>NC_080771.1:36105379-36408409 GCF_020826845.1 Diceros bicornis minor | reverse complement strand
ACACACACTCAGATTTACACTCCCTCTAGCCCTGGGAAGTAGGGCGGTAGGTGCCCTTCACTCGGAGGAGACACTGAACAGTCTGCCCAAAGCCAAGCAGCCAGGCCCCAGTGGTCTGGGATCTCCCGCCCAAACTCGCTGCCTTCACCACCAGCCACACCATGCAGACAGTCCCACCAGCAAGAGCTCTGAGGCGTCTCGTCTGGAAAGGATTTTAAGCCTGAAACAGAAACGTCTGAAGAGCTGCTATATGTAGTGTGGCGCTCTGCTCAAACCAAAGTGGGGGAACTAGACAGGGTGTGCCAAGGAAACCAGACCTCCAGTTGCAAATTCAGACAGTGACGGCCATGCAGGGGCAAGAAACTGTTGGCTACACTCTAAGATACTTTCCAAATGCAACTTATTTTTAAATTTTAAGAAAATCTATTTGCTACACTAAAAAAAATTTACTTTGACTAAAGAAACATGATTCATACATTAATTTAGCTGCATCTCAGAAATGTTTTTTTCATCTTAGTCCAATAACAACCTGACTTTTCAGGGTGGACAAATTTTAATTCAGTAACACAAAATATTTAGACTACTTCGATAAATAAATGGGTCCAGCAGAAACCACTGGAAAATGACCCTTACCTTAGCCCAAGAGGATTATGTATACTGGAGAGGGATCTTAGATCATTTAACCCTTTTTTTTTTAAATAATAAATCTAGCAAATGACACCATATAAGCTCATATTCATTTCTGACCCACAATTCTAGCACATTCTAATTCCTCTACATTTACACTTGCAACTAGTGATCTGTGCAGACTTTAAAAACAGCTGAGCATTCTGCCTCTGAACTTTACTGATACAGTCTTTCCCACTCCTCTCCCAAACAGAATGGCAGAAGGAAATGGTTATTCAAAGTGATTTCTGTCAACAATAAACTTGCAGATTTTTGATTTTACTAAACTTGTAGTTTGTAAGGAGTATGGTGCCTAATTTTTGATATGTAGGTCAGGACAAATATTCTTGGGGAAAGATATCCATCAAAGTTCATACAGGAGTCCCCTTTTTCTTTTGCTATGAAATATTATTGGGATATTTAGTAAAATCTAATTAGATTTGTTGTTTAGATGATAAAGCTGCATCAATGATAAATTCCTAATTTTGATAACTGTACTATGTTGTACAAGAGAATGTGCTTGTTTTTAGGAAACAGCTACTTAAATATTTAAGGGTAAATAGACATAATATCTTAAACTGTTCAGGAAAAAAATTATATATACACACAACACATACATAGTTGTAGAAGAGAGAGGATAAAGCAAATATAAATAATATCTTAAATCTAGGAAACCATACCATACTTCTTTGTACTATTCTTGCAATTTCTCTCTAAGACTGAAGAAACCCTATTCCTATAAAAAGATGTTGAGGCTTTTTCTCCAGAGAAAGGCAGTGAGGATGGAGAGAAGCATTCTCATTGGAAGGGGACTTTGCCAACACTAATTATACTTCCGATAGGCTGCCTCTGACATTTTCTTCTCAAGTAGATTTTCCCAAAATAAACCAAAAGTTTCTGACCTATACTCTCAGTGTCTTCACCAGATAACTGAGATGGTTCAGTGGATTCCTCCAGATCGCCCCAAACTCACGAAGTCAGGAGTGAAGACCAGGGATGCTGGAGGAGACGGGCAGAGCAATCTGTAAAACCAGGACAGCTCTTTGAACAGCGCTTGGCACCAGCTGACGTGTTGCTTACCACCATCTTACTGTTGCTCAACTCCCAACCTTGACTTCTTTCTCCAACATGCATTAGAACTTTTAGTCTAGAGCCTGGGGATTCACAAACTATGGCCCGAGGGCCAAATCCAGCCAGTGGTCAGCTTCTGTAATAAGTTTTACTGAAACACAGCCATGCCCATTCTGGCTTCCTCCCTCCAAGGGCAGAGCTGAGCAGTTAGGACAGAGACCCCAAAGCCAAAAATATTCATTTATCTGACCCTTTACAGAAAAAGTTTGTTGATTTGTGCCCTACTGTTTAATGATGTTTATGGCATCTTTAGAGTATTGAAAGTGACTTGAGATTGAGGGATAAAGACAATGGGAACTATTATTGAAGAACAGTAATCTCGACCTCCCGAGACGCCTGAGCTCATACAGGTCCCTTCACCCCACACCATGCAGGTCTGGGTGGCTCCTCTTGCTCCACGTTAGCCGTAAGGAGCGATTTCTGTTTCAGATTATAGCGGATCCACAGAAATCTCACTGAGGCAAAGCAGGCATGCAGAGCTCTTGAAAGAGCCCCAGGAGAATCCACGAAGCAAGTCGGACTGAATTTTTTATTAACAACTATGCGTGGAAGGAACTCCAAGCAGTATATACTTGTTTTCATCTTACTGCACCCCGTCAGCTTCATTTCTCCTGCCTAACACAGTAAGATGGCGTTTTACACAAACTTGAATTATACAAATTTAAATTACACAAACTTAAAATAACATAATACTAAACTCTCACTTTGCAAAAATGTGAAACTAGTCGAATCCCACAAATCTTAAAAGTCCATAAAATGTTTAATTTGAAAACTAGAAGGCCGATTAACTGCAAACTGTTTGCCCAATGACAGCTGCAGCAACTTTTAGCTGATAAATAGGACACCCAGCCTTCTTCGTCAGCTTCAGTCTGAAAACACGTGGGGTGTGAATTACTTGGCATCTGCAGACAAGTGTTCATAAAATGCAGCACTTTGCTCCTGAGGCCCATCCCTGGCTCCTGCCAATGAAAGTTCACAGGATGATGGCGTGGCAGCAGACGGGTCCGTCCTGGCCACCTACCTGCCAAGTGGATTGCAGGGCTGTACTTTGAGATGACAGCAGGAACCGAAGCCTGAGTCTTTCCCTGCCTCGTCTAATAAGATTAACACGCATGTGCCTCTTGCCACATTCAAGGGACATGTGGTTCACACCAACAAGGAAATGCCAGCAGCACACATACCAAGTTTTCACTGCCAGTTTTATCTAAACCCATTTTTAGTTCAGAAAGGTTAGACTTTGCTTCAAGTCATTTGATGATTTTCCACCTTGAGGAGAAAGGAAAAATCACTAGAGACCACAAGCAGCATTCTTTGAAGCACAGAATGTAATCTTTATTACTAAAAGGTTTGTCAGTACAGGGCTCTGCCCAGTCACCAAGGCCTCCACCTGATTGGCTCAACGCAGTCCCAGGTCTCCAGACGGCACTCCCTGCCCGGCCAGGCCTCCATCTCTACACCAGCCCTTCTGCCCAAGTCACTTTCACTTTCAGGGCCTTATTTATGCTCAACTATTTTAAGTGCTAATACAAAACAACTTAGGGCAAGGAAATAGTAGTCAATTTCCACGGACATTCAATTCCACCATCTTTTTCAGTGATTTAATTAAAATCTGCTCTCATCTCTTTTCTTCTCTGGCCTTTTCTGAAGGATTTTATTCTTCCACCACTTACACGTTGTAAGCAATCAGACTTTGTGGGTTACCTGTCTGGGGAACCCCGTTACTCATACCACCATCCCCCCTCCCCAATGTGAGGCTCCCGAAAGGGACAAAGGGAATCTTACCATCCACCACACCATGGAGGTAGATGGTCCAAAACATTTAATCAAACTGGACAGTTTTTGACTATGGGTAGACCTGAAAGATGCAGAGACGTTAACTCAAAATAGGAATCAACTTCATGTGACTTCACAATATTTGGGGCATACTACCTGATTGTGGCTTAGGAAGTTAATGTTTCCACCACATTTTAGCTCAAGAACATCCAAAGGTTTCAAGCAATGGGAGGCTCCGGGTGCTGATTCCAAGCACCTCTTCCTCTTAGACTTACTCTGGAGTGCTACGATGAGGATGCCACATCTCACCACTGCACTGGGAGGATGAGATGAAGGGGTCGAGCGTCCCTCCTGCTCCCTGCCCTCTAGAACTGAGGACAGACACCCTCTCTTCCAATGCGGCAGGCTGGGCACAGCCCCAGACAGTAGACAAACAGAGCCAAAGGCAAGGAAGAGAGCATAAAATGAGATGATTAGCTAAAGCTCTCATTTTTAAATGGTTTCACGACCTGCACAAAAGTGGGAAACCTAAGGGTTAAGTATTTTTAAACTACTCTGACAGGCAGGGATGACTGTTGACTTGATTCTTCTACGATGAGCTAAATGAGCTCCAGGTACTGTCCACGAGCAAGAAAACAAGTGTCACTTTTTAAGAGCAAACTGCAAACATGTGATCCCACTTAATACTTGCTCTCAAATTCCCTAAATCTCCTCCTCACACCTCTCCAAAGATGAACATTTCAGAATGGATCAGAGCACTTCCAGTGAAGGATTCAGTATATGATTTTCTTTTTATGACCATCATATATGTGAAGTCAGAGAACACAATAACCATCTTTATTTACCTCTGGTACACGGAGCACTTTTTAAGGTTTTTACCTGAGACGTTCTCATTGAGACCCTTACTATTCTCCCCAAAGTCTTTTCTTCAAAATGAGAAAATGCTTAGTTTCCAAATTTAAAAAGCGAAAGTGGTAACGTTTCATAGACATTTAAAGTCAGTCTTGCATTGTCATGTAATGTATCTAACTGTACAGCTAAAGCTGTTAGGATTTACACAGTGTAGATGCAGATCACAAAGAAAACTAAGGTAATAAGCCAAAACAGGTGTTATCAATAAACCATTAATGCAAACTCATCTAGAACCTGTGACTGAAGCACCCATTTACCAACCATAAAACAAGCTTGTGGTTCTTTCTCATTTCCTTGGTGACCATCTAGCACAGGAAGTACTTCTTCAGCATCAAAGTATATATGCCACACCTGGCAATCTTTTTAAATGCAAACTGAGTCTTCCCCTGTCTTTGAAGACCTGGACACTTCTGAGAACACTAGTCAGGATTTTGGTGAATGTCCGTCAATTTGGGTTTCCTCATGATTAGACTGCAGGAATGCATTTCTGCCTCAGAGCATCATATCAGGGTACATGACATCATTTTGTCTTATTACTGGTGATGTTAAGGTGGTATCTGCTGGGTCTTTCCACCGTGAAGTTACTATGTTTCCCTTTGTAATTTATAAATACCTTGAGGGAGATACTTTGGGGCTATGCAAATACCATAGATTGGAGGAGACTTAAGGAGACATGACAACTAAATGCAGAGTGGGATCCTGGATTAGATCCTGAAACAGAAAAATGACATTAGTGGAAAACTGATTAAGTTCAACAAGGTCTGTAATTTAGTTAATAGAACTGTGCTGATGTTAATTTTTTTATTTTTATAAGGATATTTGATTACGTAAGACGTCAATATTAAGGGAAGTGGGTGAAGGGCATAGGGAAGCTCTCTCAACTATTTTCGCAACTTTTCTGCAAGTCTAAAATTACTTCAAAATTAAAAGTTTACAAAGCTGCAGATTCTGATTCCATACGTCTAGGGACAGCCTGAGAGTCTGCATTTCTCTCAAACACCCAGAGATGGCCATGCCAATGGCCGTGGACCACTTTACTAGCAAGGCCATGGCAAACGCAGCTGACACATTTCACTTTGCACAATTTTCAAAGGACAATCGACTAAAATGCATCAAGATTATACTCTGAATCCAGTAATCACTGCTTAAGTAGAGGCATTCCTTAAACCTGGGCACACTTAGCTGCTTTCTTAGTACACTGATACAGTGAGAAGCCACCTGAAGAGTCTGAAATCACAACCTTTACTACAACACGTGTCTATGGTTGGCCTTCCCCCGCTGAGCGTGGCACCCCTCCGAGGCTGTGGAGCCAGAACCTCCAGCAGGAACGCACACCATCCACCCACACTGCAACTCGGAGGCGGCCATAAGGATGATGATCTGGCTGCCCGTCCCATTGATGGTGGGCATCCACCACCAAGGCCACTGGGAGACAGGATAGCAGAATGATGAGGAGAACGGGCTCTGGAATTCCTGCTCACAGTGAGCGATGGGCCACACAGGTGATCTCCGCTCATCCCATTAAAACAATTTTTAATAGCATATAAAAAACCCACACAAAAGGAAATAGATGGCAGGCGAGAGATTTCACAAATTTCTGGCAGACCAAGAGGCCCTAATGAGGGCAAAGGAAACAGTAACCTGGAGCACACAAGAGTGGGTACGCCCAAAGGAGGGCTCTAAACCTGTGGCGGAGGGGGACCCTCAACACAGGGAGAGGGCCGAGGCCACACAGGGAAGTCAGTCCCAGTACAGAAGAGCTGTACAAGGGCCCTCCCTAGACCAAGTGGAGCAGCCCCCAATCAAAGGGGTCTTCCTTAAGCTGCAAGGCCCAGAGAAAATCTCTCTGCGATCTGGCATTTGAGGACCCAGCACAGTAGTAAGTTCCCAATCACCCAAAGGGAAACCCACGTATTTTCAAGACGAGCCCCACAGACTCGGAGCTTTCTGCCCACTTCCTCTTGCCTTAGACAATAATTACCAATATTTGAGGAGCACTTGCTATATGAAACAAGAAGCCACCAAGTTAAAAAAGAAAACAACAGTGACACTAGAGGAAACAAGAAATCAGAGAACAAAAAGAGAACTAAAACCCTTATTTGTATCCTCAGAGTCAAGGAGACAACGAATGTATTCATAAAACAATAAGTTTCTATGAAAAAAAACAGAAAAAATAAGCTCTTGGACATTAAAATTTCGATTGTGGAAATAAAAACTTAAAATAAGATTGGAAGATAAACTGAAGCCCTTTCCCAGAAATGAGAATAAAATGACACAGGAAGAAGACAAAGAGATTCAGGGGGTCAATCCAAGATGACCATCATCAAACAGGAACCCAAATTGAGAAGAGTAAAAGCAAAGTGGAAGAAATTCTCAAATAAATGATACAAGAGAATTTCCCAGAGTCAAAGAGCATTCGGAATGGGATTCCACATTTTTTGACACTCTGGGAATGTCCTAAAACCAAAGAGGATCCTTAAGAGTTACCCAAAAGGAATACATCTACTTGGCAGAAGGTTCTCATTGAAATGATGAAGGAAGCCAAGATTAAAACATGGAGTCCTGAACAAACCCAGATGTATAAGAAAAGAAAATATCAGGATAATACCTGTGCTGGCCTAAAAATCAATCCAGACTGGAAAAAGAGAACAGAGGGCTGGGGAGGAGGGGGAAAGTTGGAGAGATGTGACACTATCCTTGAGAATTTAAAACAATATAAGCAGTCAATGGGAGCAGAAAACGCAAAGAAAAAGAAAGGCCATTACAAACGACAGCAAACACATCAAGCTGTGTGAGGGAAATGCATTACTTGGCTGTGAAGCAAACAATATCTGCAGTTACAAACCATCTGAGTTAACTGAACATAGTGAATTCAGGGTATAGAGGAGTGAGATCCGACAGGAGAGCTAAAGCATCCTTTCGTAACAAAAAGTCAACAATGTGTAAAATCAACAAAACACCAGCTTATTGTTGAGAGCTTTGGAGACCTTCCTGAAGAAACAACAAAAACACAAGTCTTTGGGGAGTGGGACTGAAAGGCGGCACAGGGGACTGCTGCTTTCGCCGTATGGACACCTCACCTGGACGCTACGTGACAACACGAAGCGCACGTCTGCACTGTTAAGCGCACAGCCTCCAGACAGCTCACCGCGGCTCCGTGGCCTCGGCGGCCCCTAGCCTCCCGGCCTCAGCGCCTCCTCTGTCAGACGGAGCGGTCTCGGCCTCCCCGCGTCGTCGTGTCGGGAGTCACCGGAAAGGGTCAGCAGTCCCGGCCACAGCACACGACCCAGAAATGGCAGCTGACTTTTCAAAATTAAAGCCCACGATGACACAGTCCAACATCCCAAGAACATATTCTTGTTCTCATTGCAAGACAGAGGGGAAAGGAGCTGAACATACAGAACGAACTGTGCGGGCAATTCTGGCGTTTCCCCACCGGACGTTTGTCCAGGGCTGGCCCACAAGCCGAACGTCAACGACATCACCTGCGCTCTGAGGGGCGCCTCCCTCCCGCACGTCCTGAGGACCACGCAACTGCCCCGTCAGCCTCCGTCTCCCAAACCTCCGTGCCCCTGCCCCCTCAGAAGGACGGTCCGCTCTCGTCACCAGTCACCTCGGGGCTGCGCAGCAGCGCCGTCGGGCGGACGGGCGACTCCCCGCGGAGATCACCTGTCCCCGTCGTCGGACTGTGAGCGGGCCTCGGGGCGGGCTCCCTACGCTGGAGGCCCGGGTCCGCGTTCTCAGGGGAGGTGACTCCTCCGCCCCGCCCCCGGCCCCCAGGGAGACCCGGCCCCCCGAGGCGGCGTCCTCAGTGCGCACAGCGGGGCACGGGCTGTGAGGACAGCACCTCCGTGCAAAAAGCTAAGGCCACAACTCGAAAAGATGCAATCACAGACACGGCAAAAAATACTGGGGGGGGGCGGGGAGGGGGGCGACAGCCGCCTCCACCGAGGCCCCCAGCCGCCCCCTCCCGGCCTGCCCCCGTTCCCTCTCCCTCGTGAACCCCGCCATCAGAGGCTCCGCGTCTGCGTCCCGACGCCCGGGCTCCGTTTCACGGGCCCCGCGGGCGCTCGATCGGAAGTCCGCCTGACGGGGCGCGACACCGCGGGGCGTTCTGTGCCTTCTCGGTTTTTCCACTTTCCCAAACAGGTGACAACCCGGCCGGCACGTCCGGCAGCCGCGAGCGTCCGTCCGGGCGCGGGGGCCGGCGGGGCCGCTCCCACGGGGGGGACGCAGGGCCGGGCCGCCCCCGCCCGTCCACGGCCCGCACGGCAGTGGGGGGAGATGCACAGAAGCGGATACCACCCTCCTCGGGGAACGCGAGTGCGCAGGGCCCGGGACCGAGGCGGTCAAGCCCCCGGCCGGGCGGACGGGGCCGGCGGGACGGCGGGGAACTGACGGGACCAGGGCTCTGAGGGCGGACGGCAGGACCCGGGCAGGAGGGCCCGGAGGGCTAACAGGTCCGAGGGCGCTGAGGGGGCGGCGGGGACGGGGTCAGGTCCGGAGGAGCTGAGGAGGCGGCGGGGCTGAGGGGGCGAGGCCGGGGCCCGAGGGCGCGGAGACGGCTGAGGGGGCCGAGCGGGCGGCGGGCCGGGGGCCTGAGGAGGCTGAAGGGGCGGCGGGCCGTCCGCGGCCCGGACAGGGTGTCCCGGGCGGGGGCGGCGGGCGCGGCGGCCGGAGGAGGGCGCAGGGTGGAGGGAGGAGGGGAGATCTCGCTCTCGCTCTCGCCCCGCGGGAAGGGGGAGGTGGAGACGCGACCGACTGCGGGAGCTGCAATTACCGTGTGGGCTGCGGAATTCTCGTGGTGTTTGTCGGGGAGATGCGATAATGGCGTCCGTCCTCGCGAGAGAAGCCGCGGGTCTGCGCAGGCGCCAGGAGTCCCTCCCCGCGGCCCTCCGCCCTGCACCGTCTGCGCAGGCTCCCTGGGCGGGGCGCTCCGAGAGCGGGGGCGGGGAAGGGGGCGGGGCTTGCCGCTCGTGGCCTCCCGAGGTCGCTGTCGCCTGCGCCGACGACCGCAGAGCATGCGCACGCGTCCTTCTTCCGTGCCACAGTTTGGGCCCTGCAGAGTTCTTTCTTCCCCATCGTGCGCTCGGTCTCCTCGCTAGGCCGTGAGAAGTCGCGTCGGTGGACCGTTGGAAGAATTTGCATTTTCTTTGAGGCTGAATGAATAGGAATTAGCTCCCCCCCCATGACTACATATCCCGGGGGGCCCTGCGCGAACCGCGAGCAGTGCATCCTGGGGCTTGTAGTCCGTGCCTCTGCGCCATGCTTTGCCGGTACTTGTAGTCTGTCCGCACTCCGGTCGCGTGTCCCGCGCGCGCCCCTTGGGCCACTGGGACTTGTAGTTCAGATGCTCGAGGCAGCTGCGCCCGGCCCGTGCTCCGGTTCCGGCGGGGTTCCCCCAAATACTGGTGGTGTTCAAGGGTCCCCAGCGTCTGTCCAGACAGTCGCGAGTGCACGCGCGTGGAAACAATATATATAAATTATATGCCTATGCATTTTTATGTAATTAATATATTATGTATAATATGTATATATGTAATGTATAAGCTATATTACATATGAATATAAATATAGTATGAATGTGGTTATATTATATTTATATAGCGTAAATGCGCCTTTGTGGGTACTGGTAGGGAAAAATCCCTATTCCCCTACCTGGAAATAGACAATTCCCAGAAACTTTCCTGCTTCTCTATCTCTGTGTGCTGGCGTTACCATTGCTTTTCATTTTTCTTCTTTATACGTACTCACCTCTATTTTCCGAGTTATTTACAATGATCATCCAAACACAAAACGAGGGAGCTGTTTTCATTTGAAAAATAAAACGCTTTTCCCAGAGTCTCCTGCCCCCTTCCCTTTCCCACTAATGAAAACGTGATTCAGGGCAGTAACCAGCTGTGCGGCCTGGGGCAACCTTGTTGAGTTAGCATGTCCTCCAGGATTTAACACCAGGGGTTCTGCTGAGGCCGGGCGCTGGATTCCTTTGCAGGAAAAGTGCCTTAAAGAAATTCCAAAGAACCACAGAAAGTCAGTGCTGGAAAAGATGCTGATATTGAAATGACATCTGTCCTGTTTAGAGTTGAGGAACAGTCTCAGAGAGATTGCAAAAATTGTTCAGCAAGGACACACAGAAGTGGGGTTTGGAATCAGAAACACCTTGGTCTAGAGTCTGCTCACAGTGGGGAAGAGAATTGAAAAGCTAACCACAAAAATCCTGAGAGAGGACCAGGGGAGAAAAGTTCTGGAGAGCCGTGCTTTCTAGCCCCACCTCTGCCTCAATCACAGAGGAATCTAAACTCATAACTATGTAAGAATTGTTAACATAAATACGTGAATATCCAACTAGAAAGCCGATAAATGTAGGGTGATATTTTTCACATTATTTCAAAATATCACAAAGTCCTCGTCTGAGCTCTCTTTCAGGTATGGGTTTGCCTGCTCCTTCCTGCCCAGCAGGGAAATTGGCTCCAACGCACAGCTCCTGGGATATTGGGAGGATTCATTGAAGCAGAGTTTGTAAAGGGTTTAGCAGAGGGTCTGACTCAGGAAATGATCACGTTACCATGTGTTGAGTTACCACACCTCAAGCCAGGCACATCTTATTATGATCCCTATTCTTTGTGAACAACATGAAGTTCAGAGAAGTTAAGCTACACACCCAGGGTCACACAGCTATGGCTGTGTTAGAGCTTTGAGGAGGAAGGTTGTGAGATGTCACAGGAAAGGTAGTTAGGATGTGGGCTATGCAGGTCCTTATTGGCCAAGGGACAAATTTTGTCTTGATCCTCAAGTAATGGAAAGGCTTTACAAGGTTTGGGGCAAGGGTGTATATGATCAGATTTGCATATTCAAAAGTCACTCAGGCTGGAGTGCTGGAAAATGAATTGAGGGTGGGAGGAGGGGTACTGATTTGGAGGGAGCATTTGAGGAGGCTATGGCAGGGGTCCAGGCAAGAGATGATGGAGGCCTGGACTAGGGTGGTCACAATGGAGACTGAGATGCAGAGAAGTGGACAGAATCAAGAGATTCCAAGGGGTGAAATCAATAGGACCTGCCCCTGAATCTGATACTGAGGAGTAAGGGAGTAAGGGAGAGGGGGCATCAGGGATGCAGCCTGGGTCTGCAGACATGTAAAACTGGAGAGACCGAAGCACCATTCCCTGAGATGGGGAACTCTGGGCACCACTGGCCACTGGCCACCACCCATGGCTGTGGAGACTGCCCTGAACAATGCCCTGTTGTAGCTGGTCCACCATGGGGGCCTCTTCTGTAATTCCTCCCCCACCCCAGGACACCTCTTTCTGCTTCACACAGAGGCACTTATGGGATAAGGTTTGGGGGTGAACTGGAGTCTTGGGGATAGAGCTCATAGGATAATTCAGGGGAAATGGGAAGAAGCAGCACCCAGCACCCACCAGAGCCCCATCTGCCCCTGCCATGGATTCCACCCAGACCTGAGACAGGCCATGGCCACATGTTCTGGACAGTCAAGAGATTTAAGGACCAGGAAGTGATGTCAGCAACA
The DNA here is from genome assembly GCF_020826845.1 of Diceros bicornis minor. Lineage (NCBI taxonomy): Eukaryota > Metazoa > Chordata > Mammalia > Perissodactyla > Rhinocerotidae > Diceros > Diceros bicornis. The sequence goes on along the minus strand of NC_080771.1, from coordinate 36,396,399 downwards.
TGGCGGAATAGGAGGTCCCCCATCATATCCCACCTCAGCAACAATAATTTGGTAGCCATCCACAGACAGAAGACCCTTTGAGAGACCTTTGGGATCCAGGTAGAGACTGTGAAACATTGGTGGAGCCCAAGACCAAGCAGGGTCATTGTGAGTCAGCCTGCACCCAGGTGTCTGACTTGCTGACCTTGGTCTCAGTCACAGACCCAGAATCAGGCCCATCCTCCCATGGACTTGACTGCAGCTCCATTTGGCCTTTGTCCTGCCACCAGCACCACCTGCCAAGGGACCTGGCAGGAATCAGGCCTGCCTATGCCTTTGGTAACAGGCCTGCTGAATTTGGTTCTGGCTGTGGGCCCTGAAGCGGCCCTGGGACCGGCTCTAGCCTCTCTTAGCCATGGTCCAGGAGCAGTCCTGCCCACTCAGGGACCCAGAGGAGACACACCTGTCTGTAATATGCTACCCCACATTAACAAAATGAAGGATAGAAATCATATGGTCATCTTAATAGATGAAGGAAAAGCATTTGACAAAACTCAACATCCTACATGATAAAAACCCTCAACAAACAGGGTATAGGAGAAACAAACCTCAATGTAATAAAGGCCATATATGACAAGCCCAGAGCTAACAACACACTCAACAGTGAAAGGTTGAAAGCTTTTCCTCCAAGCTCAGGAACAAGACAAAATGCCCACTCTCACCACTTCTATTCAACATAGGACTGGAAGCCCTAGCCAGAGCACTGAGGCAAGAAAAAGAAAAGGCACCTAAATCAGAAAGGAAGAAGTTAAATTGTCTCTATTTGCAGATGACATGATCTTGTACATAGAAAACCCTAAAGACTCCACCAAAAAACCGTTAGAACTAATAAATGAATTCAGTAAAGTTGCAGGATGCAAAATCAGCACACAGAAATCAGTTGTGTTTCTATGCACTAACAACAAACTGTCTGACAAAGAAATGAAGATGACAACCCCATTCACAACAGCATCAAAAGAATAAAATACTTAAGAATAAACTTTACGAAGGAGGTAAAAGACCTGTACACTGAAAATTGTAAGACACTGATGAAAGAAACTGAAGACACAAATAAATGGAAAGAGGTTCCGTGCTCATGGATTGGAAGAATTAATATTGTTAAAATGTCCATACTACTCAAAGCCATCTACAGACTCAATGCAATCCTTATCAAAATTCCAATGTCGTTTTCCACAGAAATAGAAAAACCAATCCTAAAATTTGTGTGAAACCACAAAAGACCCCAAATAGCCAAAGCAATCCTGAGAAAGAACAAAGCTGGAGGCATCATGATCCCTGACTTCAAGCTATATTACAAAGCTATAGTAATCAAAACAGTATGGTGTTGGCATAAAAATAGACATATAGATCAATGGAGCAGAATACAGAGCCCAGAAATAAACCCACACATATTTGGTCATCTAATCTTTGACAAGGGCACCAAGAATATACAATGAGGAAAGGACAGTCTCTTCAGTAAATGGTGGTGTTGTTGAATGAATATTCACATGCAAAAGAAGGAAATTTGACCCCTATCTTACACCATACATAAAATTAACTCAAAATGGATGAAATACTTAAATATAAGACCTGAAACCATAAAACTCCTAGAAAAAAACAGAGGGAAAAAGCTCCTTGATATTGGTCTTGGCAATGATTTTTTGGATATGACACCAAAATCACAGGCAACAAAATAAAAAAAAAAAAAGAAAAGTGGGACTACATCATGCTAAAAAGTTTGGTGCAGCAAAATGAAAAGGCAACCTAAAGAATGGGAGAAAATATTTGCAAACCATCTATCTGATAATCAGTTAATATCCAAAATATATAAAGAACTCATACAACTCAATAGCTAAAAAACAACCTGATTTTAAAGTGGGCAGAGGACCTGAATAGACATTTTTCCAAAGAAGACATACAGGTACATGAAAAGATGCTCAACATCACCAATCATCAGGGAACTGCAAATCAAAACCACAATAAGATATCACCTCCCACCTGTTAGAATGGCTATTATCAGAAAGACAAGAGATAACAAGTGTTGGTGAGGATGTGGAGAAAAGGGAACCCTTGTGCACTGTTGGTGGGAGTGCCATTATGGAAAACAGTAGGGAGGTTCCTCAAAAAGTTCAAAATAGAATTACCATATGATCCAGCAATCTCGCTTCCAGGTATTTATCCAAAGGAAAGAAATCAGTATCTCGAAGAGATGTCTACAACCCCATGTTCATTGCAGTATTATTCACAGTAGCTAAGATATGGAAACAACCTAACTGTCTGTCAACGGATGAATGGCTCAAGAAGATGTGGCATATATATACAATGGAATATTATTCAACCACAAGAAGGAAGGAAATCCTGCCATTTGTGATAACACGGGTGAACCTAGAGGACGTTATGTTAATTGAAATAAGCCAAACCAGAAAGACAAATACTGTATGAACTCACTTATATGTGGAATCTAAAAAAAGCCGAACTTATGGAACCAGAGAGCAGAACGGTGGTTGCCAAGGGCTGGGGAGTCGGGGAAATGGGAGATGTTGGTCAAAGGTACAAGCTTTCACTTATAAGAGGAATAAGTTCTGGAGATCTATTGTACAGCATGGTGATTATAGTGAATAATACTGTATTATATGCTTAAAATTTACTAAGATCTCAAGAATTCTCACCACAAAAAGAAAAATGGTAACTATGTGAGGTGGGGGTGTTAATTAACCTGATTGTGGTAATTCTTTCACAGTGTATACGTATATTAAATCATCATTTTATTTGTCAATTATACCTCAATAATGCTGGAAAATAGATGACAGCTAGAAAGATGATAGATAGATAGATAGATAGATAGATAGATAGATAAATTTTTTTAAACTGTTTTAAGAGAGATAAGGACCCCACCCAAGCCCCGACACACGGCTATGATGTCCTGTGAACCGGGAGAGCTGGCGGACACCCTGTGCCCTAATCTCCTTCCTGCCTGTAATGGGTGATAAGACCTCATGAGAGTCACCCATAAGGCAGCATGGCTTTGAGTATAGACTGACATAGGCTCCACTCCCAGCTTATGTTACTCTGTATGGCTCTGTAACATAATATCCCTGGCCTCGGTGTCATCACCTATAAAATGGAACAATAAAATCTACCTCACAGTGTTGTTTCTAAGTTTTGAAACTGACGATGGAAAGGGCTTAACGCAGCATTTGGCACAAAGGGCACACTTACCCTGATAATTTTTGTAAAAATTTCCATCTATACAAACGACTTAGACCACGATCCTACTACTGATGATATATTAATAGTCACTGCTATTGACTGCTTCCTGGGTTCCAAGTTCTGTGCCTTCGCCTAAAGCGTGGAATAACCTGTTAGTCTACCTACACTTGCCAAACCTGCTTGACTGCTTATTATTCCCTCTCTTCTGTTTATTGTGGTTAAATACATATAACATAAAACTTACCATTTTAAGGTGTGCAATACAGTGGCATCGAGTACGTTCACAATGTTGTGCATCCATTACCACTAACTGGTTCCAGAACTTTTTCATCACCCCGAAAGGACACCCTGTACCTGACAGCAGTCACTCCCCCTCCCTTCCTTCCCCCCAGCCCCAGCCCCTGGCAACCACTGATCTACTTTCTATCTCTACATGTTGGCCTATTCTGGACATTTCTTTTAAATGACTTCATATGCATGTGGCCTTTTGTGGCTCGCTTCTTTCAATCAGCACAATGTTTTCAAGGTTCATCCGTGTTGTAGCCTGTGTCAATGCTTCACTTTTTTTTTTTAGTTAATAAGCTTTATTTTTTAGAGCAGTTTTCAGTTTCCAGCAAAGTTGATCAAAAAGGTACAGAGATTTCCCATCTACTCCCAGCCCCTCCACACACACAGCTCCCCAACTCTCGCCATCCCCTCAGAGCGGTGCATTTGTTACAAATGGTGAAGCTGCATTGACGTGGTCCGCAGTTTACACTAGGGTTCGCTCTTGGTAGTGTACATTCTTTGTATCTTTTGCAAATATTTTCTCCTAGTCTGTGGCTTGTCTTCTCATTCTCTTGACGGTGTCTTTCACGGAGCAGAAGTTTTTAATTTTATTGAAGTCTAGCCTATCAATTATTTATTTCATGGATTGTGCCTTTGGTGGTGTATCTGAAAAGTCATTGCCATATCCAAGGTCATCTAGGTTTTCTCCTCTTTATCTTCTAGGAGTTTTAGAGTTTTTCATTTTACAGTTAGGTCTGTGATCTATTTTGAGTTATTTTTGTGAAGGGTGTACAGTCTGTGTCCAGATTCATTTCTTTGCACGTGGATGTCCAGTTGTTCCAGCACCATTTGTTGAAGAGACTATCTTTGCTCCATTGTATTGCCTTTGCTCCTTTGTCAAAGACCAGTGGACCATATTTATGTCGGTCTATTTCTGGGTTCTCTGTTCTATTCCACTCATCTATTTGCCTATTCTTTTGCCAATACCACACTGTCTTGATTACTGTAGCTTCATTCCTTTTTATGGCTGGATAATTGCATTTTGTGATATACTACTTTGGTTATCCATTCATTCATTGATGGACATTTGGGTTATTTCTACCTTTTGGTTATTGTGAATAATGCTGCTGTGAACATTTGTGTTTGTGTGGCTGTGTGTTTTCATTTCTCTTGGGTATTTACCTAGGAATGGAATTGCCAGGTCATATGGTAGCTCTAGGTATAACTTACCAAAGAAACTGCTTGCCTTCCTAAGTGATACTCTTCATTATTTTGGGTAAACAAATGCTGACTTCCTGATTCAGAGAGACCCACGTAGAGAGGAACCAAGAGCCAGCACCACCTCACCAGCCATCTAAGCATGCCATCTTGGAAGTGGATCCTCCAGCCCCAGATAAGCCATCTCAGCTAATGCCTCTGTTCTTAGAACAGAAATGAGCTGTTTCCACTGAGCCCTGCCCAAATTGCAGATGTGTGAACTCAATAAATGATGGTTCTTTTCAGCGACTAAGTTTTGGGGTGGTTTGTTAGGCGGCAATAGATAATTGGGGCATAGTCTTCCACGCACACTTTTTATTCCAAGCACAACTGTCCTCGCCCCAGGTAAGAACTTGGAATAGATGAATGGCCATTTCCCTGCAATATGCCATGCGCTGATTCTGCACCTCATGTGTATGCTGTGGAAGCAAAGCAGCCGTGGTGGGGGGCTCAAAGAGATGATGAGCTCAAGGCCACGTGCTAGCTGGGGGAACTTAGTGCAGGTCACCGCCCTCAGCTCTGGCTCCTTCATCTGTAAGATGGAGACTAAAATGTCTCCTAAGTTGGGACCCTTTGGAATACAGAAATAAAAAATTAAACTAGTTTAATAAAAGGAACTTACTGATTGCCATAACCAAAAAGTTTGAAAGTGGACTTCAGGATATAGGAATAGAAGTTGCTTGGCTGAAGCATTGTCATATTCTCTGTGTGTGCCTCTCTCTCTTTCTGTCTCGGTCTCTGTCTCTGAGTCTCTGTCTCTCCTTCCCCCACCCTTCCCATCTCTGGGCTTGATTTTCTCTCCATTCTTGGGTGGCATCTCAAGAAGCATTCCCAGCAGCTGCAAACAGTGCACATCTACCAGTCTAATAACCCTCATGGAGAGACAGTGCCTGTTCCCCATCATTTCAGCAAAACTCGCAGGGCCATCACTCTTTGGCCAGCTCAGCTTACCTGTGAAGGACTTTCCCTCTGATTCACCAAACCTGAGATACATCAGGGAGTGGGATCAGCCCGACATGGCTGGTGGGGGAGGGTTAGTGTCCCAAGGAAAACTCAGGTGATGTTACCAAAGAATAGGGGTCAGGAGTCGGGCAGGTATGAAAGCCCCAACACGTATCTCCTGGGCTCTCAGGAGAACCAAAGGAGATCCCCGAGTAGGCATGAGTGTGATGTCAACTCTGATGTCTGCCCAGTGGTCGTTCTTTTCTCCCAGCAGCTGTTGACTCATACTTCCCAGGGGAGAGGCTGAGTATGTTTCAGTGGAGGAGAAAATGCTTCTCTTGGGCTCCCAGGCAGGCTTGATTCATTGGTTTTCATTTGACTCAGAACATAGTGCAATTGAACCAGGCAGGCGATGAGCATCGCAACAGCGCTGCTGGGTTTTAACGTCCTTATAAACAAGAAGTTTCCACTGCAAAGCATCCCCTTGGGCTCTCCAGGTCGGGGAAACAGGTTTACAAATCCATAAAATCAATAAAAGTGCATGCCAAAAATTGTGCTATAAAAAATCTAGTGGAGAAGCAAAAGAAATCACTACGAACGAAACTCGTGTAGAAATTTCTGTGTGTTTTCAAGATTTTTGTCCAATGTGAGTTTTTCCTATTTCTTTTTTTCTACTAGAATAGAATTTCTTTATGGACAGAGTATGTATCATTTTGGGACCCTAAAGTACTTTGGAAAGCATTCGGTTGCAGTTAGGAATGAATTTAAATTTCTGTCATGTAAGAATAACTTTGAAAAGAGTGATGCCAAGAAATTTGAGGGTCTCGTAGAACGGGGGGGGGAGGGGGTCCAAACTTTTTTTTTTTTTTGGTGAGGAAGATTAGCCCCTGAGCTAACAACTGTTGCAAATCCTCCTCTTTTTGCCAAGGAAGATTGGCTCTGAGCTAACATCTGTGCCCTTCTTCCTCTACTTCATATGTGGGACGCCGCCGCAGCATGGCTTGATAAGCAGTGTGTAGGTCCGTGCCCGGCATCCGAACCCGCGAACCCCGGGCTGCCAAAGGAGAGCACGTGAACTTAACCACTATGGCACTGGGCCAGCCCCTCCAAACTTCTTTGATCACACATTCATTCCTGTAAAAAGTTTTGAGCATGTCCCTCCAACACGTGTATTTATGTATAAATTATATTTGTGTGCTAGCTACTAATACTCTGTGCTCTATGAAAAGTAGAAATTATAACAGGTGAGAGAGGAAGTAAAAATAAAAATTCCTGTCTTTTCTTCTTGCACTTCAAAAGACTGCCTGGAATTGGCTCATGTGATTGGGGAGGCTTAGTGAGTCTAAAATCTGATGGGGTGAGCCGGCAGGCTGGAGACCCAGAGTCTGGCATAATTCCCTCTGGCTTGGGGGAGGTCAGTCTTTGTTCTATTCAGGACTTCAACTGAGTGGATGAGGCCCACCCACATTATGGAGGGTAATCTGCTTTACTGAAAGTCCATTGATTTAACTTTTAATCACATACCAAAAACACCTACAAGGAAATATCCAGAATAATGTTCAACCAAATATCTGGTCACCATGGCCAAATTGACACAAAATTAACCATCACAACTCCACATGAGAAATTTTTAATTCCAGCAAATAATTACAGATCATATGAAGCCCACTGATTGGTGTTTTATGTGCAAAGGAGATACTAAGAAATTGGAAGGTATTGGGTTGGATGAACATAAGGTTCTTTGGCTCAAAACATAAGGTGAGTGGGTGAAGGCAGAGCTTCGTGCAGTCTCCTGGGAGAGTAACTTGGCACACGTGTCAGCAGTTTCAATGCATTCATCCTTTGACCCATAAATGCCAAACCTAGGAATTCCGCCCAAAGATGTTCAGTGCAGTGTTATTTATAAGACAAAACCAAGTTCATCTGTAGCAGGAGTGATTTGATAAATTATGGTATATCTTTTAATGGAATATTCTGTAGTTCAAAGAAAAGCTATATACACTGGTGTAAAAAGTTATCCATGATATTATTAAGTGACTATGTATAGTATATACATCCTCTACATAGGATATGATTATCTCCTGTATTAAAAATTGTGACACACACACACATATAGGCTTATATATTCTGGAAAATTCCAGAAAGAGCCACAAGAAACTGGCATCAGCACTTCACTCTGGGAAAGAGAGAGAGACTTTTACTTTTCATCTTTGAACTGCTTGAAATTTTTCCCATAACATGTATATGGCTTTTACATTTTTTTAATGGCAGAGATTTCCTTTCCTGCTGTAATAGTGATTGGAATGCTGTCTGAGTCAGCTGTGAGGATGTGCAGGACAAGCCAGGTGGTGATGTTTTCTAAGCAGAGCACAGCCCTGCCACGCAGCTGCAGGGAGGACAGGGAGACCCCAGGCCCACAGGGACAGCCAGTGACGCGATCCACCCAAAACAGACAGGCTGAAGATGGCACAGCAGCAGAGGATGCCGACGACATGTCCCCAAGAGCAAAGGGGGCTGTGAGTTTTGGCTGACCGGCTCGCCAACGCCGGGGGAAGCCTGTGAGCATTCAGGGCTCGGCCAGGGCTTGGAACGTGGTGCTCACATGTAGTAAAAGAAGTAGCACCATTCTAACTGCTTCATTTGTATCAATTCATTAAACCCTCACAACAACACAACAGAATCAGTGCTATTATTTTCCTACTTTACAGATGAGGAAACGGAGGCAAAAGTCAATTAGTGAATGAGTGAATGAATGAATGAATGGAGCTACCCAAAGGTAGACACATTTCTAAAATGACCCTGTGGGAAGAGAAGCATATGTATTTCAGAGTTGGTTTTTGTTGCTTGCAAGCAAGGTGATCAGACTCATGGCCCATCAGAGAATCAATGGAGGCTGTAGACCAAATCAAGCATGTGATCAATGGGATGCTTGGTTCTCAGGAGCCCACAGGGGACCCAAGGTTCAGAACCCCTGCTCCGTGGGGTTTTCCAGATCTAAGATTCCAGGATTCTGTGATAAGTTATGATATCCCCACCCCCTCGAAGCTTATAAGTTTAAGTCCCCCACCGAAAAAAATGACAAACTGTTCCATATGAACCCAGTAGTCTTCATTTCAAAGATAAAAAGTGTCCGGGGGAATCAACTGCTGTATAGTCCAAAGTAGGGTTTTTTGTTATCTGGCATCTGCAAATATTACTAGTTGTACTGTTAGGGTGCCCATCTAATTTATTGTCCAAGTGTGGACACTTCTGTGCATGAAAGGGGCACTATTAATATTTATGCTGAGACAAGCCACAACCCGGGAGTGTCCTGGGCCAAGCAGGACGTCTTACTTTAGGCAGAAGGAATTTGTATCAGATCATGTCTGTTTTGTAGAAAGGGGGACTGGCTGCTTTTGCAGGAGCCCTGGGCACAGAGGTCACCTGTGCAGGGCACCTGCTCACCTGCCCCATCCACTCTGGCAGCTGTGGCTCATTCCCGTCCCTGCACTTTTGAACTGACCATTCCCTATACGTGCGCACAGAGTGGCTTTGTGCCTGGTCTTGAGTGGCCTGAGGCCAGAGAACCGCACAGTCCAAATGAGGGGTCAGCCTCCTAGAGCAGGGCTTTGCCCTATTTGCCTCTTGCCCCCTCCCCCAATCCTCTCAGCAGGCTCTCCATAAATTTCCCCTGACTCCCTGACATGCTCACCCCATTGTTTACCAGATCAAAGCACAGTGACCCTAGGGACCTGCCTGCAGCACAGGCCACTTGCCCCAGTGCACCACCGCCCCCAAGCCAAAGCCAACATCATCCAAGAAGCTGGGGCAGGCACGGGTTGAAATTTAACCATTAGGCTCAGGGATTTGGGTGAGTTTCTACAAAAAGAGGTGAGTCCACTCCACTCCTCGGTTGTCCCTATCGAAGTAAGAACAGAAGTAGGAAAAATCACCCTCTTTCTATTGGAGTCCACGGGGAACAGACCCAAGATGCTAAGGACCTCGAAGTCCTCAAGTTTCTCCGTCTTGGTCAAGCAGATGTGGGGGACGCGCCACAGTCACCCTCTAAGGCCGGAGCGATCATGCTCACAGCCTCCCTGTGCTCAGAGGAACAGGAATAACGCTTGTAAGTAGATCCTCGCGTTCCTCCAGATGCAATCTGATGTTTGTCTCATTTTATGGTGTCTTTCAAAATGGGACACAGTCTTGAGCCAGATTGCTTGGGTTCAGATTTCCACTCTGTCCCTTTCCCCTCGCTGCCCTTGGGCAAGTCCTTAACTTCAGTTTCCTGAGGCCGTTGAGAGGGTGAGATGCCCAGAACAAGACATGGAGCAAGTTCTCCCTCAAGACAAACTGTTACTATGCAAGGGAATGAGCCACGCCAGCTGGTTATTAGAGCTCCACATCCCCTCCAGGGGAGAACATTGTCAGCAGACATTAAATAAATAGATCACAAACCAGCTCAGTCCAGAGACTGCTCCGAGTCAGCCTCGTCCTGGCTGCGTCATTAATGCTCTGTGACCCTGGACTCGTCCCTCCCTCTTTGTGGGTCTCAGTCTCTGCCTCTGTCAAATAAAGGGTTTGCAATGATGGCTGATAAGTTTGCTTCTGAGGTAAATATTCCACACTTTCCAGGTTTGGGTAGTTGAAAGGGCATGGGCTTCGGAGCCAGTTGCTCCTGGGGTGGGCACTGGTGACCGGTGTCAGTGGTGAGAGCTGGGCAGGCTGCTCCACATTCCTGAGCCTCAGTCTCCTCATCTGTAAAATGGGATGACTAAATGGCGCACAAGGCCTCATAAGGATGAAATGACAGGAGTCGAAAGCCTGGCACACACCAGGCTCTCAGTGAACGTTATTGACTCACACGCAGAGTGGGGGCTCTGCACAAGTAGCAGCAGCATCACCCAGGAGCTTGCCAGAAATGCAGAACCTCAGGCCCCGGCCCAGAACCACCTGTCAATGTCAAGCCGCACAGAAGGGTACGTGCTCATACAGAAAGACCCTCCCACCTGTGCCCTCCACCCCGATCCCCAGAGGCAACTGCCACGACCAGTTTACACAGCCTGCTGACACTCTCCTCCAAACACACAGAAACGTGTGCCTACACATTTGCAAGACTACCCAAAACATTAAACCCACTGCACTGTACGTGTTAATCTGCACCTCGGTTTTCCTTATTTAACTGTAGACATTTTTACAATGGTCTCTCAGTACCTACCCCTCTTTGATACTTAGTACGACCATGAAGAGCATCAGACCACCTAGGCCGGACTCCTGGTCCCATTACTTTGAAGCTATGTGTCCCTCGGCAAGTTTCTTAACCTCTCTGAGCCTCAGTATCACACTGCACTGTTGGAAGCATGAGATGAGGTGATGCATGGAAAGGCTTCGAACAGTGCCTGGCACCTCGCAAGCTCTCTCCATAAGTTAATTGTTGTTATCGCCATGGGCCGTCATATGGATGCTCCAGTATTTAACCATGACCCATTTGGGGGACATTAGGTGGCATCCAATTTTTAATTATTACAAACCATATTCTTGCATATCTTTGCACACTTGTGTAGGGCATAGAGTAACATTTTGTATCAAGTACCTAAATAAGTTTATGCTGCAGTCCTCAAACTGCTCCTGGGGAATCCCAGGGCTCTGCAGAGTTATTATTACTGTCAGACTTCCACAGAAACCAGAATACATGCTGCCAAGGAGGGCAGACTTGAGCTTTCCCGAGGAATTCCTTCCTCTACTTTAGTGTTTTATTGTTGGTATTCGGCAGAACATTTCATTTGGGGAAAAAAGAAAGTTTGTTACTAATTATAACTGAAAATCACTGGTGATTTGGCCTAGAGAGAAAAGTCAAAGAGTTACAAAGTGTGCAGAAATAATTTTAGGGACCATTTCAATTCAGCGTTCTCCAGCCGTGTGTATGTGTGTGCGGATTGCCTCTTACCGACAGTGTGCATCTCTTCCTCAGGCTGTGATGGGGGACATCCACGTCAGCAGCTTAACATCGGCCACTGCGGGAGTATTTACACAGTGGTAATGGGCCCCACCACACATCGAGGCTTCTCATTCCTCTGGAGGGCCGGTCATCAAACGCTTACCAGCACACAGCTGCATGTTCTCAAACATTTTAGTAGGTGTGTTAGCTCATGCGTCTGCAGGGCTTCTCAGTTTGGCTCACCAGGGCTGGGCTGGGCTGCAAGCTGTGGGGTGGGTCCAGATCCATTCAACGTGCCTCTGATCCTTCCCTGCACTTGGGCCAATGCTTGACCTGTAGGAGGAGCGCTATCAATATTCATTGGATGGTGGAAGAAGACAGTCATATTTTATTTTATGACTTCCTATCAGAGACCTGCTTTAGCTAAGATGAGGCTGACTTTGCAGAACACTTAGGACGAGCTTTAGCCATGGACACACACGGCCGACGTGACAAACGTTGCAAGCCTGTTCAGGCGGGGTCACCTCTTTGCACGCGGCGATGAGCAACCCCTTTTACTTGGAGGCAGAGACTGTGCTCAACGCAGATGTTTCGTGTTGGCGGCCCCTCCGTGCAGTTCAGCAAATGTAACCTGAAAACATCCCTTCTTCCGCACCTTGCATCTCCGTGTCGGAGGCGCCGAGCTGAGTCTCCGGGTGAGATGCCGGCTTCCTCCGTGTCATTTAGCAGCTCCTGTGCTCTGTCTGCATAGAGGGTTGTGCCGCCGTATTGAATCCCCGTTTCCCGGTAGGTAGGATGCAAGGGGGGTTTGTGAGGCTGCACTGTTTATTAAATGTCGCTTCCCTTCAGACACAGTCATGATTTGTGCTGGCTTTGGGGAGACAACAGACAGTGGAAGACCCAGGACCGCTGGTATGACCCTGAAGTAAAGAGGAAGGAAGCTGGAACAAAAGACACGCGGACAAAGGTGCAGGTCAATTTCGTCGGCTCATGAGTCTGCTGTTATCCATTCATCCGTCATGAAATGAGAAGGCCCAGCTGGAGGGCAGGATGTGCCTGCAGAGCATTCCAGGCCGCCCCTTCCCTAAGCACAGAGTCAGCATTTCAGGGACTGAAGGAATTGTGAGCCTGAAGACAGTGTCTGTGCCAGGCTGCAGGGCAGGTGCGGCAGCTAACATGTATTCCCGAGCTATCTCAGAGAATCTCCGCGAACCCGCTATCATTCTACGCTATAATTCTCCTTCCAGAGGAGGAAACCGAGGCTGGGGAGGGAGGGAGGGAAATAACTTGCCCAATAACCCAGGTAGTGAGTAGGGAGAGCTGAGTTATTTGGCCCAAAAATGGGTCTGTCCCCCTGCAGAATGTTGAAAACTTTTAAACAAAATTATTTGGCCATACTTAAACATTGGGAGACATCACATGAAAATCTCTATTTTTGTCTTCTCTTGAAAACCCCAAAGATATGGCAACAGATGCTGCCCATGCTCTCCAGCCTGCCACAGTCCATACCTCTCCCTACTGCCTCCCAGTCCCGGAGTAAGTCAGCTGCCCTCAGCTACCTCACACATTACCTGCAGGCCCCCCGTCTGCAAGGCCCCCCGTCTGCAGCCCTGGATCGAGTAAGGTGATGGCCAAGGCCCCTTTCCACCATCGCAGCCTCTGCTTCTGTGATTCCTTGAGAACTTGGACATGGCTGCGTGTTTCTTGCCCACAAGTAGCCCAGACGGTCATTTCCCATACGTGTAAAGCTGGTGCCTCTTCACTGTGACGCCCTTCAACTTCCAACTCTGCACCCCTCCCCAGCTTTCTCTCAAATCTAGGTGTAAATGATTTTTTAAAAAATTTGTATATATAGGATTTCCTTTAGCAACACTTCCACTTTCATAGGGAAGCCAGACACTTTGATCTAACGGTGGAATTTCAGGTCTTGGGTGGCCGTTAGCAGAAGGGTTTGTGGGGGGCCCCTCGAGAATCTACAAAGAACAGAGAAAACCCTGCCAGGTCTGGCAGCAGCCCAGAGCAGCAGGAACCTCAAGAAAATGGGTGGGGGGCCATTCTGCTTAATTTTCATGCTGCTGGAGTAGTGTCACCTCCTCCTTATAGGAGGGGTTGAAGGATAAGACTTAGAGGTATCCTCCGTACCATCCAGGTGGGCATGATATGACTGGGAAGAGGTTCCTAACCACTCTGCACTCCACCTCCCTCCCCACCAGACCCCCTACTCACCCCCGGCCACACCACCCCCAGACACCAAGCTGCTCATCCTCACTCTCCTGCCTTGCCCCTGAGCCCCTGGTGGAGACGGAGCAGAGGTGGGTGGGGGAGGGGCAGGGCACCACGCACGTGGGCAGGGCTAAGCTGCCCAGCGGTCTGGCGTCCCCCAGGCCCCATGCTGGGCCAGTTCTGGAGTGCTGGCTCATCTAGGATCTCATTTGCCACAGTTTCTGCCTGCTCCCTCTGAGGCTCGAATGGCTGATGCATCAGAGTTTCCTCTTCCTTCTCTCCCCCAGTGCACTCCTTGTGGAAGGGCCCCGCCTCCACACCATGGGGCACTCGGCAGTCCCCCATCAACATACGCTGGAGGGACAGTGTCTACGACCCTCGGCTGAAGCCACTCTGGGTCTCCTACGATGCGTCGGCCTGCCTCTACGTCTGGAACACCGGCTACCTCTGCCAGGTGGAATTCGATGACTCCAGCCACGGGGCAGGTAAGCCTGAGTTTGGTTCGGGGGCCCTTCTCTTCTCCTGTCACATCCTGAGAGTGGGTCTTGGGCTTTGCAGAGAAGGCGATGATGTGCTTACATCCCATCTGCTCTTCGGGGACAAGGAACAGAGAGGCCTCAGCATCACAGAGGCGGGAACAGAAAGAACGTGTGAAGGCTCACAACAGGGACAGAGAGAGTGAGGCTCACCTTAAAGATGATAACCTGATCACCTACAGTCACACGGGTTTACGGGGGACAAAACTGTGAACAAGTCAAGTCCATTCCCTCTGGGTTACATTCCAGGGCTGGCGAGGAAGAAACAGTGAGCTAATAAAAATGTAAACACATGGCAGGTCCAGGGAGAAAAGCAGAGCAGGGCAGGGGGGAGAGGTGGAGGTGAGGCCTGAGAGGGGACGAGGAAGGAGTTGTGCCCACGTCCAGAGCCTGTAACCTTGCTAGTTCATACTCAGAGTGAGAGGGGCCACCGGCAGACACTGACCTGGCTGGTGCTTTAAATGGACGCCCTGTGGCTCTGAGGAGGAGGAGGGGAGGAGGCAGGGGTGCAGCGGGGACCAGGCAGGAGTGAGCCAGCTCCTTAAATCCTCACCAGAATTTGGGGCGGGTGCTCTGTCAGCTTTGGGAAGTTTCTTTCTACCCTGATTTTGCTTATCAGGATTGGCTGCCAGATTCCATCTGGCATTTTCCAGCAACTATTAGTATCATTGTGAGCCTTGTTTATGCTGAACACCTGTTTTCCTTCTGGGAGTCAGGAATTCTTGTACATGCGGGGCAGAGGGGGCCTATGTGACCAGCCCCCAGTGAATCCCTGGGCTCAGAGTCCCTCGTGCACATCCCTGGTAGATCACACTCCACACGTGCTGTCGCCACCCATTGCTGGGGGATTCAGTGTGTCCGGCCTGTGCAACACTGCTAGAGAGGACCCTGGAAGCTGTGCCTGGTTTCCTCCACTCTTCACTGTCTGCACCTCTCCCTCGCTTTGCTGGTTTTGCTTGTGTCCTTTCACTGCAATAAACCTCAGCCGTGTGTACGACTCTACCCTGAGTCCTGGGAGTCCTCCTAGGGAATGGTCGAACCTGGGGATCCCTGACACAGCCCCCAGCCCCAGGTCCTCTTTGGGCCAGCCCTCGGTCCGTCGTCTTGTTCACCGCCCCGGCGAGGATGTAAACTCCATGAGGGCAGGATCACTGTTTTGTACTAGGCATCAGAGTTGCACAGTCAGTTGATGGATGAGCAATGAATGAAAAGTTAAAGGAACAAACGCGCCTCCATGTCTTCACCTGTGAGAAAGTGGAGAAAGGCAGGCCGCCACTTCAAAGGCTGTTGGGGGAAGAAGTGAGACCACCCTGGGGAGGCCTTTGCTCAGCACGGCATCTGCACAGATACACTCCCAGCGTGAGCTGCTGTCTGCTGCTCTGGCTGCCGGCCCGGAGCCCACCTCTCTATATTACCAACAGAGGCCACTCGAGCGGGAAAGGGCTTCCCACACGCCTCTGCACTTCGCAGAGGCACCGTGTGCCGTCGTCAGCGCCTGGGGCCTTCACTCTGCTCCTCTGGCCCTGCGCATGTCCTGGCTTTGTCGTGACATCTGTGCTCACACTTTCACCAGGCAAGACTGCATTCTCCTGGAAATTCTGTTATCCAACACGGGAGGCCCGCTCTAAGCACCCTGAACGTGGGCTGGCCGTGTGCCGGCCTTCTCAGAGCCCAGGGAGAGGGACTGGATGGCGAGCGGAGGCCGGGCCTGAGCTGCCCCGCCTCTGATGTACTGGATGGGGGGAGCCCTTTTCCCCTGCTCTAGGCCTTGCCAGGGGTCGCCTTCCTCACCCCACAGGTGAGAAGGAGCCCATGCTTCCTGAGCAGCCAGCTCCGTGCCCAGAGCTGCTGACGGTTGCTCCAGGTCAGGCTTCACAGACGTGAAGCCTGTCACAGCCGTGACAGAAACCCCAACTCCAGCCCACATAAGCAAAGAGGAACTTCTTGGAAGGATAAGACCAGCTCAGAGATGAGAAGGCAGAGTTGGACACGCAGATCTTGGGCAGAAACAAGCCTGGCTCAGGGATCGGGGAGCAGGAATTCATACACTTACTTACTTAGTGTGCCAACTTTTTTCTGCCATTCTTGGTCTGTTCCAAGTTCAAACTCCGAAGGAGCAAAGGAAATTGGATTTTTGGGTTTAATGTGGTTTGTATCATTTTTAAAAATTTTATGCAGCAACTTTAAAAGATTGAATAAAGAATAATAGTTTCTGAACTTTTAATTCCTTGGTTAATAGTTGTGTGAATATACTAATAATTGTGAGAAAACATATGGATGTAGATGAGTTACTATAGAATTCAAACTCTTCCCATATAATTTTTGTGTGTGGTTATGGGTCGTGCTGATATCTATATAACCGATTTATTTTCCTTTAAGTCATAAAATATGAGAAACTCTGAAGATTACTCTGGACTTCTGTATGTATGTTGTGAAGATACAATTTGACAAAATAATTCAAATTCCCAGGGGAAAGGGTCTGGCAGCTGAGCCTGGTGCTCACCCAGCCCTCCATCAGTGGAGCACCCAGAACCCTGACCTATGTCCTTGCCAAGATCACACGATCTGGGAAGTGGGGTCCCTGGGGAAACCGTGATGCTATTCTAGAAGGTGAGAGGATGCTGGACAGACAAACAAACACCCTCTATAAAAGCGCTGCCATCCGATGAGTAACAGCACAACACAGATGGGAAAAATGAGGCCCAGAGAGACCCCTGGCCAGAGGTCACAGAGCCCTCACAGCGGGATTCCCTGCTCTCCTAGAAGGAAATTTTAGGTGCATGAACCCTCTATGGGAAAAATCTGCATCCATATCCACAGACAGCAGGCATGAGGCCACAGGTGCTGACCTCAGAGTAAGGGAGGAAAGTGCTAGCACATGGGGGAGTGTGGCCAGCTCCCGGTCAGGTCCCCAGGAGAGCCAGCAGCCTGCTCACGGTCCAGGCAGGGCTTCTGGCTCCAGTCCAGCCAAGCTCACCCCAGTGGGCCAGTGGGCAGTGAGGTCAGCCGGGACACCCATCCCTCACCCACCAGCAAGAAGAAGCCCATGCTGGACCCCCCTGACAGGTGGAGCAGGGGCGTCTCCGTGGTTATTGTTTTGGTTTGGGTGTCTTACATCATGTAAGACAGATGCTCCTGTATCTTACGGGAGCTCAGGGTCAGAGTTTAGGTTGGGAAGCTAGACTCTCACAAGTGATAATTCTCCCCAGAATCACAAGTCAAGGCCTCCTTTTGGTCGAGAATTTTGACCTCTTGAATTTTTACCCAAAGCTTGAATCATGGAGTGGGCGTGGCCAGTTCAAGCCACCCTTCCTCTGGCTTTGGTGCTTGGTCCAGGGGTGCGCAAGTCACTCAGGCCAGAACCGTGAGAGCCAAAGGGTTTTTCTTGTAAATGGTACAAGAGAATCTCATTTTCTGCCTGCGCTGCGCAGGGTCAGCTGCAAGCCCGGGCCTGCGGGTCCTCAGAGGAGAGCAAGCCAAGAGGTGGAGAAAAATTGAGGCCTTAGGCCATTGTCGGAGCCTCTAAATGCAGCTGTGTCTGAAGCCACAACAGCCCCTGGACTCATTCATCTCTTTTTTGCCTAAGTCAGTTTGATTTAAGTTTCTGTCACTTCTTTCCAAGAGTCCTAATACAAGTACCCGGGTAAAAAGCAACTAAGTTGCGAGAGAAGAAATAGAAGGGAGGCAGCTGGAGAATTGCCTGTTTCAGTCCTTTTCCTCTTTGCTCAAATGTAATTCAGCTGTGGGCTGGTCTGTGCAGCCCAGGGTGCAGGGGAATGTTGGCAATGCTCTGGTCAACTTGACCTGCAGAGATTGGGGGTCAAGTGCCTTAAGATGCTTAGGCCCGTCCTCCAGGAAGCTAGGCCCCGCATGAGCCCGGCCCTTCCGAGTATATGGCTAGTGGAGTGCTGGTAAATGTTTAGCAACTGGTGTTCAGGGTTTGGAGGAGGGACAAAAAGCCATGATTTGTAGTGTCTGCTACATTCCATGGTGTAAATCCTCCTTCACAGCCGATTTCAAGCTCCCAGCGCCGAGTCACTGGTCATAAGTTGGGAAGAGATGCACACAGTTTCCAGGAGCCAGTGCCAGCCGATCCCACACGTCACTGTCCCTCACCTCTCCCCTCTCAGTGCCTGCTGCCTCTGATCTCATGTTTGCTCTCTGAGGGAGGCATTCACTGCATTGGGTAAGACTTCTTTTGAGTTGCATGGCAGAAACCGAATTGAAACTGGCTTAAGCAAAGAAGAGGGAAACTTCTTGGCTCAGATCCTAAAAAGTCCAGGGCGTGGCTGGGCCAGGTGGTGGAACATCACAGGAGAATCTGAATCCTCCCTCTCTCGGCTCTGCCTTCCTCGGGGAGGATTCATTCCAGGCCGAGGATTCCCAAATGGAGGCAAAGATGGCAGCCCACAGCTCCGGCCCACCCTTCCCATAGAGGGGCACACGAGACAGCACCTCAGTCCCAGCAATTGCAGCATCGGCCCCAGGGCTGATTCTCATCGCCCAGCTTTGGCCACTGTCCTGGGTGAGCCAATCACGGTGACTGAGGATGAGCCCGGCCTGGTACAAGGAGGTCCCAGAGAGGAGGACCACAGGGAGCTGTGAGCACACGGCCTGGAGAGGCACCCCAGCGCCTGCTCCGTGGGCCAGATGTCCTTGCCGTTGACCCCCAGCTGACCTCGGCCCATCCTGGATTTGGGTCCCTGTCAACGTTCATGGCTTTTCTGCTCTGGTGCAGCCAGGCCTCTGCGTTGACCTGGTCCTGACCCCATTTTTTGGCTTCCCCTCCACCTTCTCAATCTGGTTCAAAGGGACTTGCCCTGCCCTGCCACAGACCAAAATAATTATCTGGGTGTCTCTCCCCAGCCATATAAATTAGTCAGATAATTCCCCCTGTGGCTCCTGTCCACACAGGCCAATCTGGTTTTACTTTACTGGTCATTTTCCCCAAAACCCAGTTTCCTTTTTCTTTCTCTCCTACTCAGTTTCACATGCTCCCACACCCCCATCACGACAGCTGGTTTTCCAGGCTCCAGCCCCCCTCTTTCAGATCTCCTGTCTGCTTTGTTCACCTCCACTGGAAACTGGGAGCTGCCGGGAGCAAAGGAAATGGAAAACACAGCTGAAAGATGGAAAGTACTAAAAAAAGCTCTGCAGCAAGAAAATGAGAATAATGAGACTCTCCCATAATTTAAAACAAACCCTGGAGAGAGGGACAGGAAATGCCTCACGAGAAAGAAGGGAGGTGAGTGGAGAAGGTATAGGAGTAGAAGCAACTTTGCATAAAATCTGATCCCTCAGGTTGGATCACGCCAATAGGTGAGAGCCAGAAACTCAAAGCAAAGCATAACTGGGAGGCTGAGGACATTTTCCACCAGCATGGAAGGTTCTAGCAGTTTTTCCAGCAGGTGAGGGATACTATGAGAACCTGGAGATTAACCCTGGCTGGCGAGGATGAATAACAGAGGTGGAGGCAGAGACTCTTTCCAAGGAATGTGAGAGGCAGCGCTGAAGGCCAAGGAAGAAAGGACCAGTGGAGGGGCGGGGGGGCGCTTTGCAGGAGAGAAGGCAAGGAAGGAGAACAGGGCTTCACAGGGACCCCGCTGTCAGACCGTGAACCACCGCACGGGTGAAGCCCTCTTGTCCCAGCACAGGAGGTGCTTGTCCTAGGGAATGACCACGCCGCTTCCACCCGCTGGGCAGCGTTGGTGCAGGAAGTGGGGTCCAGGGCTACAGACGGATCCCACTACTTCTTGAGAAGGTGCCCTGGGTCCTGGGAACCAGGTTCTAAACGACCACTAGTGGTACTGCTGTCAGATGCTTTGAGGGCATGTGACAAACTGATGTGCTACTCGTGGTGCAGTTTTCCAGACATTTAATTCCCACAATCACCCCAAGAGATAGGTAAATATTCCCATTTATTGGAAGAGGAGGCCCATATCCAATATTCAAACCCATGGTTGTTTCCAAATCCTGCTCCCTCCCTGCCATCCACAGAAGAGCAGCGGGTGCTTTGGGGTCTTGCTGACAGGGCAAGGCCTGACTCCAGGGCGCTAAAGTGCCCTGTTGTTCCCCAGCCCCACCTCCCAGCCCACCCCCTTAGCTGAGTGGAGTGATGAGAGCAGCAGATGGGAAAACACCTCTGTCTTCCATGCTAGATCCTTCTCCTCTGGGGGGACAGGGTCCTGGGCTGTCCTTCTAGCACACCAGTGGCAGCTCATCTTACTTCTTAAGGGAGTACAGTATGGTGGAGTGGGCCCTGGCTCTGGGCAGAAGGAGCAGAGTGTGAGGCCATGTTCCTCCACTTACCAGCCAGTTGGCATGAGCATGTCCCCCAACCTCTCTGACCTGCAGTCTCCTCCTCTGTAAACTGAAACTCAGACATCGGCTGGTTGGTGGGAGGATTAAAAGAGGGGCCTATTGAAGCACTTAGCACTGTGCCAAGAGCATTGAGCATTCAATCAATGATAGCTACTGGGGCTATTCAATCAATAATTGCCTACTGGGGCTCGTTCAAAACGAGTTATTGGCTATGTGCTCCTTTAATGTTTTCCACTAGAGGGAACACAGAGAAGGCAGAGAAGCAGCTGCTGGCCAGGCCGAGTCTGGCTGTCTCTGACTAACGGAGGACTCCGTGCATTTGTGTGATGCACTCCTGGGCAATCAGCTGAAGGAGGAAACACAGAAACTCCAAGCCTGGAGGCCCTGTGGGACTTGTGAGCAGCCTTGCCGGAGGATCACTCACTCTCAAGGACAGTGATCTGCTATTGAGGCATCAGGCACCAAAGCCAGAGGGCCATGAAGGCTCCTTCCAACGTCAAAGTGAAGTTTAAGTCATTTGTGAAGTGGGGCCAATAACAGCCTTTATCCTCTAAATGACAATGAGCAGTTCTCCCCAGTGCCAAGAGATCCCAACTGGGCATGGTTCCCGAGAGCCAAAGGCCACGAGCACCGTTCACCATTGTAGAATCCGCAGCTGGTGCACACAGCAGGAGCTCAATGAATGTTTGCTCCTGGAGTGAACGCGTGACCTGAAGACCAGCGTGATTTTAAAGTCTGCAGGCTTCACTTGCGTCAGTTGGGGATCTTCTTCAGATGCAAGCCAAAGAAACTGACTCCAGCCATGTAAGCCAAAAGGGAGCTCCCAGAAGAATTTGGGGGCTCCCTACTGGAAAGGTAGGCTGGGGATCGGGCCTGGAGATGGGTCAGGAATGTGGCAGCAAGAACTGCTTTGCTATCTTTCCAGCCCCAGCATCGTCCCACACAGGACCCAAGTCCCAGGGACCCTTCCACCAGCTGGGTTAGGTTAGGTGCCTGCAGCGAGGTATGCACTGGTGATTCAAGATCATGCACATGGGGAAAGGGGGATTCTGGAAGGGAATCCTATGCTGTCAGGAAGGGCACTGTGGCTACATGGTTCAAAGATGACACCTTCACTGGGATGAAAGACCGTGATTATCACACTATGCTCCTGGACCAGTTATTTTTCACTGCAAACTCAGAAATTGGCAATCTAGTTCCTAAAATTATATTTTTCTGTCTTAGTTCCTTATATATCTACTGTCTCTTCTCTCAGATCCTGGATGCGGGTATTTTGGGAGGACAGGGGTGTTATTTTGGAGGTTACGAGCAAGTATGGTTCTCTGAGCCTGTCCCCTTACCCCATCCACGTGAATAAAATTCCGCAACTGGGAAAATGCTCTGCCTGCACCCCCCATGAGTCCATATCAATCCCTCCCAACCCGAGATGCCAAGCCAGGCGACATCACTGGCCTGGCCCTTTGCCCGTCTCTTCTCAGCGCTCTGCTCTCCCCACCCTCATATCTTCCCTCTCTCCCTTCCTGCACCCATCTTTTCCCTTTCCCTTCATTGTTCCAGGGCCCCCACCCCACACTCTGGTCGCAACCTCCCTCTCCAGCATCCCTATCATGGCTTCCCCATTGCAATGCTGCCATAGGGACTGGAAAGTCATCTGGACTGAGCTAGGCAGGCTACCTTCCTCTCCTCCTCCTCCTCCTCCTCCCTCTCTGCATCTCTCCAAACCACCAGCTCCTCAGCCTTGGAAACAGATGAAGTGCCGGTGAGGCTGAAGAGGGCTCCCAGCCATAGGTGGCAGGTCTGAGCCCTGTCTGGTGCCGACACTGCCCAACCACTCCAGCGATGCATCATTGCCTCAACCCTTGGTCTGGTGGGCAGTTGTCTGACGAAATGCTCTGCTTAACAGGAATCAGCTGGAAATGGAAGGCAGATCCTCTCAAGGCCGTCTGAAAACCTGTCACTTTGTAGTGCCCAGTGTGGGAATCCCTGTTCTCGCTCTCTCCATTGCTAGGAAAGCTGCTCACCATTGCTTCCGCAAAACCACCCAGGAATTAATCACTCTTGTTCCGTATAAGAAGCTGCAATTGTGAATCTGCAATGTAGCAGCTCATGTTGTTTTCTCTAGGCAAATGTTTAGTGAGCATTTACTGTGTGTGGTAATGCGTCAGGTCACAGAACCTTCTAGACGCAGTCCTTGCTCGCAAGGAGATGTCAAGTCAGGAAATAAGTGAGAAGGTAAATTGAAAGATAAACTAAGTCACGGGAGGCGAATGCAAGCGCTGCCACCCCTCCCCCACCTCTCGAGGCAGATGTGACCTGTGGATCCCGGATCCTCCCCAGGACCTCGAACCGGCCACTGCACGTGGCTGCACTCAGAAAGAGCAATGCAAGGAGGGTCCACTAACCACGTTTGCAAGACTGGTGTGTAGAACAGAAGGGGCCACCCCGGTCCTCCAGGGTTTCTGGAGGCAGAGGAGGATCAGTGGCTGGGGTGTGAGGCGTGCAGGCAGCGTGGGAGGAGGAGGGGAAGAGCAGAGCTGCGTGTGGTGAGGAGACCACTTGGGAGAGAAGGGTAGGGGCACCGTGGGGAGAGACTCAACAGAAAGGGGGTTGGGCAGTGGGCAGCAGCACCTCAGCCTCCAGGTACCCCGGCATCCTTGGGCTCCATACTACTCAACCAGGGCAGACTAGCGCCAGGGAAATGTCCACACACCACAGCACATTCTCTCCCCGCATGCCCACCTATGGTTGAGTTGGGAGTCAGGCTGGGGGAGTGAGGAATCAAACAGTTGATGGCATCGGGTGAATCTTGCAGGATGCATGGAACATTCAAAGTCTGTTGATGAAAGCTCCTCTACGTGGTCCCCACCAGCACCTACCTCTCTGCCCCTCCAACCCACCCCCACTGCCGCCTGCATGAACATCCACCACTCAGAACTCCCATCTGTTCCACATGGTGACCTGCTTTCCCTCCAGTCCTCGCTACCTCTGGTCCCTTTCTGCCTGGAACCGTCTTTGTCTCCATTCTTTGGGCTTGGCTGGACCACCGCTTCCTCAGGGAGGCCCTCTCTGATGCCCTATACCACAGTAGGTCCCCCGAAGCACCCATCCGTGCCTACTCCAACACTCCCAGCTGCCAGTGTCCATCACTAATGTCCTGTCCACCTGCCCCTGTTGATTCCAAGCTCCAGGAGGGCAGGACTGCATTCTCTCCCCATCCCCAATGCTTAGGATCATGTGTTGCACAGGGTAGGACCTCAGGGAATATTTGTTGAATGAATGAATGAATAGTTTTTCCTCTTTTATGCTACAGTGGCTGGCTAAGCCCCTGCTAATGGACGTTTTCTTAAGATGTGTTTATCCTTCAGTGTCTTTCCATGCACTTCCTGTCTTGGGAGTAAGAGTAACTGTTTTGGGTGACTGCAAATCTCTGCTTTGATAATGACGATGATGATGATGATGGTGATAATGATAATTTTGATAATAACAATAATACCAGCAATAAGGACAGAAAGTGCTGCCACTAGTCGAGCTCCTGCAAGGTGCCGGGGGCCATTCGAGGGAGTGTTTTGAAGGCGTTACTATATGTGGTCCTCGTCATGTTCTGATGAAGTAGGTGTCATTATCTTTTCACAAATGTCAAGCCTGAGGTGCAGAGAGATAAAACAACCCGTGCAAAGCCGCCCTGCCTGAGACCAGGATTTGAACTCAGGTTGCCTGGCTGAGCCAATGTGTGATGGTCTTAGAGTTTAACTCCCGGAGAGCAGTCTGGGTTCCTTCATTTTGGGGTCCTGGGAGTGGGGTTGTGCCCTTCAAGCACTGACAGCATGCTGGTGGCCAGCTCCGGCTCCTACTTGCCTGGAGAGAATTACAGAGACTGTCCTGGTCCAGAGGACAGACGGAAACCCCTTGCCCTTGTGCTTTACAGCTTTGAAACGTTGGTTAAATCCCAGAGTGGCACCAAGAACAGGCTGACCCTTGGCAGCATTGTATTATTTGCAGTTTTGACTAATTAGAACGTCTCAAACTTCTCTTGAACTTATTTTAAGCCTTAAAACAACCGTGCCTGCCAAAAGCCTGCTTATTCTGGAAAAAGCACCGAACTGCAAATAGATGGCTATTAACAGTGGCTATTGTAAGAACAGAGACAATAGTTTCTGGGGCCAGCAAATCGCAGCACTTCAACATCATCTGTCCTCGGGGTATTTGGAGGGTCTGGCACTAGCTGATGTAATTCTCCAATTAAGTCTTCATGCACCTGCTTGCAGGGACTGCTGGGGTGATGCACGGCCTCCGCTCTGTGGACAGGCCCTGCTGGCAGGGGAGTCTGGGGGCTGGGGGCTGGCCAGCTAAAGGCCCCCTTCTCAGGAATTGCGCTTGCCTTTTAAAATTGTTTTACTGAAGGAAATTACTCTAACACTGTATTGTCATTATGAAAAGTCACTTGGAGATTATTTTATCCAGGGCTGCAGGTTAAATTGAGTTCATAACTTTCCCGGCAGGAAAAGCTGCAGAGTTTGGCTTGAACCCTACTACAAAAGCCAAGGGGCTGGACCTTCAAGCAGGCCTGGGTTGGGGTCGCCTGGGGACCTGAGGCAGGTGACGTACCTCCTCTGAGTCTCAGTTTCCTCATCTCGAAATTGGGCTAACAGTGCCTGCTCGCAGGGCCATTGCGAGGAGCTGGTAACTGGGGGAACATAACGTGTTTCGCAGCATGCCCAGCAGGGAGCAGGCACTCAGTAGATGCTGGCTGTCGGTTAGTAGCCCTCACAGCATGTGCTAACTGTCTGCCAGGCGCTGACCGCTAGGTGAGCTGACGGACATGGTCGCACAGTACCCAGGACCCATGAGACACCCACCAACGTCAGCCTCTCCTTCATCAGCTGTTTCCTCCCATTTCAGAGACGTACCGTGGCTGCTGGGTTTTGTTCTTTGGGTGCTTCCAAAATGCCAGACATTGTGCTAAGAACTTTGCATCTCCCACGTGACGTAATCCTTGCACGTCCTATCGAGTAGCCTCTAGGATCATCCCCATTTTACAGGTAGGGAAACTGAGGCTGGGAGCGGCTCCATAACTGGACTGGGATCACTCAGTTTCTAAGAGATGGAACCAGCATCTGACTCCAGACACTACTCCTGCTCACCTGCAGACAGGGCCACAAAACACTCTTCCCATTTTTAAATAAATGCACTTGGCCCTTTGCTAGTGGGCTGTCTTTGCCCATTGCTCTAATTTTAGAGGCGTTGTTCCAGAGAGATTTTCCGTCTGGTCGATACCCTCTGGGGTTCTTGATTTTAGAATTGTGCTTTTTGACGTGCTCTATTTCTCTTCCTGAAATGCACTTAAAGGAGTGAGGCTGGAAGGGGCATCAAGCCCTGCACAGCCAAAATGCCAGATCCCGGTGTGTCTCCACCACCCGCCACAGGGGGCCGCTCCAGCCCAGCCCACGTTATAAATTATCCCCCACTGCCTGCCCTAGAAATCCGGCCAGAAGCAGACCCCTTCCTCTTCACTCATCCTCCTAGAAAGCTCCCGTTTTGCCTATCTTGTTATTTGTGCTTGCATATTACAGAGCCAGTGAGGCACAGCAGCCTTCCAGGGGTTTTGTTATGAGTTTGGTCCCAGCCCAGGGTAGCCGGGTTCATTTACAGATGACCACGTGACAGCCTGGAGTAGGGAAGGAGATGCGTGTCCTGGAGGCTCAGCTGAGCAGGAGCACTCTTGCCCGCAGTGGCGATCACCCCAGGATTCCCAAGGATGGACTTCCATTTGTGTTCTCTTACGGAAACGGGCGACCGCATCAGGGTAGCAGACAGGCGGGAGTACAACTGGCGAGAGGCTGCCTCAGTAGAGAATTCTGGGGACAGCTTGATGTCGGGGAGAGCATGGAGCCATGGTCCATGGGCTCCAGTCCTGCTCGGAGGGTGACCTTGGGAAAGTCTTCCGACCTCTGCAGCTTGTTACCTGCCAGAGGAAGGAGTAATGCTCAGTGCTCCCCCGTCCCGTCCCAACCCAGCAGTCTCCGATTCCTGGCTCTCTGTTGTTCCAACAGTGGGCAGTAATTTTTCTACAGGGTTATTTTTGGTGGGGATCTGGCAGACATCCAGCTAGTGGTGCATTTATGCCTCATGCGGTTGGTATCAATCTTTTTGGAGACTGTATGTGTGTGCCTACATAGAATTCTGAGATGCTTGAGCTGGAAGAAAAAACAAGAACCATTTAGCTAGTGATTCTTTTTTTTTCAATCATTGAAGGAGCCAAGTCCTTAAAAGGTTAGTGACGTATAGTCACCAGCGTCATTATCATCATCGTCATTTGACAACACTTTACAAAGGGCTTTCCCTGCCATGGTCTCAGGTTATCCTGCCAACACTCCTCATGTCACAGGTGGGTAGGCTGAGGCTCAGAGAGGCTGAGCAACTTACTCAAGTTCACACAGCAAGTTAGGGGCAGATCTAAACTACAATTCCAGGTCCACCCATCATTCCTGCTGTCTGGCACTTCCATTCTAGAAGACATGATATAGACACGCATGGACATCCACGTGGTTACCTTCTGCGTGAGTGAACATATTGCCAGTCTCTGTCTCTCGGTGCCCAGAGCATCCCCTGGAGGAAAGTTGGCCAGATGTGAGGCTCACCTCTTGGTCACTAATGGGTGCATTTTGGTGGCATGAGGTCTCTGGCTGGCCAGTGCCACAAACTCCCTTTCCACTACGGCTACAAGGCGCCAGGCAGAAGTGGCACAAAGATTACCACGCCCGCGTTTTGTTGTTCTGTAATTTCCTTAGAGTATGTTTTGTACATTGAAGGACCAAGTGGGAAAGGTACAGGTTTTGGCCTCAGATCTGGGTTTGAATCCCAGCTCCCAATGCTGGCACTACCGGAGACCTATGTAACCTGGCCTAATAAAGGAAAATACAACACAGAACTACAAAGGCCAGTTGGCTCGAGTAGCCTCACCCCTCGAAGGAAAAAAATCACTCCTCTTGTATTTTTAGCCGCAGAAAATCTCCATTAAGTCTTGCAATTCACACCTAACTGGGAGGTTTTCCTTTCCGCTTTGGCTTCCCCATTGGCAGGGTGGCTCCTTGACACTCCCGGTGCTACTGGCCACCAGTAAATTCAGACTTCATGATTTACAAAGTTTTTATATATTTGCTGCGGGAAGAGATATTTCTATGCATTTTTTCATTGAGATATAATTCATGTGTGTGTATTCAGGAGACCAGATTACCTCGTAGAACCACAGAACTTCATAACTAGACATTGTAGACCAGCACCCTCATTTTCGAGTGAAGAAAGACAGCGAGAAGCTTTCTGACCTGATCCAGGGCAGAATCACGAGCTGCATCTGTTTGCTAGTTTATAGCTCAGTGCTTTCTGCTACAAATACTTTTTATGGCAAAAACGAAACAGAAAACACCACTGGCCGGTTGTATTTGATACTCTCCATAGCACCCGTCATGCCACTAAATGTTGTCCCTGGTTTTGCCACATGGAGGAGTTGATGCAAGCAAGGCCACCGCTGGAACTCACCCTATGGCTCTGGAGTGTCCTCCAGGCTAGTCCCAGCCACCCCAGGAGCACAGGTGCTCACTACCATCAAAAGCGAGATGTCCAACAATGACCATTATATTTGTGGCAATTGTTAGTAGAAACTTGTTAGCAAAGCACAGCCAGAGATGAGCTAAACCACGTGCATCAGAGTCACCCGGGAGCTCGTTAACATGCAGATTCCCGGGACCTCTGGGGTGGCGCCCACAATTCGGCAGGTTAGAGCCAGATTCCTTGATGACAGATGCTCGCTCACGTCTGAGCCCGTGTGCGTCAGGCTAACAGCTCTTGGGGAGGCCACACTGGGGGTTTAGGGTGACTTAGATAGAGTGTCCCAGTAAAACCTGGTTACACAGGGGACTAGACTGGGCAGGGGCTGCAGAGAGGTCAGCACCAGGGGACAAGGTGGCGCCTTGTATCTCAGAATTGGTTCATTTAAACATCTCGCTCATTTCATGTTAGTTTATGGAATTATTTGGTGATAGAATTTAAGCTGCTATTTTTTTAATCAAAAGATGTCATTTTTGGGGGGGCTGGCCCTGTGGCATAGCGGTTAAGTGCGTGCATTTTGCTTCAGCAGCCCTGGGTTCTCGGGTTCGGATCCCGGGCGTGCACCCACGCACCGCTTGTCGGGCCATGCTGTGGCGGCGTCCCATATATAAAGTAGAAGAAGATGGGTACGGATGTTAGCCCAGGGCCAATCTTCCTCGCGAAAAGAGGAAGATTGGCATCGGATGTTAGCCCAGGACTAATCTACCTTACCAAAAAAAAAAAAAAAAAAAGTGATGTCATTTTTTTAAATTAAAGTCTGGAAATCTTATAGGACGAGCACGCACCTCAGAAACAGTTTTTCTTTGCCTTATTGCTGCATGCAGGGGATTGAGGCCCCTACTGTCACCTGGTGGCAGCACTGGAGTCTGCGTTCCCTCGGGCGTTTACTGTGAGTGTGCTTCCGGCCGGCCCCAGGTCAGGTGACGGGGACAGAGGTGAACAGAGAAGATCCCAGCTCTCATGGACGCACCTTTCAGTTTGTCATTTCAGCAGGACATCAATCTCTCGAGGTGAAATAGTGTGACCTCAAGGTAGACAGTGTCACAGCAACACCACTCCAGCGACTAGACAGACTAACACACCGGTCCCACTGGTTTCCTCCTCTAGGAATCAGCGGTGGCCCCTTGGAAAACCACTACAGATTAAAGCAGTTCCACTTCCACTGGGGAGCCGAGAACGAGTGGGGCTCAGAGCACACGGTGGACGCCCACGTGTACCCGGCAGAGGTTTGTAGACGTCATCCTTGCAGGATGTGGGTGCTTTCTACCTTGACTGGTTGCTCGGAAAGGAAGGGTTTTCCATCACAGGGGACTCCTAGTGCTCAAACTGGAACAATTGACTGCCCTACCCATTCAATCACACAACTTTCCTAAGAGGAGGGTACTATTAGCACTTTCATTTAACAGAAGAAGAGACTGAGGTTCTGAGTGGTTATGTAACTTGCCAAAGTCAGACAGCTGAGATTCAAGAACCGAGTCTATGCTTTTAGCATCTCACTCAACCGCGAACTTCCTGCTGGTCAGTTACGGACTAGAAGCTTCCTGTCCTTCAAGGCATTCGAGGCCTTCTGTTGAGAATCTGAAAATCTTCACAATAGAGATCTTGTTCTTAAAACAAAGTGGTATTTAACATTCTAAAGTGGGAGTCAGTAAAGCATGTGAGTAGGGACAAATGCTAGGAGCTGGATTTTGTGGTTACCGTGGAGTGACGAGTGGTGCCTTACAGATTACCCCCAATATTTTATTATGAAATTTTTCCAACACACAAAAAAATGGAAACAACCATGCCGTGAGAGCCTGTGAGTTGCCACCAGATCCTATGAATGACATTTTGCCACAGTCGCTTTATCACACCCCTGCCCGGCCCCCACCAGCCACCTGACTCTCTGATGCATTTCCGGTTACAGACTGTTCCCCCTCACCTTGCTGTGGCCGCTGTGGGGAAGGAGCACTGTAGTGAAAGTGGAACTAGAGGCCAGGCAACCCGAAACACGAAAATCACCTGTGATCACACACCCAGAGTGTCTAAAATAGGGAGTTACGTCCATTGCTATAATCATATTTACAAGTATGACAAAAACGGAGGAACACAGGCTTGCCATATGCTCCCTTTTCTTTAACAGCATACCTTTTATCTTAGTAGCTATGTATCTACACCGTGGTTTTTAATGAACAGATATTTTAACAGAGGAGGTTGTTGCAATTTATTAGCAGAGAAGAATATCAGCACTCAGGACCCCCAGGGCCTCTCCCTCAGTCGCACTGAGCAGGGGCTGTGGCTCATCCTGGCCATGCCTCTGGCCCACGCTGGAGCATGCCGTTCCCTGTGGGGTTGGGAAGGCCAAGCCAGCTCTAAAAGTGGGGTCAGCTAAGGAAGAAGGCTGCAGTCGGGGCCAGGGGGCTAGCCGTCTGTTTCTGGGAGACTGCCCTAGGACAGTGGGCGGGGGGTTCAGGTGAGCTACTGACGGGCTGGGAGAGGCCACACCACCGTCATGATCCCCGAAGTGCCAGGCCAGGGACACCGGGGCTTGTTGGGAGTGAGGTGCCAAGCCAGGCACACGTGGGCAGAGGCCCCTGAGCCCTGGAATCCAGCTGCTGCTCTGGGGAGGGAGGGTCTTGACCACGAGAGGCCACAAGGCTTTCTGCGCTCTGGCTTGGTCACCATTCAGAAAGGCTTCACCACAACCCATGCCCGTAGAAGGAAATATGTACAGACACCCAGGCCCCTTCTAGGTTCTGAGCCAGTCAGCACTGTTAGGACCACGTGCTCTTGTCACAGAATCCCAAGTCAGGCCCGGGTGTGCGGGTTCTGCCTCCCGCTCGCCAGAGACCCAGGAAAGTCCCTTTCCCCAGCCCAGCCTCACCCTTGATTCAGATCCTTCTCACTGGCCAATCCGGATGCCGAGTTTGGACTTAGGAAAACAGAAGGGGCTGTAAACTAAAGACATAGATGAAGTTCAGGGGAGGGTGACTTATATAGAAGAAAAAAAATGCAACATTGGGGGCATACACTAAAAAGTTATTCGTTGTTTATCTGAAATTCAAATTTAACTGAGTCCTGTATTTACCTGGCAGCCCTTGTTCAACGATGTCTGAGAGCAGCAAATAGTCCAACCGCCCGTTTCTGTTTTATAAAGTTAAAACGAGCCTCCTTTCCCCCCACCAGAAACGCCGAGGCCCTTACTCTCCGTGGTTTCGTCAAGGTCTCTGGAGCTCCAGACCCGAGGGGGTGCCAGCATCCCTCAGGCTGGGCTGTGACACTGAATTCATTAAAATCATTAAGGACACATAGGTGTGCCCCACAGAAGGAGGAACAGCTGTTTCATTTCTTGCTGATCGTGATAAGTGTCAGTTCTCTCTGCTGTGTTCCAGCTGCATTTAGTCCACTGGAATTCTGTGAAATACCGAAGTTACAGGGAAGCTGTACTGGGAGACAGCGGCCTGGCGGTGATTGGCGTCTTCTTAAAGGTAGTTGGGCGAGGGCGTAGATCTCCTGGTGAAGAAAGGCGTGTGCGGTAACCGAGAGCTGCCTTTAACCACAGCCTATTGAGAAGGAAGGGTGCTGTCATCTTATCTTCCGCCTTTTCAAACCAACATTCCGTGTGTCTGTGCCATGCAGCTGGGCACCCATCACGAGGGGCTGCAGAAGCTGGTGGAAGTCTTGCCGGAAATAAGGCATAAGGTAAACGTATTTTGAAATTTTGAAATATTCACGTATTTTGAAATCAGCATGATTGGAAAAGCATAATTGTTCAGAGTAATGACTCGTTTGCAAGGGAGAAAAACCGATTTGTTGGCAAGAGCATTGCAGAGGGGGTCTGAGGCCAGGTCTCAGAAGGAAACTCGCTGGGGCTGATTCCAGTCGTGTCTCTCGCTGGCCCACACTCTGACCTCAAATGCGTCCCTGCTGTCCTCGGGGCCTCTCCTTCTGCAGTATAATACGGGTGGTGGACTCGAGCTGAGTTTCCCAAAATTGAGTCAATCAGGCAGCATCTTGAAGATTTTTGCTATGTCCACCCGCCAGCGGCGCTATTATTTACTTAATATTTTTCCTTAAATTGACCCACTTTTAAAAATCCTTAGCCTGTCCCAGGCAATGACATCCACTAGTGATAACATTTGCTTTAAAACCGATTGAAATAAATACCTACGTATTAACATTTGAGAGTGCCTGCCTGCGTGTTCCCTAGCACACTCCTCGGGAGGGAACTTGGGATCGCCCAGGAGGACCTGGAGGTGGGAAGGAGGGAAAGTCCTCTAAACCCACCCCTCGCTCGTGGCAGTGAATCTTTGCCCAGCTCCTTGTACGCCTTGCTGTTAAGCACAGCTCCAAAGATGGCGAGGAGAACAGGTTAGCTTTTCTCCAACATCAGCTGAGAAAGGACGTTGATGGAGACATGGAAATTCCAAAGAAACGTGGTTTATTTATTTGGTACCAAACAAAAGAATTCCGAGAAGGAAGGAGTCACCGTGGTCCTTGGACGTGGAGACGGACGGGGCCCCTGACCTGGCTTAACAATGGCGAGAGCGGCTCCAGATGCAAGCTGAGGGGCCGGCCCTTCCTCCGCCGGTTCACAGGGGCTGTTTGATCTGTGTGGTGCCTTCTCCTTGATGTTGACCTACAGGCTGGCTCAGGGGACCCGGACCAGATCGCCCCCTGCTGCCCTGTCCACCAGCTCAGGAACTCGTCAAGGTCAGGGTGCTGAGAGCATCCTTTTCCTCACTGGTCTGCAGCCAGAGTAAACCTGGGATGTTTTCCCCACCAGCATCCGCCTCCCGTATGGCATGGTCCCCACCTCTTGGTGGGAGAGACAAGAGCTGGCAGTGAGGTGCTGTTTACTTAGGGGCTGTCTTCCATCCACGGAAGGCTCTGGAGAGTTTCTTTCCCACAGGCTAACTCAGTGTCTTCTGGGCAAACCACATGGGAGAAATGGTGTCCCTGGGAGATAGAGGACGCTGCCTGGGGCTCAGTTCTGGTCCTGATGCTCATCTTTGGGCCTCAATTTCCTCCCCTGAAAAAGAAGAGGTAGACTTTTAAGAGACAAATGGTCCAGCCTTGGAGGGCAGGAGTCTGTGCTTCGTGGCTCAGGGAGTGCAATCCAGTTCCAGCCATTTGTCACAGTTTGCACTCCATCCTGGGTTCCCCCAACATCTGGGTCAATTTTTAGAGTTTGCAACGTTGTAAGTCCCCTCTGCGATGTACAGTTCTACAGGTTTTGACAAGTGTGTAGAGTCATGGTCCCCCACACAGAACCATACAGCACGCTCTGTCTTGTGGCCTTTTAGAGCCAAGCCTCCGACCCTAGGGGAGCACTGGTCCGTTTCCACCCCTATAGTTCTGCCTTTTCTCCCCCATTTTCATTCTCCCTTGTTGTATTGCACGGAACTTTCTCTGCAAGCTACTTTTCCTCCTTCTGAAGTGGGATGCTCATAAATAGAAAAGAGAACTATGCATCAACCCCCTTCTCTCAGAGAAGACGTCCAGAACAGGCACCCATCCACCAGCAGCTGGTCTGTCTGTACTCGAGATGGACGGGTGGTCTCAGCCACACCATGTGCTCCAGAGTACCACCCAGCCCCCCAGGCTGATGCACATACAAAGGAGGGAACTTGACTTGCTCCGGGGACCCCAAGGCAGAGCAGCTTTCTCAGTCACAGGACAGCTCTGAACCCTAACATGCTTTAGAGACAGGACACAGAGGTCCTGGGAATGTTGCTGGAAATATGTAGATATCCTCTCAGAGTCTTAATTGGCAAGAAACCAACGGTAGGCATGGCAGTTGGGTCCATCCGTCTGCTCCTCCTCATGATCTGCTGCCTTCACCTCAACCGCTGCGGCCCTGAGGCGGGAGGAACCAGCCCCGGCTTTGGGACGGGACAGACCTCCTGTAGCATGTGGGTTCTGCCACTGTCTAATTATGTGGCTTTGAGAAAGTCACTTATATATGTCCTACTTTCTTCATCAATAAAATAGAAATACCTCTCAAAGGGTGGTTCTGAAAATTCAAAGCCTCGGAAGGCGTCTGGCAGGTCAGTGCCTTTGGGCTGCGGACAGGGGAGAAGGATTCACTCGTCCCCGAACATCCACTGGTCCTTTTTGCATTTGTCCCCTGTGCACACGTGACCTGTCTCCTTCAAGAATTGACTAGACAACACAATGGAATATTACTCAGCCGTGAATAGGAACGAAGCACGGACACATGCTACAACGTGGATGAGCCTTGAAGATATTCTGCTAAGCGAAAGAAGCCAGACACAAAAGGCCACATATTAGATGATTCTGTTTATAGGAAGTGTCCAGTATAGGCAAATCCATGAGAACAGAAAGCAGATTAGTGGGCCCTTTGGAGGGGTAGGTGGGCGTGGGGGTTGAGGTAGGGATAGCTAAAGAGTATTTCCTGGGTTTTTTTTTCTGGGGTTCTTTTTTGAGGTAGTGAAATGTTCTAAAATTGACTGGTGATGGTTGCACATATCTATCTGTGAATATACTAAAAGCCACAGAATTGTACACTTTAAATGGGTGAATTCTATGCTATGTGACATATATTTCAATAATGCTGTTTTTAATTAACCAGACAATTAATTACAAAGTGGAATGCCGGGCACGTGAGGCGATTCCTAAGCGTCTGTCTCTGTGAATCAATTTACTTCCTTCCCTTTGGCAGCTTAACTAACATCCCCGGTTCCAACTGGTGAAAGTCAGCAGCTAGGGGACAAGCCAGGTGGTGTGGGCCACTTGCTTTCGCCTTTGCAGGCTGGGTGCAAGGACTCAGCTGGGCAGGGAGGCCTCCTTCCTTGGGGACGAGGGAATGTCTGTGCTTGAACATCCTCCTGGTGGGCCGGGCACGGGGCTGGGTCTGGAGCTGAGGCTGTTATGACCGGGCCTGGTTAGTGTGACGTTGCTTCCAGGCCTGTTCCCTCAGCCTTTCAGCCTCACCAGCTCTACAGGGGCTGGAGGCCACTGTTCTGGGCCTGCCACCCTGAGGGACCCTGAGGGATACTTTCCTCTCTGAGCAAAAGCCTGCTCGGTACCTTTGGCAATGAGACAGAGACTGGCTAGGAGGCTCTCCTTTCTCTTTACTCCACCACCCCCTAGGGCCGTGCTGAGCAGCCTCCAGACAGCAGCCCCAGTGCTCCTGCCTCTGCTGGTGGATTTCTTTAGGGGTCCCCATCCCCAGGCAGAAGCAGGGGTGTCCCTGTCTGCAGGCTCTCTGCTCCCTTCCCCAGTCTCTTTTTATTGCTTTTGTGTCTCATTTACTCATTCCAGCCATGTGGCCTCTTTGCTGTTCCTCAAGCCCATCAGGCCACACCCTGCCTCAGGGCCTTTGCACTGGCTGTGTCTGCTTCCTAGAAGGCTCTTCTCCTGAAACCTGCATGGCCGATTCCTTCACCTCCTCCATGTCTTTGCTCAAATGTCACCTTCCCAGTGAGGCCTTCGGGACCACCCCTCTTAAAATGCCAGGCCCACCCTTGCATTTCTTATCCTGCTGTCCTACTTTATTCTGCTCCATCACACTTATCACCATGTAAACTGCTGGATACGACTGACTTATTTAGACTTATTTAGCGTGCCGTCTGCTTCCCTCCAGTGAAAGGTGAATGCCCTGAGGGCGGTGGTCATCTGCCTCATTTGCTATGGTACCTCCAGTGCCTAAGACAGAGTCGGTTTACCATAGGTGCTCAACAAACAGCTGTGAGTGGACGAATGAGTGGTGGCAGCCCACCGGAGTCAACAGACAGCCGCAAGCGGATGAACGCGTGGTGGCAGCCCACTGGAGTCACTTGGAACTCAGAGATGCAGGTTTCTCCCCCTCCTTTTATAAAACACGGAAAGCAAGCAAACCTGAATTCTGAACCAAGGGTTCCCCCAGGCAGGCAATGTGCTGAACGGAACCCCTCCTGGAAGCAGCACAGAGAGGCTGGCACACAATCGTCGAGAACAACGGTGCAGGCCCATCACTCCCGCCCACTGCCAAGGAGGAGGAAGATCCTGGCATGAGGGTCAGGGAGTCCCGCTCAACAAACTGCGTCCTCCTGAGTGTGTGGCATTGCCACGTGCGTACATCAGGAAGGGCTGCTGTGAACCGAAGACCAGCTCTCTTAAAAGTGATATTTTCTGGTGCAGTCGCTGTGGAAAACAGTCTGGTGGCTCCTCAAAAAATAAAACATAGGGGGCCGGCCCAGTAGTGTAGTGGTTAAGTTCGTGCGCTCCGCTTCAGCAGCCCAGAGTATGCGGGTTTGGATCCCAGGTGCAGACCTACGCCCCACTCATCAGGCCAAGCTGTGGGGGCATCCCATATACAAAGTAGAGGAAGATGGGCACAGATGTTAGCTCAGGGCTAATCTTCCTCAGGAAAAAGAGGAGGATTGGCAATGGATGTTAGCTCAGAGCCAGTCTTCCTCACGCACACACAAAAACTAAACATAGAATTACCGTAGGATCCAGCCATTCCACTTCTGTGTATACACGCCAAATAATTAAAAGCAGACCTAGAAGAGATATTGGTACATCCATGTTCACAACAGCCAAAAAGTGGAAGCAACCCAAGGGTGATGAACGGGTGAAAGGATAAACAAAATGTGGTCCATCCACACAATTGAATATTATTAAGCCTTAAAAAGGGAGGAAATTCTGACACCTGCTACAACATGGACAGATCTTGAGGACATTATGCTGAGTGAAATAAGCAAGTCGCAAAAAGACAAATACCGTAGGATTCTACTTACATGAGGCACCTAGAGTCGTCAGATTCACAGAGACAGAAAGTAGGATGGTGGTGCCAGGGGCTGGGGGAGGGGTGGGGAGTGAGTGTTTAATGGGGACAGAGTTTCAGTTTGGGAAGATGGAAAAGTTGTGGAGATGGATGGTGGTGATGGTTGCACAACAATGTGAGTGCAATTAACGCCACTGACCTGTATACTTAAAAATGGTTAAAATGATAAATTTTATGTTATGTATGTTATTTAACCACAATGTTTTTAAGTTTAATATTTTCACAGCCAAGGTATACGACAGTGAATAACTTTAAAAGGAGAAAAGGAGCATTTGGTGGGAATCCCTGCTCTGTACGGAAGGGTCACATTTTCTTTTTTTTTTTCTTTGCCAACATTTGTTTTATTGATTTTTATTTATTTATTTATTTTTATTGTGAAATTTTTGTTGTACATTATTGTTTATCAGTCACCATATAAATGCATCCTTCCACCCCTTATGCCCACCCCCCACCCCCCCTAGGCCCGGGTAACCACCAAACAATTCTATCTGTCCGTGTGTTGGTTTATCTTCCACATATGAGTGAAATCATGCACTGTTTGTCCTTCTCTTTCTGGCTTATTTCACTTAACATAATACCCTCCAGGTCCATCCATGTTGTTGCAAATGGGACGATTTTGTCTTTCTTTATGGGCTGAGTAGTATTCCATGGTATATATATACTGCATCTTCTTTATCCAATCATCAGTCGAGGGACACTTGGGTTGCTTCCATGTCTTGGCTGTAGTGAATAATGCTGCGATGAACACAGGGGTGCGTAAGCCTCTTTGGATTGTTGATTTCAGGTTCATTGGGTAGATACCCAGTAGTGGGATAGCTGGATCATAAGATATTTCTATTTTTAATTTTTTGAGGAATCTCCATACTGTTTTCCATAGGGGCTGTGCCAGTTTGCGTTCCCACCAGCAGTGGATTAGGATTCCCATTTCTCCACAGCCTCTCCAGCATTTGTTGCTTTTTGTCTTGGTGATTATAGCCATTCTAACAGGTGTAAGATGATATCTTAGTGTGGCTTTGATTTGCATTTCCCTGATGACGAGTGATGTTGAGCATCTTTTCATGTGCCTATTGGCCATCTGTATATCTTCTTTGGAGAAGTGTCTGTTCATTTCTTCTGCCCATCTTTTGATTGGGTTGTTTGTTTTTTTGTTATTCAGTTGTGTGAGTTCTTTATATATTTTGGAGATTAATCCCTTGTCAGATATATGGTTTGCAAATAGTTTTTCCCAGCTGGTGGGTTCCCTATTCATTTTGATCCTGGTTTCATTTGTCTTGTAGAAGCTCTTTAATCTGATGAAGTCCCACTAGTTTATTTTTTCTTTTGTTTCCCTTATCTGAGTGGACATGGAATTCAAGAAGATCCCTTTATGGCTGATGACGAGTAGTGTGCTACCTATACTTTCCTCCAGGAGTTTTATAGTTTCGGGTCTCACCTTCAGGTCTTTGATCCATTTTGAGTTAATTTTTGTGTATGGTGAGAGAAGATGGTCTACTTTCATTCTTTTGCAAGTGGCTGTCCAGTTTTCCCAGCACCGTTTATTGAGGAGACTTTCCTTTCTCCACTGTGTGTCTTTAGCTCCTTTGTCAAAGATTAGCTGCCCATAGATATGAGGTTTTATTTCTGGGCTTTCAATTCTGTTCCGTTGATCTGTGTGTCTGTTTTTGTACCAGTACCATGCTGTTTTAATTACTATGGCTTTGTAGTATGTTTTGAAGTCAGGGATTGTGATGCCTCCAGCCTTGTTCTTTTTCAGGATTGCTTTAGCTATACGGGGTCTTTTGTTGCCCCAAACACTTTCTTGTTACTGCTTCCAAATGTGACAACCACGGCCCCACAGCCTTTATCTCAGGGAACACACTCCCCTCCGAGCGACGTGACAGCCACGTCGCTGAGATAAAGATGGAGCCCGTTGCCTTCCCTCCTGCGTCTCCTCCACCTCCACTGAGAACTGATGCGCCTGTGGTCTCATCTCTCAGCATGCGCGGGCAGCTGTGGGCCCCTTCGAGCCCTCCTGTCTGCTGCCCACCTGCCGGGATTATTGGACCTACCCGGGCTCCCTCACTACTCCTCCACTAACCGAGTCGGTCACCTGGATCATCCAGAGGAAGCCCATTGAAGTGGCCCAGAGCCAGGTGAGCTGCCCCAGTAATGGTATAGTAGGACTGTGTTGAAGAAATTCCCTTGTTTGGCAGTGTCAATAAGATTGTGAACAAGCCTCATGGAGTTTTATTCTTTGGTGCATGTTAGATGTTCCTGCACAAGAAGAATTTTCCAACTGAAACAGGAGCTCGTTGAGATTGGACAGAAGTTCCTTATAACACGGCTCTTGTTCTGACCTTGAGACATTAGTGTGCGAGAGGGAGAGAGAGAGAGGGACAGAGAGAGACAGGAAGGGGAGAGAGAGACAGAGTCAGAGAGAAAGAGGGAAGAGGGGGAGGGAGAGGAAACTGACATGAGGGGTACAGCTGTAGCTCATGGCTCCCGTGAACTGTGAGTGGTGCAGGATGCAGGCGTGGCAAGCATCCCTGACGACAAACGGTTGAACCAAGTCAGTGCTTGCTCTTCAGTCTGTTTTGGGGGGAAGTGACTTTAAAAGAACAGAAGTGACATTATAATTGGGACATGGGTCCTTGCCCATAATGGACCTCAGTAAGTATTTGTCGATGAATAAATTAAGCAAGAAAGGGGTGTCGTAGATGGATGCTGGAAAGCTGTGAAAGAAGTAGGATCATTGAGGGAGAGAAGAAAATTTTAGAGTTTGTTCTGCTTCTTTGGATGCAAGAACAGTAAGAAATTGGGGTTGCAGAGGGTTTTCTCACATGCTGTTTTAAGAAGTTATGGAACTAGACATGCTGAGAGGAAATTCCAGAAGGATTGTGTTAGTCCACTATTGCTTCCGTAATGCTGCATAACAAACCACCCCAAAACTCAACGGCTTATAACAAGCCTGTCTTTTTCCTGCTCACGGGTCTATGGATTGGCTGGGGAAGCTCTGCTCTAGGCTGTTTTTGGGGGTGGGGTGGGGCCCAATGTCTCTCATGCTTCTTGAACCAGTGGCTGCCCAAGTCTGGTTCACAAGGTAAATGACAGAAAGGCAAAAGACAAGCCACATGGCACATGCACAGGCCTCTGCTTACATCACACCCGCTCACACCCCATTGGCCAAAGCAAGTCGCAGTGGCCAGGCCAACATCAGTGGAGCAGGAGGAGGTGAGTGTTTGCTGAGCAATGCCCCTATCTGTCACACAGATACAACCCGAAATATCAGTGCTGGTTGTCCCAGGATCATAGGTCTGCAGTGGTTTTTATCTTCTTCCTTTTCCTTATCTAAATACGCTATTTTTTTTTTTTTTTGCCTGAAATGAGTAGATATTACTTGTATACTTTTTAGAAAAGTTATAGTATATTTTTCTCTGGAAATCTCAAGGACCTGGAGAAAGTCTGTCGGTCTAGGGCAGTTCGGAGTTTAGGAATGATTATGCAGCAAGCTCACAGCCTCTATTCCATCCCCTGCCCAGGGCAGACATTACTAATCAACCACTTTCCTCTTTCTGGGGGCTCTAAATGAGCTCTTAGAGAGTCTTCTAGCCTCACGATTCTGTGAAAACATTCTCTTACTTAAAAGTCATAAAATGATGCCATTTGCTTTGCAGGGCTGAACTTGGAGATGTGGGGTGCAGGTTACCCCCATTCCCCCACACCAGAAGTGTTACAGACACGAGGAAGGCCTTGCTTGAAAAATGGCCCCTGTCACCCAGACCCCTTCTGTCACCAAGCATGTAATAAGCCCCCGTAATGTGTCAGGTGTTGTAGCAGGAGAGGGTGGGAGAGGCCTAGGAATGGTGGACGTCAGAAGCAATGATGAAGTGTCTGCACACTGCTGTCTGAAGGGAAGGTAGCAACAGAAGTTAGTAGTTTTCAGGCTGAGTGGCATACAAACATGCAGAGCAGAAGCCCCTACCCTGGCCAGGGAGCAAGTGCAGGCACCCCTGGATGGGGTGGGGAGGAGTCTGCCAGGCGGGGGAGAGGAGCTGGGCTGCATCTCTAAGAGAGTCAATAACATGTGTAAAGCAAGAACACACTGGATGACACACTGTGCTGAGTGCCTGGGAGACTGTACACCGCACCCCACACAACTCCAGGGGGACCCCATCGGTGCAATAAATGGTCACTACGAGATCTCATCCCAGTTCTGTATTTAATTAGACAATTGAGTTGTTCTCACAGAGCTCATCAAAATATTCTGAGAACAGATGTGATGACACATAAACATTTGCTTTAATTCCTTGGGTGAAAAACAAATCCAGTGTTATTTTAGCATTTATACTGTATGTATTAATTTAGCATTTATATTGTTTGTATTAGTTTAGCATTTATATTGTATATATTAGTTATCTATTGCTATGTAACAAATAGCTCCAAACTTTAATGGCTTAAGGAAACCATAACCATTTATTGTCCCTCTGAGTAGCTGTGGGTCAGAATTTTGGGTGGCCCTGCCCTGAGGTCTCTCACGGAGTTGCCGTCAGATGTTGACTGGGGTGGTGGGTACCTGAGAGCTTGCCTGGGCTAGAGGACTCACTTCCAAAGTGGCTCACACAAGTGGCTGGCACGTTGGTGCTCCCTGTTGGCTGGGGGCCTCAGGTCCTCTCCCGAGGGCCTCTCTGTGGGGCTGCTTGAGTGTCTTCACAACATGGCAGCTGGCTTCCCCAGAGCAAGGACCCAAGAGGAAAGGTGGAAGCTGCAGTGCCTTTGCCGACCCAGCTCGGGAGTCAGTCCCACCATGTTGTATTGGCCATACAGGGCCAAGCCTGATTCAACGTGGGAGGGACTGCACAGGCCAGAGGGATACCTGGGGGCTGGCTCACTCTGTACCTGCACCCAGCTTACTCTGGCTGCTCTCCATTCCAGCTGGCCGCGTTTCGCACACTCCTGTTTTCTGCACTTGGTGAAGAAGAGAAAACGATGGTGAACAACTTTCGCCCACTTCAACCCCTGATGAACCGGAAGGTCCGTTCATCCTTCCAGGCCACTGAAGAGGGCACAGGATCCTAAATTCATTACATACAAGTTAATGGGTAGAACAGGCTTTAAAAAGAGGAAGTATTATGTTCCAAGTTTCATGGTCTGATCAAATGTAACCTCTGAAATTAAAAAGAAAGAGATCATTGTTTTAGTCAAGGTACTTTTCAGTTGCAAAGAAAACAAATCACTTCAAAGAAGCTTAAGTGCGATGGGGAAGGAAACCTGGGACACGGAGTATCTCAGAGGACCGACGGCAGTGCACAGTGGCCTCAGGGGGCCAAGCACGCCCCCTCTGACTGAGGTCGTCCGCCCAGCCCTCTTGCAGTTCCATGCTTTCCTCTCTGCAGACCGGCACCCTCTGTTTCTCCACACTCATGGCCACCCCAGAGTCCCCAGGCAACAGAGTCTGGGACTAACATCCTTCTTTCCTAATTCCAAATTCCTGGATGTATCAGTGTCCTGGGGCTTCTGTAACAAATGACCACACACTGGCGGGACGTAGAGGGGATTGTTAAACAACAGAAATGTATTTTCCCACAGTTGTGAGATGGAAGTTCAAGATCAAGGTGCCAGCAAGGTCGTGATCTGGTGAGACCTCTTTCCTTGGGTTGCCGATGGCGCCTTCTCGCTGTGTCCTCTCGTGGCCTTTCCTGGATGCATGCACACAGCTTTCTCTCTCTCTCATCCTCTTCTTATAAGGCCACCAATCCTATTGGATTAGGACCCCACCCTTATGACCTCATTTAACCTCAATTACCTCCTAAAAGCCCCATCTCCGAATACAGTCACATTGGGAGTAAAGCCTTCAACATATAAATTTGGGGGGGACACAATTCAACCCATAGCAGCCACAAACTGGTGGCTTGAAACAAGAGAAATTTATTCTCTTCCAGTTCTGGAGGCCAGAAGTCTGGAATCAAGGTGTGGACAGGGCTGGTTCCTTCTGGAGGCTCCAAGGGAGAATCTGTTCATTGTCTTCTCTGGCTTCTAGAGGCATCACAGTCCTTGGCTCGTGGCCCCTCCTCCATCTTCAAAGCCAAGGAGTTTTCCAAAGTTGCTCAGGACATACTGCCATTTAACTGTGGTCATTCTGGAGGGTGTGTAATAGTTTCACACTGTGGGTTTTTTTTTTAAATTGTGGTAAAATACGCATAACATAAAATTACTATCTTTACCATTTTTAAGTGTATAGTTCAGTGGTATTAAATACATTCATAATGTCATGCAGCCATGACCACTATCCATCTCTATAGCTCTTTGCATCTTGTAAAACTGAAACTCTATCCCCATTAAACACCCACTCCCCATACTGCTCTCCCAGCCCCTGGCACCCGCCATCCTACTTTCTGTCTCTGTGAATTTGACTCCCCTAGGGCCCTCATATAAGTGGAATCATACAGAATTTGCCTCTTTGTGTCTGGCTTATTTCCCTTAGCATGATGTCCTCAAGGTTCATCCATGTTGTAGCAGGCGTCAAAATTTCCTTCCTTTTTGAGGTAGAATCACATCCTAATTGAGAATGGTATTTTTCTTTTTGTACCATTAAAAACATTTCCTCTGCATATACGGACAGCTAATTTTCGACAAAGGTGCTAAGAACATGCAATGGAGAAAGGAAAGTCTCTTCAATAAATGGTGTTGGGAAAACTGGACAGCCACATGCAAAAGAATGAAAGTGGACCATGTGCTATCGCCATTCACAAAAATTAACTCAAAATGGATCAAAGACCTGAAGGTGAGACCTGAAACTATAAAACTCATAGAAGAAAATATAGGCAACACACTATTTGACATTGGGTTTAAAGGAATCTTTTCGGATGACATGCCTACCCAGACTAGGGAAACTAAAGAAAAAATAAACAAGTGGGACTTTATCAGACTAAAGAGCTTTTATAAGACAAATGAAACCAGAATCAAGATGAACAAACAACCAACCAGCTGGGAGAGAATATTTGCAAAACATACATCTGACAAGGGGTTGATCTCCATAATATATAAAGAACTCACACAATTGAACAACAAAAAAACAAACAACCCGATCAAAAAATGGGCAGAGGAAATGAACAGACACTTCTCCAAGGAAGATATACAGATGGCCAATAGGCACATGAAAAGATGCTCAACATCACTAATCATCAGGGAAATGCAAATCAAAACAACACTAAGATACCACCTCACGCCCGTTAGAATGGCTATAATCACCAAGACAAAAAACAACAAATGTTGCAGAGGATGTGGAGAAACAGGAACCCTCATACACAGCTGGTGGGAATGCAAATTGGTGCAGCCTCTATGGAAAACGGTATGGAGATTCCTCAAAGAATTAAAAATAGAGATGCCCTAGGATCCAGCCATCCCACTACTGGGAATCTATCCAACGCACCTGAAATCAACAATCCAAAGAGGCTTATGCACCCCTATGTTCATTGCAGCATTATTCACCATAGCCAAGAAGTGGAAGCAACCTAAGTGTCCCTTGACTGACGATTGGATTAAGAAAATGTGGTATATATATACAATGGAATACTACTCAGCCATAAAAAAAGACAAAATCGTCCCATTTGCAACAACATGGATGGGCCTGGAGCGTATTATGTTAAGTGAAATAAGCCAGAAAGAGAAAGACAAACACTGTATGATCTCACTCATATGTGGAATATAAACCAACACATGGACAGAGAAAACTGGACTGTGGTTACCCGGGCAGTGGGGGTGGGGGGTGGGCACAAGGGGTGAAGGGAGTCATATATGGGGTGATGGACAAACAA
Organism: Diceros bicornis minor; assembly: GCF_020826845.1. Classification (NCBI taxonomy): domain Eukaryota; kingdom Metazoa; phylum Chordata; class Mammalia; order Perissodactyla; family Rhinocerotidae; genus Diceros; species Diceros bicornis. Next base: position 36,351,537 of record NC_080771.1, on the reverse strand, counting down.
AAATGTACAACCCAAAATTTCACAATGTTAGAAACCATTAAAACATCAATAAAAAAAAAAAAAAAAAAAAAACATTTCCTCTGGCAGAGACACAGCTCTACAAACAACCTCATCTTATCTTCTGACATTATTTTACTGTCAGATAAGCAGCGAGAAACAGCACAGAAAAATAAGCAAATGCTCGTCTGTCTACCAAGATGCAGTGATAAACTCCATTTCATCTTGGGAAGATAAAGAATAAATAGACTTATTATAGTCCACAAATACCATCTGAAATCAAAGAGAACCTATAGGATGGATGTGGCTTATTTTGGCAGAGATTTACAGTGTTTTCCCCAATCACAGAACTTCCTCTGGTACCAACAATTCACAGCCTGGCATTGGGCTGTTCAATGTTCTGGCACTGACTACAGAGAACGCAGCCCTGAACTTCCTTATACACGTTCTTTCCTGAAAACGGGGAACTGCTCCCCAGCGCCCGTCATATCGCAACGCTTTGTTGAAACGCAGCACAACAAGCTTTCATGTCAGTTCACAAAGGCCATGGAGGTGGTTTTGTTTCATCTCAGTTTGGGAGCCTTGGTGATGGGTGCGAGGCATGGTGGTCACCGCTGGGTGCAGGGCCTGAATGGGTGGATGGCTCCAATCGCTGCAGATGGATGGCATCCAGGAGGGAAGGAGATATTTTTAAGTTCAGTTTGGACCTAAAAATATTTCCTGTCTTTTGGGGAAATGTAGCCGTTCTTGAGTGTCCAGTGAGGTGGCTTTAGCCCGTATGGAGAGTAACAAGTTACCACAAACTTAGTGGCTTCCAACAACATAAATTGGTCACCTTACACTCTGGAGGTCAGAAGTCTGACTCGTGTCTCACAGAGCCAATGTCAGGGTGTTGGCAGGGCTGGTTCCTCTGGAGCCTCCAGGGGAGAATCCATTTCCTCACCTTCTCCAGCTTCTAGAGGTTCCCACACTCTTTGGCTTGTGGCCCCTTTCTCCATCTTCAAAGCACATCACTCCAACCTCTGCTTCCATCATCACATCTTCTCCCAGAATCTGACCCTCTGCCTCCCTCTTACAAAGACCTTGTGGTTCCACTGGGCCCACCCAGATAATCCAGGACAATCTCTCATCTCAAGATCCTTAATTTAATCCCATCTGCAAAGGCCCTTTGCCATGGAAGATCACATATCCACAGGTCCTGAGGATAGGTCAAGGACATCTTGGGCCATTATTCAGCGGACTCCACTGCATATGCAAAACTAGACTGTGGTAACTTCAGCCAAGCAGCACGCAGCAGCCCTAAGGTTGGTCTCCTCCAGGGATTCATGGAGGGGATAGATTGGGAAAGGCACCAGGGAACCACGGGGGTCAGGGGGAAGGGATGTTGGAACTTTCTAGAGCTACACTGTTCTATACAGCAGCCCTCAGGCACATGTGGCCATTGAGCACTTAAAATGTGGTCAGTGCGATTGAGGGACTGAATTTTAATTGTACATAATTTTAATTAATTAAAATTTAAGTGCCACATGTGACTGGCCAGTGGCCACCATGTTGGATGCACAGCTCTCTCTCTTGACCTGGGCATTTCAGGGGTGTATACCTGTGTAAAAAACCATTGAGGTGAGCGCTCAATATTTGTGCCCTTTACACACGTTAGGGCGTATATATTATACCTCAGTTTAAAGCAAACACCTGGCTGCCCACTCGAGAGCTGAAGTTTCCGGGGCTCTGCAGACAGGACTCAAGGCCACTTGGGATGTCGCCTCACGCACTTCTGGGAATAAGTGAAGCAAGGCAGGAGATCCGAGGCGCCAGGATGCACTGACGGGTGCAGGGGCCACAGAAACACTGATCAAGGACGTCACTGAGTCACCTAGTGGAGGGCCTGACAGACAATCCTCCTGTAGCCTTCTTCCTTAGCTACTGAGGGCATCATGAAACGCACTGCCCCCAGGTAATCAGTGCCACCAAGAGGAGTCGACTCTGTTTAGCGAGGCAGGAGCAGGTAATTCATTCTCAGCAAAAATGGTTTAATATAAGATGTGCTTTTGCTCTTAAAAGGATCAAGTTTGGTGGTGATGCCGGATGAAAGAGGATTGGCTTAAAGGAGTCAAACAGATGTTGAAAAAGGAACACTCTCAAAACAGACATGTTTCTGGCCAGCTTCTGCTCTGATGTCCAGCTCATTTAGGATCGAGAATTACAAGGAGTTTACCCAATAATAGGCCTGCTGCCACTAATAATAGTCCACACAGCTCGGCTGCCTTCCCAGCCAGGCCCTGGGCTCAGTGTTCTCATGCATGTTCAGCACTCCGTGCCCCTCTGTGTGTCAGCACCACACGGGGCCGGCCCGCGCCCCCCAGGGCTTGTGGTACCCTGGTCTAAGGACTGGTGCTTTTAAAAATCTCCCCCCCCCCTGGGGCCGGCCCGGTGGCGCAGGCGGTTAAGTGCGCGCGCTCCGCTGCGGCGGCCCGGGGTTCGCTGGTTCGGATCCCGGGCGCGCACCGACGCACTGCTTGGTAAGCCATGCTGTGGCGGCGTCCCATATAAAGTGGAGGAAGATAGGCACCGATGTTAGCCCAGGGCCGTCTTCCTCAGCAAAAAAAGGAGGAGGATTGGCGGATGTTAGCTCAGGGCTGATCTCCTCACAAAAAAAAAAAAAAAAAAAAAAAAAAAAAAATCTCCCCCAGTAACTGGACTATGCGGCCAAGGATGAGTGCACGGCAATCCCGTTTATAACGAGTTCTGGGAAAGTTCTATGAATTGTCCCCAAGTTTTAATGGGGAAACTGAGGCTCATTTGAGAGGTAGAGACTTGCCCAGGAGGGCAGCACAGGAGGGAGTCACTCTCTGGACTGTGGGCCGCCCTGCGGGGATTGTGCAGTTTATTCTCACCCTCTCTGTTGTCTGCAAAACCCTGAAGCAGAAGGACAAAGCCCTGGGCTTCACCACTTAGTGAGAAACCTTACCCTGTAATCACCTGCAGGTGTACTCTGATGGAAACTCTACCCAAAATGCACCTGCTCAGGCCTCCTGCGGCTCCTGAGGCCTCGTCCTCAGACATGGAAGGAATGGCCAGCACTGGAGAGTGGGAGCTTGGGATGGGGGCAGAGAGCAGCCACATGGCAGTTCTCTATGGCCATCCATTTCCACAGGGGCTTCGGGCAGAGAAAGGCTGGAGTGTCCAGAGGGGCCTCACAAGCCCGAGAAGGGACTGCAGCGCCCTGGGCTCGGTGATCCTCACTGCACGGTGGTGTCACGTCCCAGTGAGAATCCTCAAATTGGATGAGAGAACTTTCATCTTCCTTTTTCCCGTTGACACACATCTTTGATCTGAGCGCACTATCGTCTTTGTGCCCTGGTGAATGTTCTCTTCTGTCGGTTCTTTTTAAAACTGGCGTTAACTCTGAGATATGGATCCCCCAGCATGACACGAGCCTGGACTTGCTGCAGAGAAACCACAAACACAGCAGGAGGAAAGACCTTGATTACAGGCCTCAAAACAACGTACAAAAAAACAAGCCTGGGCGCTTCCACGCCATCCTCAGCACGGGGACACCGGGGTCAAGGTCTGCGGGTCTGCCAGACGACGCTCACTGGGACGGGATTTAGGACTGTGTTGTGGGGTTTCCAGCCCAGCATTTAAAGTTCAAGCCTTCCCTCCCTTTGCTTTCATGTTATTTTCTCATTTTGTAAAAGTACAAATGTGTGACAGGCCTCGCTGGCTCATGGCAGACTGCCGCCCCCCATCCACGTCCTGGGGTGACTGACCCGAGAACCAGAGAAACTCACTGGAGTGGCCACGGGCCTAACTGGACCCCTCTACACTGCCCCCCGGGACAAACCCCACAGTTCTTATGTGGGGGTCCCTGCCCACCATCCCACCATCTCCCTGTTGCCCATTCTGTGCAGCCAGGAGTCCGGCCCCTTCCCACTCCGGATCTCCACGGCCATTCCTGGAGGGCCTGGACATCCCTGCTCTCCACCTGCCTGACGTCTGCTCCTCCTCCTGCTCTCAGCTGGGACACCCACTCTTCCTGGAGGCCTCCCTGGAGCCCCCAGATGGCACCTGGGGCACTGATGTACCCTAGCAATAACGAGGTACCTTGTTCCATAGGGCTTGTCCCTCCTGCCAAGAGGCACCCACTGACCCCATCTCAGTAAATGGCACTGCCATCCACACAGCCTCGGGGAGTCCCCGGGAGCCCCCTGCCCTCTTATTCCCTGCACCCAAGGCACCAGAGGGTCGTGTTGGCAGCACCCCTACCCCATCATGCATTCCAGATCACTCACGGTCTCCATCTTCTCTGCTGCTGCCACCAGGCTGCCCCATCTCTAGCTGGACTTACACCCTGGCCTCCTGATTTCACCACCTCTCCAGCCTCTCCCTATCCCCACCTAATCCGTTCTTCCCTTAATAGTGCAGAGATTTTTCAGGGCATTGTCAACTTGACTATCTGCTTCCCTGTTCGAAACCAAGCCTTCCTGTTACACTTGGAATTAAGCACGAGCTCCTTCCTGCAAGATCCGGATCCCCAAGCTCCCATCCATGGCGACCTCTGTGCGCAGGCTCTCTGCTTGGATTGCTGTCCCCACGGCTCCTTGCATGGGTCACCCCTCACCGTCAACCTCCTCCTCAGCCTCTGCCCTGCCCGCTGGCCTCCCTGCCATCCTCAGCCCTGCTGTTTGGATCTGGGTACTCAGGGCTGACTGCAGTGCTCATGCTTGTTTGCTTGTTTCCCCTGAGAGGGTGGTGTCCTCATTTCCTTCTTGCTCACAGCACCGAATAAACATTTGTTCATGGAAACTGAAGGAGGTGCTCCAACTCGTAGAGCTTGGTGCGGCTTGCCATTCCCAAGGTGGTGGGGTGGGCTCTCACCTCAGCACCTTAGGCCATGCTGTTCCCTCTCCTGGGAATGCCCTTCCCCTCTGGCTCTGCTGGTAAACTCCTTTCTATCATCCAAGGCTCAGCCCAAGAGCCTCCCCTTCTGTGATGCTTTCCTTGGCACCACCCCTGGAGTAAGCCTCTCTTCTGTGCTCTGCTCGTCCTACTGATGTGTGATTTTCAGACGTATCACATGTTGTCATGTGCTTACACGTCACCCACAGGTTATGTTTTCTTCTTCCAAAGCTGGGCACATGTTGAGCCATCACTAAATATTAGATGAGTAGGTGGAAGAAAGGCAAGATATTAGATGCTTCAGGTTACATAATCAAAAATTCACCTCAAATCAGGGAATCTGCTGACTCGCATCATTGAGAAGTTTAGAGAAAGTGAGTGAGGGGGAGCAGGTATGGAGCAGCATGGCTCAGCATGGAGCAGCCCAGGTTTACGGGCCCTCTACAATAGGAGGTATTGTGTAGGGTGATGAACAACATCCTCCCAGATATTTCTGAAATACAGAATTGAACTCTCAGCTCCCAAAATCTGCCTTCACAGTTCTGAGCTCCCATCCCTGACCTGGTGTGTGTGGCATCTACCTCATGGCCGCTGTGCCCAAAGCTGTGAGGAAGGGCAAAGTCGCCGGAGAGAGCGGCTCCTAAAACCATGGCTGCACAGAGCACAGGCCTCTCCAGACTCTACAGGACTGTGAGAGCTGCTTCCAGGGCGCAACAACCCCAGCACTGATGAGCTCCCAGATGAGGGATGCAGGATGAGTTCTCCTAGAAGTCCAGGGCAAGGTGGGAGCAAGCTCAACATGAGAGTCAGCTCGTCCACACGTTTACTAAGACACAAGTTGGGCTTACACTTTTGAGGCAAAGCAGAAATGCCCGGCTCCCAGGTCTGTGGAAATGTTAAACTGTACGTCAACAGGAAAAAAAGGTCTTCTGTTTCCTCCATACTTAAAATATGTTCACCAACTGCAGCATTGAAGATTAAGGCTGTGTATTTTTTCAATGTCCAGATTATTCTGTCAGATTTCCTGTGTCAGTTTGGGAATTTTTTTTTAGTAGCATTGAAATAGGGGAATTATTTTTAAGCAAAGTGAAATCCTCTGATCCTTTTTACTGAATTCTGGAAATTCAGAGGGGGCCACTCTAGGTCCCCGAACAAATAAACACAAATGAAAGGTGTGGACGTCAAACAAGAGGCATACCACACAGGCTTTTCATGTATATCCACTCCCCTCATCCTTGATTTGTTTTATTATTTCACAATGAAACCCACAGCTTCACTCCAACTTAACGTCCCACAACTATTTATGGAACACCTCCTACCAGCGTGTATGATTAGCATGCAAGACATTGGGATCCATCAATGAACGAAACACCAAAGCAGATGAGGCCCGGGCCTGGTGGACCTTTGTCAACAGGGCAGACGGTGCAAAGACAAGGAATGTAATAGGAAAGTGTGGAATATGCTAGAGGTGACCAGGGCTTAGAAAAAGTAAAGTGGAGGCAGGGGGCCAGGTGCCGGGGCCAGGTGGCCTCACTGAGAAGTTGACATCTGAACAAAGATTTGTAGGAGGTGAGGGGGTGAGCCATGCAGATACTCAGGGATGGTTCTGGAAAGTTCTGGAGCAGTAGAGAGACCAGCCTGGCTGAATGAAGTAAGCCAGGGGCAAAGTGGCAGGACAGGAGGACACAGAACTGATCAGAGGGGACCAGATGCAGAGGGCCTTGGGGGCCATGTAAGGGCAGGACTCCGCTCAGAGGGGAGTGGGAGAGCTGCAGAGCAGGCGCTCATCCCACTCAAGACCTGAAGAGCGGAGACAGCTGACTAGCAAACCACCCCGGGTGAAACCAGGCCGTGGCAGGCGTAGGAGTGTTGGATGCCGGAGACTTTGTGTTGACTTCCAGCCCTACCGGCCATGGGACACAAGAGAAAGTGGGTGTCAAGGATAAAGCCAAGGGGTGTGGTGCAAACCTCGGGGGATGGGGTTGCCCTCTGCTGACCTGGAAGTCTGGGGTGGAGGTGCAGGGGGAGAAGGTGGGGAGATCTGAGCAAGGCTGAAGACCTCCCATTCCCTGCAACTCTGACTTTGTCTTGGTTGCTTGAAGTTGTGAGATCATCTGAGTTCTCCTAAGGAAGCTGTCCAGCCGCACGGCGTGGGGAGCAGAGGCAGCCACTGTCCATGTCCACTCAGGATGGAATTATCGATGGGGACAGGACGGATCGTGCTGGAGCTCCCTCGCCCAGTCCTTGCAACATCCATCCTGCCGGCCCCAGCTGACCACCAGGAGCTGGCTGACCACACTGAGCCACCTCATTCCCCCCAACACCCTTCACTCCACAACAGAGGAAAAGACAAGGGGCGAAATGGCCACGGGTGGCCAGTCCAAGGAGGGAGGCAACCTGGGTCCTGAGGAGCTGCAAGCTGACATCGGCGTCTGCGGAGCCCTGTTGTGGAGCCTACCCTGCAGGGCCTCCGCTCCTCTGCAGGGCAAGATCGCAGCCTCACCCAGAATCTGGTTCTGCAAGGACAACCTTCCCCAGCTGTGGTGGGTGTGTCCCACTCATCTCAGAGGCATCCGCAGGGAAGGCCAGGCTCTCCACGGAGCTGGGCAGTGCAGGGACATGCAGATGTTCAGCGAGAGGATAACTCCCCGGGGAATGTCGTGTGGGCAGGTCGGGTGGGCTCTCCCTGCCCCCTTGCAGAGACTGACATGAATGGGACCCGAGAGGGGGCCCAACACGCAGAGACTGCCACATTTTTAAAAATATCTCAGGATCAGTTTGGGGGCTGCTGAAACAAAATAACAAACTGGGGACTTTAAAAAACAGAAGTTTATCCTCTCCCAGTTCTAGAGCCTGACATCCGAAGTCAGGGCCATGCTCCCTCTGAAACCTGTACGGGAGGATCCCTCCTCGCCTCTTCCAGCCTCTGGTGCCGCCGAGAACCCTTGGAGTTCCTTGGCAGCATCTCTCCAGCCTCTGCCCACGTCATCACTGTGTGTCCTGTCTTCACATGGCCATTTCTTACAAGGACACCAATAATACTGGGTTAGAGGCCGCCTCCCTCCAGGATGACCTCATCTTAACTAGTTACATCTGCAACAGCCCCATATCCAAATAAGGTCACATTCTGAGGTCCTGGGGGCTAAGACTTCTGCATATTGTTCTGGGGGACACACTTCAACCTGTAACCGTGGGATGGGGCAGGAGCCGCCTCCCAGGCGAGCCCATGCAAGGAGGTGCAGGACAGACGCCAAGAACCGAAGCTCTGATCACATACTATCCACGTGAAGGAATCGGACTAAGACCAAAATGTCCACCAACCAGTTCTCTGGCTTGTCAACCGGGCCTTTGGGGTAAATCCCAGGAGAACCCCTGAGTCCCAAACCCAGACCCCTGCCAGGAGGATTCTGTTGGTTTGGGTGGTCGGTGTCCAGGCGTGATTAGCTATGGCCAGAGACTGGCAGGGCCCTTAACACCAATCAGCTCCAGGGCCATGGGGTGTGCGAGCCTGTTCTCAGAGAGGGGTGGACACGGGCGAGTGCTCTTGGGGTCTGCTGTAGTGTCACGTGATCACGGGAGGGGAGGGGACAGGAGGCGCATGGCAGCAGGCAAGAGAGATGTGCTTCCGGGGGCTCATCTCCACCTGGCACAGACTTTCCTGCTGCTGAGACCATGCCCAGACAAGGGACCTTGCCCGGACAAGAGACCAGGCCCAGACAAGAGACCATGCCTGGACGAGGGACCACACCTAGACAAGTGACCTTTGCACATCGCTGAGCACAGTGAGTGTGATGCTGGAATCATGGTTCTCTCCAAGTTTCCTGAACACGTATTCCAGCTCAGCCCCTCCTGGGAAAAAGAGTCAGAGCGTGGAGGCCCAGCACCAGCTGGCCTGTCCACCAGCCCCAGAAGGACACTTCTGGTTGCGCACTGATACCAGCAGCAGCTCTACTGGGGATGGGGCTTCACAATTGGCCCTTCCCACCCTTCCCCGGGGCCAGGGTTGATGCCTCCTACTTCACAGAAGAGGAAACCAAGGCTCTGAGAGCTGGGTGGGGTCCTCCTGGAGCCCATTATCCACAGCGCAGTGGCAGGATTTGAACCTAGGACCTCTGACTCTAGGCCTGGGCGGTTTTTTTTCTTTTAGGTAAAAATCCACATAACACAAAATTAACCATTAACCATTTTAAAGTGGACAATTTGGTGGCATTTAGCACATTCACAATATTGTGCAACCGCCACCACTACCAGTTCCAAGACATTTCACTATCCCAAAGAGAAACCCAGTCCCCATTACCAGCACTCCCCATCCCCTCCCCCAGCCCCTGGCAACCACTAACACACTTTGTGTCTATGGATTTACCTCTTCGGACATTTCATATAAATGGAACCATACAATCCCGTGGGTCTGGCTTCTTTCACTGAATGTAATGTTTTCACTGTTCCTCCATGTTGTTGCGTGTGTCGGCACTTTGTTCCTTTTTATGGCTGAGTAATAGTCCATTGTGTGGTTACTCCACATGCTATTTATCCATCTAGTGCTGAGGGACAGGCCTGAACTCTCCAGCCCTGTTCCCTACTATTTCCTCCTGTGTAATCTCCAACAAGCTGAGGGCCCTCTCGGAGCACGTCAAGGAGGCCAAGCTTGGGGACAGAGCTGAGAAGCGAGGCGTCACCCCACAGTGGCCAGTGCCTGCAACACGGGCAAACTCTTCTTTTTTGTTTTTTAACTTAATTGAGCCCTAAGTGAAAAATCCAGCCCTATACTCTCTAACTTTGCTTCTAACCATCACTTAGAAATTCCCAGGGCTTCGGATTCCACCTGGAGTTACAGACACTATTACCATGCCACCGTAAGAACTTCAGAAAATTGGATGATCTTGCTGAGCATTTGGACGAATCTGAAAAGATTCTGTGAAGGAAAGTCACGAGTCCCTTTTCTCCAGAGAATGGTGATTATTCCAATGAAGGACAAGGAAGCTGCAAGGAGCTGCCAAGAGCAGCTGAAATAAAGCTCTCTTTTAACTAGCAGAATCCACGCGCTCATCAGTCTGGTCCCGGATGTTGGGTGGCATGATCGCTTGTGTAAGAGCCATGGTCAGTATGGCCACAGCATTGCAGCTATGAATTAAGGCCTGCCCTGGGTCTGAGGCTGGGCTCGGCCACTTACTGAACTTACCGAACTGCCTTATTTCTCCAGCCACAAATAGGGAACATGAATAGGGTCTAACTATGGTCGTTGCAGGAATTAAATGACATAAAATATCTTTAAGTCCTGGCCCAGGCTAAACACTCAACGGGTGGTCGCTATGCACACTCACCTGCTCCAAAACAGAACTTAGTTCTGTTCTTACGGCTAAGGGCAGTCCCACCTTTTAAGCATGCAGACAGGAAAAACTAACGGCTGAGCACCAGAAAAGCATGGCTTTTAAAAACAAATTAACAGAAGAAGAAAGGACACTTACTGTGTGAAAAGAACACAAACATCTCTCCCATAGGCCTGAGAACAAACACTGCAGGCAGCCACATGAGGGGGAAGCTCCCACATCAATGAAGGATTCATCAGGTACATTTCTTCCTGGGAAAAAGAATGAGTTCAAAAGAAGAGCGAGGATCTAACAGGACTATAAATACTCAGGCTGTCACCTGTGCATTTTGCAGAGTCATTAAACCCCTACCCTTGGGCAGCAAGAAGACGCTACTGCAATTCACAGAGAATTGCCCAACTCCCTCCCTCCCTGACTCTCTGCCTCCTTGCTGCTGCACTGTGGTTGCTTCAGACGAGACAGAAAATAATTCAGGTTAACCTAGTCGGACAGAGCAAGATGCTAACCTCTCTATTTGGGCGCTCTGGGAGATGTATGTGGTTTATCTCTTTTAAACCTCAAACAAGTACCATCGCGTCCCCATTGCACAGAGGTGAAAGCTGAGGCCAAGGCTGACACACGGTCACGCTGCTAGAGTTTCCTTCTAAGGGCGGCCGCTAGCCGCTCTGCATGCATTTAAGTAAGTGCAATTCAGGGTTGGTTGTAAAGGCAGCCTCACCAACGAGGACAGCCCAGGGGAGGAGGCAAGCATTTTAAACCCTGTACGATAAGTGAGCCCACAGTCTTTCAGAGCAAAGGGTCTGTCTGCAAGGCAGAAAATCACTCTCAATGTATGTTTGGTGAGTTTTATTTACCTACAGAAACAATAGACTTGCTTTAAGTGAAACCGCCTGGTGATGACTTTTGCTTGGAACATTTGTAACAGACGTTGAATCCACTGCGCTGAGGAAAGATTTTTAAAGCCATTCAACTCTCCCTGGGCGAGGGAACAAACATTTTCTTCCCCAGGGCGGAAAACATCAGCTTGTCCCTCCCTACAAACAGCAGTGGGAGACCAGGCCAGATGAGCAGGAGGGAGACAGAGAGACTCCTATGTCCCCAAGGAAGACGCAAACCAGGGTCAGGAGAGGAACGTGCAGTTCGGTTTGGAGAAAGAGGCAGAACCAGGAGGCTGCTCATGTGTTCCGTGGCTAAATTTTCTTCAACTTTGGGGATCTGCGAAATGGAACTTTTTAAAAAGATTAACCATGTAGAGGGAGTATATGGTCACTGCAGAAAGTTTAGAGACAGCAGGGAAATATAAAGAAAGAAAAAAGTCATATATAAACCCCCCTCTGCCTGGAGATGGCTGCTGTTACCACATTGGTGTGTATTTCATCAATTTTCCAGCCATCTTACAGACACTATTACTACTACTAGTGGCTATTGTTTTGGGTCTTTTGTGTGGGACACTGTTCTAAGTGCTTTACATCTATCAGTTCACATGTATAGCTACTATTGTTCCCATTTTATAGCACGTGAAACCAAGGCAAAGACAGGGGTAGGGCCACCCACGTGCCTCTAGCTGGTACACAGTGGGGCCCAGGCGGGGACTCAGGAAGTCTGACCCCCGAGCCCATGGTTTATACTGCTGCCATGAAATGCCCCTCCACATTTTCCTTTCCCCCCAGTTTTATTGAGATATAATTGATGTATAACATTGTATACATTTCAGGTGTGCAACATAATGATTTGATATTTGTATATATTGCAAAACGATCACCACACTAGTTTAGTTGACATCCATCACTTCCCATAGTTGCCATTTTTTTCCTATGATGAGAACATTTAAGATCTATTCTCTTAGCAGCTTTCACATATATGATACAGTATTGTTAACTACCATCGCCACGCTGCACATTACATCCCAGGACTTATTGTCTTGTAACTGGGACTTTATACTTTCACCCATCTCTCCCTCTCTGTTTTCCGCCACCCACACTTTGCCAGCAGGAATCTGAAATCACTGGAGGCTTGGGGATGACAGAAGAGAGTTCAGAAATTGGGCAGAAAAGCCTTGAGGAGCAGCTACTATATCAGCCCAATGTCCAGCTTACCTTCCGGCAGCGGCAGCGCCTGTGACGGGCTCTTCTCTTCCAAGATTGGCCCCAGAGCCTCTGAGACCCCAAACAGGAGAAAGAGGCTTCCTAAAAGGAGTTATAACCCACCACCCCTACAAGAGCTGCAGCTCTGACTGACTTAGCCGAGTACGTTTTCCTCCATGGCAGTGCAGCTTCTCCGAGGCCAATCTTCCCTGTTCCAAGAGGCCCTGGGAAATGTTCCTCCCCAGAAGAGGCAGCGGCCTTGAGGCCAAGTTACACCCTGCACCTGAGAAACAGGAACTGCTCGTTCCTTCAAAATGGCAGCTCCCCCGATCCCCCAAAATGGACATGAGGTCCCAGCTCAGCCAGAGCACCCGAGAGTCCACCAAATGGGGCCTTGGAATGTTACACCCCATTGTTTCGCTCATCAGTATACCAAGAACATATGGTGCCAGAAAAGATTCTTTTATGTCCTGATTTTTCATGGTTATGCTGGATTCCACCATATGGATATAGCAATGTATACCAAAGCGAATCTGTTGGACATTTCATTGTTTTATTGTTGGACGTTATTATGTTTTAAAGCTATAACAAACAACTATGTAGCCAAAATACAGCACACTGTTTATTTCCTTAGAGAAATTCTTACAAGTGGAATTACTGGGTCAGAGGGGACACACGGTTTTAAGGCTTTTGATGGACACTCCCAAACTTCCCCCTATAGAAACGTTCAGGATATTCTCCCCACCAGCCCTTGTGAGAATAAATGACACAACATTTAATAAATTTAAATCGGCTATCACTGAAAAGACACTGTTGAGTGAGCAGTTGAATTGAATCTGTTAGGAATAAAAAGCTCCTTTTGTTCATTCCACCAGCAGATGGCACTCCTTGCTAAGACTTTAGAGTCGTGGATTTCATGTATGGAGATTTAGGACTTTATTCAACTGGCATTAGGGAAGTCTGAGATACATATTCACCAAAGTAAATTTGCAGGAGGAAACCTAGGACGTTATCATATGGAAACCAAACCACAGTGGTGGGATAACAGTGGGATCTTGAAAACACTCCGGAGATGTTGTCACCCTTCCAACTATTAAGGTCCCCCTGCAGCTTCTCAAGAGCCCTGCAGGGGAGGCACCAACACTCCGTGTGCACCTCTGCCTCCCTTGTTAATTCTCACCCCAGGAAAGCTGGACTAGACCAGCCTGGTTCCTTCTCACTGGCTGTCCCGGCCCTTGTAGTGCCATCGGCTTATCACAATTTTCATTTTACGTTTCCATGTGCGATTATTGATCGCCTCTCTCTGTCGATGAAGGAGGCACTCACTGTTGTGTGCCTGGAGCCCAGTGCAGTGGCTAGCAGAGGGGACAGATCTGCAGGTGTTTGCAGCCAGAATCCAGGTAGAGGTGCTGGGGACCTTGCCTTAGAGCTTTGCCACATGATCGCCTTTCTCGCGAAATCAAAATCTGTCAAGTCTTAGCTGCTGTGAATGACAGAAACAGAAACAGTCTACATGGAAATAAATCACAAGAAGGGTGGCAGAATGATGAAAAGTACCTGTAGGTTCAGGGGTCGGCAGAAGGATAGGGTTCCAGGCCGCTTACTGGTCAGACAAGTTATATCACTCTGCTAAGCCTCAGCTTCCTCATCTATAACGAGGCTCTAATAAGGGCACTTCCTCTATTTCATAAGAATTTGCATACGGGGCATCAGCACAATGGCTGGAGCCTAAACAGGGCTCCATAAGTTTCTTCCGCCCCCGGCAGTCTCGTTTCCTGCCAAGCAGCACACTCTGAAAGGGCAGCGGGAAGCACCAGAGCGGAGGGACCGTTTCCTATTCTCCCTAAACCACCGATTTCGACAACATCCTGCAAGTTAATACTTGTGTGAACTTTCGGCTGCTGAGATTTCAGTCGGTTCTAACACTGCAGATGGCTGCCTGGCACGCTGGGTGGGGTTTGATGGGGGCGAGGAAGGTCCAGAAAGACCTGCCTTGGCTAACTGACTCCCGGAGATGGGTCTTGAAGTTCTCTCCCTTTTCACATGTCAGTTTACTCAGCAAGTGTTTCAGATTCTTTCCTGCGTCCAGGCCCGGATGGCTGGCCATCCTGCACTCCGTCTTCTGACTTCTGACCACTAGCCACCACGTGGCCCTTCTTACCTAAGGTGCCTCTGGCATTCTTCACCAACAAAGGCTGATTTCTTTCCCGTGCAGCCTGCCTCTGAACTCTCAAGCTACACTTGGGGCGGAGTTCTCAGGGCACTGCTTCCGAGAATCCCCAATTTTGTCCATTTAACTGAGCTTACGCACATTCCTGGTTTCCCAAAGCCTGTGTCACTGCTTCTCAAAGCTGTGTGCCCCTGAAGGCTGCTCTTTGGCACGGAGATTTCCCTTGGGATAAAATGGGAATTTCTGAGCCCAGGAATGAGTTCAGAATGTGGCCTCTGGGTTCCCCTCTTCTCTGAGCTCCCACTCACTCAGCCCTGTGATTCCTACGCCAGGCCCAAGCTGGACCACGAGCTTCCCCCAGGAGGAGCGGTTCTGATTATCTTCATAACTCCCGGGTACCGGGGATGAGCAGACTACGGGGTTCTCTACCAACTCAGCCCATCGGGGACGGACGCCTGGCCCCCACCAGACCTGGGCGCCCTCCAAGGGGCAGGCAGACCTTTTCTGAGCCCCAAGATCACCCCAAATCCCACGCTTCCTGCGCTGTGGCCCCAGGCCGGCCTTGCTGCACCGTCGGCTCCCAGCCTGGCTGGGGGGATGCCCCGACGACCGGGTCCCGTTCGGGCCCCCACCGGCGACGTTACGGACCACCCCGGGAGGACGGCCGGGACCACGCGGGGGCACGCAGAGAGCTCCACGTGTGGGCAGGCGGGGCGCGGAGGGCGGGGCCCGGCAGTGACGGCGGGGGCGGGGCCCGGCAGTGACGGCGGGGGCGGGGCCCGAGGGCGGGGCCTGGGGCGGAGGCGGGGCAGGGCCTGTAAAAGGCGGCGCTGCCGGTGCTCAGCGTGTAGCAGAGGGTGGAGGCCCGGCGGGGCCAGCGGTTCGTTTGTGGTCGGCCGCGCGCTTCGTGTCCCGGCTTTGCCCAGGCGGCGGCGGGACAGCATGGCAGGCGCCGGCCCGAAGCGGCGCGGGGCCCCAGCGGCGGCCAAGGAGGAGGAGGAGCAGGCACGGGAGCGGATGCTGGCGGCGGGGGGCGAGGGCGTGACCCTGCAGCGGAGCATCACCCTGGTCAACGGCGTGGCGATAATAGTAGGGACGATTATCGGTTCGGGCATTTTCGTGACCCCCACGGGCGTGCTCAAGGAGGCGGGCTCGCCGGGACTGGCGCTAGTCGTGTGGACCGTGTGCGGCATCTTCTCCATCGTGGGGGCCCTCTGCTACGCAGAACTTGGCACCACCATTTCCAAGTCGGGGGGCGACTACGCATACATGCTCGAGGTCTACGGCTCGCTGCCCGCCTTCCTTAAGCTATGGATTGAGCTTCTTATCATCCGACCCTCCTCTCAGTACATAGTAGCATTCGTCTTCGCCACCTACCTGCTCAAGCCGCTCTTCCCCACCTGCCCGGTGCCGGAAGAAGCTGCCAAGCTCGTGGCCTGCCTCTGCGTGCGTAAGTACCAGCCCCGGGCCCCGCCACGCATCCCCCGGACCATCTCCGCAGTTCTAGAGTAGGGTCGCGGGGCCCAGAACCCGCAGTCGTTTCATTCATTCGTGTACACATCTCCTTGGGAATTACCCAGTGAGACTGAGCAGGGTTCCTGCCCTGAGCCTCAGGGAGGCGTTCTGCTTCCCACTTCCTCCATTCAGGCCGGTTAGAGCTGAGTAATATTCTCTACTTATTGCATGGTCTCCACGTGGAGTCTCTGACAGCTAATTTCCTGTCTGAGCTTGGAAGAGAAATTGTGGCTAAAAAAAATTCATTTCCATTCTCCAAACTGGCCTATGAGGAAATCAGCAGAGGCTGACTCAAACTGTAGTAATAAAATTCTGCGTGGGCAGTGAACCTTCCTCCTTATTGGCCTTTTTGGAGAATCTTAGTGATGTCACAGTGATGTGATGGACCAAAAAAAAACTTTGGTCCAAATCTAGGACTAGTAATAGCAATGATCCATCTGCCCAAGGACAGGCAAACTTGCGGCTTCTGGCGGCTGTGAGATGAGGTTGTTATGGGATGACACGTTGGGCTGAGTGAGGAAAAGCTCCTCTCAAGGCAAGATGACTTGTTGGCTTCTATTGTCATTAAGAGAATTTTAATTGTCCAATTTCCATTATTGCTAGATACGATTTAATGTTTCAGCCGACAATGACACAGATGTCATCTTTAAAGGGCCTGCTCTCTTGTCTTTAAAAATGGATCCCTTACTTTCTTAAGCTTTTGGATTTAAGTGGATAAAGCCTCAGGATGGATGCTAGAGAGGCCCTTGCCAACACTGCCATCGCTGCCGGCCCAGGCAGGGTCTCCTACGTGGGAGTTCTTGTGGTTCAGAAACCTAGCTGTGACCTCAGTGGGTCCTTTATCTCAAGGAAGAAGCTCTTAGAAGAAAGGGTCTGGATGGGCCCACTTCTCCCTCTGCTGAGTCGTGGAAAAGATTTGGAGCCTGTCTGAGTCCCGGTCACTCTTACCCAGGTCGCGTAGGTGTCAGGAGCCTGCCCTCCTCTCTCCCTCTCTCAGTTCGGTGGAGAGTGAGGCCGTGCCTGCTGGGACAGCCACCAGGACTCAGGCTCGCTAGTTACTTGCAGAACTCAGGGTGGTCTGCTGGTGGCCGAGAACGGGACTCTGGGGCTCTGGGTCCCTTTCCAGTGTGGTGGCCCTTCCTGGGGTCTAGAAAGCACTTTCGGCTTTCTCACGGGAGATAGACGGGGTTGCCAAGGCCCTCCTAGGGCGAGGTAGTTCCCCACTGTGCAGATCCGCGTGGGGTGCGGGTGCAGTCGTCCTCAGCTGTCATTCCTCCGGGGACCCGTGACCTGAGATATTTTCCACCTGGTGTCAGGTAAAGAGCCTGCACTGAGCACATGGACAGACCTGGGTTCTGTTTTGAGAAATTCATTGGGACCTCCGGCCTCGGTGTCTGCATCTGTGGAATGGGGATTCCTCACAGCCCTCATGGGTGTTTGTGAGGCCTCTAGGCCATGGGGTATTTAATGAGTGTGGCACATGGGGACCGGTCCTGTGATGGCTGTGACTTATTCTCGACACTGCCCTCTGTCTGGTGTTCACCTTTAATTAGCATCTTGAGCTGCCCTGGAACTTGCTCTCTTCTGGTTTAACGAAAAGAAGGAAGGAGAGAGAGTGGAGAGAAGGAAGGGAAAAGCCAGAGGTGAATGCTGGTGTTTCCCTCTCTGGGGTGGGGCCTGAGCTGACGAGGTACCCACCGCACAGGGGTTAGCCCGCCGGCTCTGCCGCAGGGACATAGGGGGAGAAGAAATGCAGGCCTGCCCTCAGCTCTTCCCCGGGGTGTTGGGTCAGGAGACCTGCTCCGTGTAGGTAAAAGACACAGGTAAGGTGTGGGTTTGGCGGCTGTGGGGTGAGCCGTGGCCAGCTGACTTGAGGGTCAGTTGGTCAGTGGGAGTAATGACCGGGAAGTGGAGGGGATGCCATGGCAGCACCCCCTCAGTCTTTTAGCTGCCTGGCTTGTCTCCATCAGCACCTGTGACCCCCCACCCTGGGGTGTGGGACCCTCCGTGATGTGTCCACCACTGTATCTCTGAGCCACAAACCAGGCCTGTCACAGCAGGCCTGTGTACAACCCATGCCCAGTTCAGGTGTCTGGACACCTGCCAGCCGCCAGGGCTGGGCCCCTCGCTGTTTGAGGCAAAGGCTTCTGGGTGTTTCCAAGGAGCTGACGACCCCAGAATCTTGAGCCGTGAGCTGAGTGCAGACGACAGCCCTGTAATTAGCACTGAAACCCAACTTTCCCAGCCAGACATGAAAGTGTTCCGGCCGCTGAGCAAGTCACGCCGAGTCACGGGACGGGGGCTGAGGCCTGTCAGGGGTACTTCGCAGAAGCGCGTGACCCCCAGGGAGGCCGGAGGTGCTGGGCGGGCATTTCTAACCCTTTTTCCCTGGGTCACAGACCCTTTTGGTAATCCCATGGAATGTAGAGACTATCTGCCCAGAAATGTGTATCAGGAGCATTCACTCCGAACTGTGTGTCGTCATGGGGTTCTTAGACCCCCTGAGGCTCCGGCCCAGGCTGGGAGCCACCCCCCGCCCCGAGAGTAGTGTCCCCGTCACGGCAGAAACAGATGGGATATTTTCTAGCTGGCACACGCTTATACTCACACCTCTTCTCACATGCTCTCTGCCCCAGCCTTTGAAATCAGTGTTGTCATCCCCCATTTACGGCTAAGGAAACTGAGGCAGAGGTGGGCTGGGAGCCCAGGGCTGTGGCACTGTCTTCCAAGCTGAACCACCTTTTGTCATCAGGCATGTGGGGACACATGGCCACATCTGTGGGGAGGGTGACAGGTGCCAGGGGTCTGGGGTGACGTTGGTCACCACGTCCAGGTGTCTGGTCAGCCCGGGCAAGGATCACATCTGGACACACAAGGTCCGTTCGTGTCCCAGACTCCTTGGAAAGCACTTCCCCTCATGACTATGGAGAGCCAGACTCCTTACACGGAGCAGAATAGGAAAGCTTCCGTCTTTCTATTGAAGTCTTCACTTTGCAAACGAGCTTCCAGGGCGAGGTGGGCCAACAGCCATGCTGTTGGTTCCAGCTGCCCAGGGGCCACAGGCCCTGTCTCATGCCCACGCTGGCCTCCAGTTCCTGTCTGCTCTTTCTGTGGCTCATAGCAGGTCCCGGGGACCAAGGGGTCATGTGATTCTGCACCCCCAGTTGGTGTGACCTTCCCAGGCCCCTGTCTGCATTGTTGGCCTGGGGAGATGCGCAGAGCGCACCTGTTCCCACCCCCAGGCTGTGCCCCATCCTGTTTCCATAACGGGACAGCTGCCTAGTCCAGCAGCGTCTTGGCTCTGATGGTCGGGGTCCTATCTATATCCCGGCAGGAGGCCCCCACTCAGCTCTTTCCTTGATCCCGGCAGGCTCCTGAATTCTTGCTGGGGAGGGTGGGCTGTGTGTGTAGAGGGGCTCAGAGTGTGAGAGGTATCTTCCCCCACACTCCTGTCCATCCAGACCTGCCTCCAGGCAGTGGCATTTCGCTGGGCCTCAGCCACCCATCCCCTGGTGAGGTTTGCCTGTTACGTGAGGAATTAGCACTGACTTCCCGTCGGGATCTTGGAGCACGATCCATGCTGAGTCACCCTGACCTTCCTTACTGGCTGACATCTGTCACTGCTGAGACCCAATGGTCTGTGAGTCTGCTAAAGTGTAGCCAATACAGAACCGAGGCCACTGCTCAGGTACTCGTCCCACTGTGACCCTGTGGCCAGCCCAGCATTTTGTCCCTGTCTGTATGAGCTGCCCAAGGCTGGCACGGGATTCAGCCCTTGGCAGGCACATGGGCTGCCAGGCTGTGTCTTCACCTGGTACTCGTCTAGAGGACACTTTCAGCCGGAGTCAGCTAAAGGCCCAGGCCGCTGCAGAAGGCCTGAGAGGGCCCTGACTCTGTCCCTCCAGCTCTGTGAGTTCCTCGGGCTGTGTGACCCGGGCCCCAGTGCTTGGCTTCTCTGGGCCTGTGTTTCAGAGTGCGGAGCAGGTGGCGGTGGGCGGGTTGTGCCTGCAGAGGGTGTGTGAGTCAGCCATCCCATCACGGAAGGGGTCGAGTGTCAGAGGGACTGTCCAGGAATCAAACATGACAGAGCAGGTGTCAAGGGGAATGGTAGACAGGCCTGGCTGGAGCCCCCGCTGGTCGGTCTGGGTGCCCTTCGCTGTTGCACGCGTGTGTCACAGGCCCTGGGGTCTTCCTTCAGACCCCCTCAGAGCTGAGCGAAAGGACCAGGGGTGGGTGTGGGGTGAGGGAGGCCAGTGGGGCAGTGGGTGACAAGGTTTTCCCCAAGGCCCGCCTGTTCTGGGGGCCTGTCTCCTGGCTTGGGGTGAGGGGCCAAGGTCAGGGGTCTGGGGAAAGAGAGAGGCCGACCCAGAGTTTGGCTAACAAGCATCTTGTTCCAATGGGTTGGTGGGGTCGAGCAGTCAGCCAATCATTGCTGAGGCACAGAAGGAATTTGAGGGTCTGAGTCTGGCCTTGTCACAGGCGGACAGGGCATCGTGAGTGTCCTCTAGTCGTGTAGGGGCAGGGCGAGTTGTGCAGTGAGCCATGTGCAAAACTCGAAGGAGGAGTTCTCAGCCTTGGCTCTTTTCTGGGGTGGTGGGACTCAGTCAGGTGCAGCGCCCTCGGGTCTCTGTAAAGACCCCATTTAGGGTGTCAGGGCTGGGGGCTAGGGTGCAGAATGGGGACACGGGAACTGGGCCTTGTCCTGGGGCGGCCCCGCCCGGTAGGAGGGAGACACATGTGGACACATGGGGGCATGCAGGCAGGGGCCCGGGTGCTCAGGGCAGGCACTCATGGACACTGCTCCCTGCACATCCCCCACTTGAAGCAACAGCCTGGTTCAGGCGTGCAGGACAGTGTCCCCCACCCACCCGTCTCCTCCCCTTTGAGGGTGCCCAGTAGACATGCATCTCAGGCATGCTCATGGTGGGGGGCGCTACAGGATTTGCCCCTCAGAATCACCTGTTTGGTTAGGACTGATGCCCAGGTCCCCCACAGACCTAGCAAGGTGGAAGCATAGTGTCGGGGGAGGTGGGGTGGAGCTTCTCTTGGGCAGCCAGGGTTGAAGACCCTGGTTGTATGACCAGAGCATGGGAGTGGAACTTAGGAGACCTGGGCGTCCCCATCACACTCCCTTGGCGACTGCTATGTGACTTTCAGCAAGTTGGACAACCTCTCTGAGCTCCATTTACCGCGCCTGCCAAATGAGAGTGTTGGGTTGGATGCTGTACTCATCGTCTCACCCCTCAGGTACTGAGGCTGCAGGTTTTCTCTTTTTCCTTCTTTATTAGCATAACTGCTGGAGGAACAGAGGGTTTGGAATGGGGGTGGGATTTTCCAGGCCACAAATGTGCTAGTGTGTCCCTGCATTTAGCCAGCGATGGAAATTTCTAACCACTGAATCCCCAGCGCACACAGCCTCATCTGTCCTCAGCAGATCTTCACACTCCGCAGTGACCAGTCAGATTAATAATAATCCTTGATAGAGAGCCAGGCGGCGTGTTTGCATGTTAATTCACCCAGAGAGCGGGCAGCAATATTCTATTTAGCAGATGAGGAAACAGAGGCTCAGAGACACTAAGTAACCTGCCCAAGGTCACAGCATGTCAGAACTGGGGGTGCCTCCCTCCATCCTGGCTGTTCTGGGGGCCAGGGGCCCTTCAGGAGCCTCCCCATCTTCCAGGGCTCTTGCTTCAGAAGAGCCCAGTAAAGTGAGAAGTCACTGTTTGCGGGGTTTCCTGCTTACCCAGGACTCGAGGTGTTGGCAGATTCAGAGTTGTCTAAATCTGCTTCTTCCTGACATGTTTGGAAATGAATGTGTCAGCCCCATCCAGACACTCGGGCCGGCTGAACACTGTGTGGTCGGGCGTAACCAGGCCCAGTTAAAAATGGAAAAAATATGGGAACGCATATTCCAGGGCTGGTCCCAGGAACCTGTGAGAATGTGAGGCTGGCCTGTTAGTAATTCGTTTCACAGAAATCAGTGAAGCAGCGGGGCGGGGGTTGAGGGCTGGTGTCCCTGCTTGGCCTGAGATTCCCTGTCCAATCTGTCCTGGGCGGTGGCCTCTGCCGTCGGCACTGGACACCGGGCACTGGAGCCGAGCCACTCCCTTTGCTCTCATGACCCTTGGGTCCCCCTTGAACAACTCCTTGCCCTGGGAATTGCTTCGTTTTCCTTCGGTTTTCCAGACTATTTGGAGGTCTCGTCCTTGATTAGTGGCCAGTGGTGGGGATGTGGGTGGGTCGGGAGCCAGGCATTGACCTAGGCTGGCTCAGTGTTCTAGCATGTTCTAGAAGTGAGGTCGGCCAGCTCAGATGGTTTGGGGTGTCGTTGGGCTTCGCACCTTCATTTTCTTAGAGCCCAGTAAAGGTGGATTGTAGGTCCTGAAGTTACCCTCCAGTTCTCAGTGGGGTCCCCGGACCTGCAGCATCAGCATTCCTGGAAACGTGCTAGAAATGAAGATTCTCGGCCCCACCCAGGTCTGCAAATCAGACGCTCTGGGGTGGGGCCCGGCCCTCTGTTTCACAAGGCCCCAGGGGACTCTGGTCCACCCTGGAGTGTGAGACCCTGTCGCATCAGGAGGGATGAGAGAGTTGAGGCAAGAAATGAAGAGATGCTGGCGGGGCAGAGGGGTGCAGGCGATCGTGGGAGACTGTGCCTGGCGGGGGGCTAATGTGGGGAGGGGCTCCTAGTGAGCCCAGAGGACATCTGGACTTCAGGGGTCAGGGAGGAGGGTGCTGACCAACAAGCCCCGTGTCCGCTGAGCACCCACCATCTGGGCGCCCGTCTGTGCTGGGGTTTGGATGGAACCCGCAGAGCGGCCCTTGGGTGGTCAACCCTATTGGTGGCCACTCTCTCAGCTGCCTGGGGCACACCAGCCAGTGCTCATGGTGCCTGAGCAAGCCCGTGGTCACTGGCTGCCATCCTAGGAGCCTGCCTACCTGCAGCCAGGGCTCAGGGTCCAAATGCCCAGTGAAAGCCTTGATGTTTGACAGGTGAGGGCCAGGCTCCAAGTCAGCAGGCTGATTGACTGCCTGGGCCTGGGTCTCGGGCCAGCCTTGGTCACAGTGGTCAGCTGGCGCTGCTGTCTGGCCCAGTGCCAGCTGCTGTCTCGGGTGCACGCGGGAGACCAGGCTGGCTGAGCTTCCTGCAACCGGTTCAGCCTGCCGGCCACTCCCTCTCCCATTTTCGGGACCTGCTGGCCGAGCTCTGGGTAAAACGTCACTGGTCACTCGTTTGCCTGGCGTCTCGGCCCCTCCCGGTCAGTTTCCAACAGCTGGGCCCCACCTGTGGGAGGCAGCATTCCTCATGGGCCTCAGCCTGTCTTTGCCCCAAGGATCGATCGTTTTTGTGGAAGGCCCTAAAACCATGTGCAGAAAGCACCTTCTTTGTTTTTTTTTTTTTTGTGAGGAAGATCAGCCCTGAGCTAACATCCATGCCAATCCTCCTCTTTTTGCTGAGGAAGACCGGCTCTGAGCTAACATCTATTGCCAATCCTCCTCCTTTTTTTTTTCCCCTTTTTCTCCCCAAAACCCCAGTAGATAGTTGTATGTCATAGTTGCACATCCTTCTAGTTGCCGTATGTGGGACGCCGCCTCAGCGTGGCCGGACAAGCGGTGTGACGGTGCGCGCCCGGGATCCGAACCTGGGCCGCCAATAGCAGAGCACGCACACTTAACCACTAAGCCACGGGGTCGGTCTCCCGCGCCTTCTTTTTTAAAGAGACTCTGAGGAACCACGAGCGGCTTCTTAGTAGGACTCACTTAGGAGTGAGGTTCCTGGTCTGGGCTCTACTATAGGCCCTGCGTCAACCCAGGTGTTACCCACGTCTCCCTGCACCCCTGTCATTCCATCAATCAGAGCCTCAGTGGGGAGGGGTAGGGTCCATTGCCACAGCCCCTGGGGGCTCACTTCATTGGAGACATGGGAACACTGGATGGATTTTCTGAGTAGGGACTAGCTGGTACCCAGATGCTGTGGTTCTTTTGGGCTTACTCACGACCATCCTCTGACGTATTTGACCTTGAGTCAGGGAGTGGGAGTGGGGAGCTTAGAGGCGGCCTGCCGCTCCCAGGTGCACCGAGAGCACTGAACAATAGAATGAGTCTGAGTATACAGCAGGTGCTCATATATTGCTCTTGTTGCCAGGATCGGTGCTGATTTTATCAGCATCCACAAAATCCCAAGGGAGCAGAGCCCTGGTCACCAGGCTGATAAATCTCATTAGGGTTTTACCCTGAGTGGGGGAGGGAAATGGATTTGGGTGTGTTATTTTTTTTGTGGGTTTTTTTTTCTGTGTTTTTAAATGAAAACAGGCTCCGCTTGCATTTCAAGCCCTCCCTTGTGAGGGAGACAGCCAAGTGAGCCAGCACTGCATTTAACACGAGGCTGTAAAACTAGCAGAAAATAGAATGAAGTCGCTGTCTTGAGAAGTCAGGTCTAGGGGCAGATCCCCGACAGCGGACAGCCCTGGGCCTGTGTGGAATTATCAGGGAGTGCGCGGCTGGGGGCCTGGAGACAGAGATAGCTGGTGTCAAGCTGGGGGGGAGCTGTCAGGTCAGGTCAGGCTGGGGAAGGAGCCTTTGGGTGCTGCCAGATAACCACCCTCCCCGAGGCAGAGGCCAAGGCCAGGAGGAGGCTGGGGACTCGTGTGTGTCAGCGGTGAACATGGCTTCCCACTCAGAGCACCTCGTCAGGTACCCCCTGTGCCACGGTGAAGTTGGCGTTATGCGTGGCCGGGCTGACATGGGGAAGCAGAGACAGCGAGGGGTGTCCTGAGTCATGCTGGTGGGCGGAGCCCCCAACATCAAGCACCAGCGGTGGCAGTCCCCCCAGGACACCCTGCGCTGCCCGAGGGGGTCCTGAGAAGTAGCAGATGGAGGTGGGGAGCAGCTATGCGTCGTGGAACTTGTGCCCAGCCCTTTTCCTTGGCCCATGTGGCCCTCTGGGGATCTGCTGCCCTAGCGTCTGCAGGCAGGACTCTGAACCCAAGGCCGAGAACTGGAGTTGAGCTCACGGCCAGGGTGACCGGGTGTCCCCCGAGGCCACAGGGCGAGAGCAGCCCAGGTGGCCCAGTTGAGGGGTCTTCCTTCACTGAGCAGCACTTCCCACCATTGAGGCGCACCTAGACATGAGGATGGGGGTGCAGTGGAGCCCCCTGGGAGGTGGAGGGCGTGAGCCCCTTGGCAGAGGGACAGTGACTTTGCAGGAGCCAGGTGGACCCCCCAGCGCACTCCAGGACCTAAGCTCATTTGCTGAGGTTGAGCTGGCCCACCCCTGGGCACCACCTAGCTAGGCGGGCCATGATACGGCAGGATGAGGGTGGGGACAGACACAAACCTGAAGCAGGACAGGCTCCTAGCTTAGCCTGTGGGATGAGCCACGAGGCCCAGCCTGCTCATGACCATCTGCATGCAGCCCAGAGCCGGCTCCTTTCCCAGGGGCGCTGGGCTTATCTCCTCACCCCAGCTGTCGCCGATCGGGAGCACGACCATGCTTATTTGGGGCTGCTGACACACGGAACCCTGGAGAGGGCCGGCTTCCAGCTGGGGTACCCCCCTGACAGCACACAGCCTTTATCAGCCAGCCTGCCAGGCCGGCGCCCTGCCGTGTCCCCATCCTCTCCCTGCTCCTGCAACACAGGTGGTTTGTCCTCAGCTCCCTTCCGTGGAGGGGCTGCGAGGTGACGTGATGGTGTGGCAGCAGCAAACCCTCACGTTACATCTTGGGGCACCCAGCACCTCCTGACGGCCCCGTCAGAAATGCAGCGTCGCCCCGTCTTGCAGGTGTGGAGCCCGCCACTCAGACGAGCAGGACACCTTGTCACGGTTGGGGGCGGCTGAGATGCAGCCCCAGCCACGGGCTCTCCTCCCAGGACTGCTTTGTTGAAGGTGAAAGACGTTGGGTCCAAATGAATTAGTTTGTTTACTTAAGATTGCATTTCATTTTGAAATTTGTAAAAAAAAGGAACACTATGGAGAATACAGTTCACTCATCAGCCAAAGTTGAGGAAGATTAGAATTCCGCCATATGTTTCAGTTCTTCTTTTTATATAGAAATAAATATTATAAAGTCACCTTTGTCCTGTGATCCGGTCCAGTCCCCGCCAGACTGCGGACTGCCAGCCTGCCTGACCTGTCCATTATCTGATTATTTTAACTGTCGTGAGATAAGCTGTATGAGTGTAAAAAGAGCCTCAGTCCAGAGTGGCTCTGACACCTGCTGGGCAGGGCTCAGGGCTTTTTGGCAGGGAACAGCTGGGTTGGATCTTGGCATGGGCAGGGTGTGGGTCCTTTGTTCCTGATGAAGGGGTGTTGGGGTAGCACGGACGGACCCTGGGCCTCTGTCCACCCCAGTGACAACTGAGACCAGCACGGTGTGAGTGAGCGCCACAGTAGGACAGCCCACGGGCTGGAGGAGCCTCAGAGTCCTCATCCGTGAGAGAGGAGAGGTGCCCCTGCTCATTGTGGGGTGGGGAGACCCGATATGGGGTGATTCGAGCAGAGGTGACAGCCAGAGCTGGCTCTGCCCAGCGTCAGCAGCACCACTCTGTTTTGTGGAGCCTGATGGCAGCAGGCCACTGCAAGGATAGGAGGGACTAGCCTGTCTGCCGGATGCCACAGCCCAGAAAAGCTGCCCTGTGCCTCCACACCTCCCCGCCCCCGCCTCCCTGGGGGTATGAATGGAGGCATGATGCAACTTTACATCAGCCTGAGGCTGGCTACTACCGGGTAGGCGTGTGCCTCGGGGAGGAGGGGCCCGAGGCGCTTGCTTCTCTATTGTCGACTTCCCTGAAGCCCGTGAAAGGGAATTCCATGCGTATCCTCCTCTCTCCACCCTTCGCGTCAGTGCTGTGGGGGATGGTGGAGGCCCCAGAGACCCGGGTCTCACCTTGGGGAGGGGGGCCTCTCTGTTTCCTCTTCTGTGCCCGGAATGGTGGTGCTGACATGCTTAATACCGGACAGCTGTCTCCCCATGGGGCCTGAGGGCCTGGACTGAGTGTGTGCTCACCCCAGAGCCACACAGCGAAGGTCAGCGGTGCTGTTTGCCCCGTGCACACATCGGCCCCCTCATCTGAGCCTTTCCCAGCCCAGACTCAGCTCCTGCTGTGCACGGTGGCTTCAGTACCTTGACAAGGACATTTTCTCGTGGGCCCCATGTTGCCACAGGCTCATTTAAATCCCCATCCACCCCGAGGCAGCTCCTTTTAGTACAGTCTCTGACAGGTGTGGAACCACAGCCTAGAGGGCTCAGCCAGGGGCCCCTGGGTGAGGGCCACGCCGGTCCATGTGTCACAGCTCTTTGCTCTCACACTCGGTGCAGGGGAACTTCTGAGTATGTCAGTGTAGGAACAGCAGCCAAAAGCAGATGTTTTCAACCTGAGCCTTCTTAGTGCGTGGCACACCGCCTCGGTCAGCCATTGCATCAGCCGCAGCAGTAAAGAGACCGTGAGGGGGAGGAGGAAGCAATTAAGGTGTCAGTTAATTTCTGAAAGAGATAAGCAGGCAGCAGGGTACAGCAAGGCCCTTAATCCTATCCAGAGCACATAGGGGAGCGTTCCGGCTTTTATTCTCCCTGATCTGCTAGATCTCATCAAGTTAATCAGCTGGCATTTATTTCTTTGGGGCCCATTCCTCAAATTGTAAAATTACATGTCATTAATTTAGCTGGGGAAAGAAGCCACCTGGGGTCTGCCAGACCTGGGTTAGTTCTGTCTGGAAAAGAGAAGCAATGAGCAGAACTTTCCAGACTTTCTTACCTTATGCAGGCCTCTGGAGAAGCGGTGGATGTGTGCAGGGGGCCCAGTGGCCAGAGGCACTCTACATGGGTGCAGGTGTGCTGGTTAATGTTTCACCACCAGCCCTCCAGAAAAGCCCCGCCCATGCCCTTGCTCATGTCCTGGTGTGAACCCGCCATGGGCAGCCGATTTCAGGCACCAGCGTGAGCAGTGAGCGGGAGCTGGGACAAGCGCGTGCAAGCTCGCCCTCCTGGGTGCTCCCACCATAGCCATTCCGCAGCACAGACCACCTGAGACTGTGTGTGAGTTAAAAGCAGTGACGTGGGCAGGGGTCAGTGTTTAGTGGTCGCTGCCTTTGTTTCAATATAATTTTATCTCATTGTTTGCAGAGTGGCTGTGTTAACAGCCAGTTCACTGGATCCCTGGACACTTGTGGGCAGCTCCCGCACACCTGAATGTCTTGACAGACTGCCCATGGCTCAGGGCTGTGGTCTCAGGGCACGTTTGTGGGGCCTGGCTTAGCTGCCCACCTGAGCCCCCGTCTCTGCTCCCGTCCAGGGAGCCCACTGTGACTGGGGCGATGTTCAGTTTCCAGTGTGTGCTGGAAAAGCTGCAGTTGAGGGGGAGCTTGTGTGTTTTCTTTACCAGTTGGGACCACCTGGGCATCCCTGCTTGTGGACCCCCGGCCGTGGCGCTCACCTCTAGTCCCCATTTCAGGCAGCGAAATTGCCCCCATGGTCCCACCACTTGGCTTGTCAAATGGATTTGTGCTAACAGGATACCTCACCTTCCTGTTTCCTCTGTGGGATTCTAGAAGATTCTCTTTGAATAAAGGTTTCCCACCTTCAAGAAGTTTGGTAGCCCCCGTGCGTGAACGCAATGAATTCTGCTAAGATGTTGAGTGGATGCAGAAGGGTGAACGCAGTCATCCTGCAAACGGCAGATGTGCTTTCTCGATCTCGGCCCTGAAGACAGCACTTGGCTCAAAGCCCCTACTCTTTTCAGGAGGGACTGTCAGGTGTGCAGTGGTAGGGAGAGGAGGAAAGGTGGCTGTTTTGATGGTCAGTCCCTCTGGAGGTTGAAATCCATTCATTAAAAAAAGTCCTTTATGACAGCCCAGGGGCACCTGGGGTTGTAGCTCTTGTGAGGGTCAGGAACATGTGGTTCTCAACCTTTGATCTTAGGCCTGAGAACTGTCTAGTATGTCAAAACAAGTCCCAGGACTCACTCGCTGCCCTGTCTCTGCAGTGCTGCTCACGGCCGTGAACTGCTACAGTGTGAAGGCTGCCACCCGGGTGCAGGACGCCTTCGCTGCCGCCAAGCTTCTGGCACTGGCCCTCGTCATTCTCCTTGGCTTCATCCAGATCGGGAAAGGTGAGTGCGGCCTTGGGGCCCCCAACAGCTGTCCTGTGAGGCCCTGCTGTGCCGGGGCGTGGGGTCCTCATCTCTGAATATCCCCAGCCCGCAGATCCGCTGTGCTCTGACATGTCACACGTCACCCACTTGTACCCTCACCCTAAACAGGGGGGTCCCCATCTCTGAATGCCCCCAGCCCACAGATCCCCCACACTAGCATGAAGGCGTTCACTTGAATCGGCCGGGTCACACCGTCCCGGGAGAAGCCGACACAGAGTTAGACTGAACATCACCGTACAACAGCCATCCCACAGCTGATTGAAGGGATCCGCCCTGTCTGCTCCAAACCCCGCCTCCTACCCACACGTTGGGGTTGGGGGGAGGACGATGACTCAGGGGTTCGTGGAGAGAGCTGAGCGCTGTGCCTGGCACATAGTGGGTGCGAGGAGAGGAGCTATGGCTAGTTTTGTGTTTATTGAGGTAGATCTTGCACATGGGATCGTACACAAATCGTAAGTGCCGATGGGTGAACTGTAGCCGCCCCTCAGGGGAGGACGTAGAACACCCCAGCCCCCAGCGGGGCCCTCGTGCCCATGGATGCCCCCACCCCGCCAGCATCTGCCATACTGACCTCTCCCATTGTAATCAGCCACTGTGTCCTGTCACGTATGGGTCACCCATGCCGTGGCATTTGGTGGCAGTGCGTCCTCTCAGCATGGGGCCATGTTCCTCGGGGATGTGCCATGATTTATCATTATGTGGGCAGAGATGGAGTCGTCCCCCCATTTCTGGCGACTATGGAAGATGCTGTCAGGAA
The DNA here is from genome assembly GCF_020826845.1 of Diceros bicornis minor. Lineage (NCBI taxonomy): Eukaryota > Metazoa > Chordata > Mammalia > Perissodactyla > Rhinocerotidae > Diceros > Diceros bicornis. The sequence goes on along the minus strand of NC_080771.1, from coordinate 36,321,637 downwards.
TGTTCTCCTGGGCGTCTCTCGGCAAACGGAAGTCCTGGTTTCTCCAGGACGGGGTGGATGGTAGGCCCAGGTGGGTATCTACGTGGCTTTCGCAGATCAGCGATCCTGCGGTGGCTGGTCCAAGGCAGGTTCTGAGAACCCCTGCAGAGAAGGTCACCATGAGGACACACAGGAAGCCCCCACAGCCCCGTGTATGGGGGCAGATGGGACCCTGGGCCTTGTTCCGTGTCTCAGTGCTGTTAGAGAGCTGGTGGCGTGGGAGGCCAGCAACTGTGTCCCGTCACATGCCAGGGCATTGCTGGCTGATTCGGCTGGTCCTGCAGGCAGCTTTCGTGGAGAAAGGCAGGATTTGGGCTGAGTCTGCATTGCCACATCCAAAGTCCCGAGAGGCACAGGGCTTGCATGCGGTGTGAAACCCTGGGCGGTGGGTGGCTGTCGTCTTGTCGTAGCCCAGCCTCCTCACATACTTTGGGGCCGGCCAGGGGTGAATTGAGTGGGTGGAAAACCCCTAATGGCCCCAACCCTGGCATGTCCTTGGGGCTTCTGCCTGCGATGCCCAGAAACCCATCCTTGCAGTTCTGGCCTCTCCTGCTCCCTTGCCCCCCCACTGGCCACACAGGGCACCGCACTCTACAGGAATCCGGCATCTGCAGACATGGGACTGTGCAGGAGGCACTCACAATTCAGGAGACTTGGATGCACGTGGGGCTGCAGTGGCTGCCATGGTGCCGGCCCTCACCAGCCCTCTCTCAGGTAGAGAGAAGCCCACAGTGCTGATCTACACTGACCTAGTAAAGTGGAAGCAAAAAGCCAGATAATTCGGGCAGTCTCTCTTTATTAAATACATTAATGTGTGTGAAGCCTTTAGCACGGCGGCTGGCCCCTAGAAGGAACCTAGCATCTATTAGCTACAGTCATCATCGCTGGAGGAGAATCCACCTGATTTCCAGATCACTCTCTACGGAAGGTGGCCCAGGTCACTGCTGCGGGAACTGTGCTTCATCGTGGGAGCATGTGTCTGGCCAGTAATTGTCAGCCTTAGTGAGTCAGATCACCCTGGAGGTCCTTGAAACACCACTGGTGGGTGAGCCCACCAGGCAGGGCTGGGATGGGCCAGGGGCTGCCTTTAATCCCTGCCTCTGCTGCTCCTGGTGCTCCCACCTGCTCCAAGAGCCTTCCTGGGACTTCAGGTTTCAGCATCTTCCTGCACACAGGACTTTATCTTCTCCCTTATTCCTCGGGTCTTGAGGACCCTGGTCAGGGCTGAGTGACTCCCCAGGCTCAAAGAAAGTTCGGCCGGGGAAGACTGATGGGCAGAAGGAGAATTCCGTCCTGTGCCCACCAGACTTTGTCCAGCCAGGAAGTGTGTCCTTTGAAAGAAGATTTGCTCGTGAAGGCATTTGCTTGGCTGGTGTGTCAGATGCAGACGGATGAGGAATGTATAGAGGGACCTGACTTTTGTAAAAACAGATTTAAGTCGGGATAGCAAAGAGCTTTTGTTCCGCTTGAATACATACTATGTTTGTAATTCCTTTGCTGTCGCAGACACCCTCCCCCGAAGCACTTCCTCTCTGAGCTTGGGATACAGTGCAGCGTCTGCAAAATTCCTGCCTCCTGTTTCCTTCAAGAGATGTATTTTGTTCCCAAATGAATGCCCTCCCTTCTGGAGGACACATTGTTGAAAACGTTGACCCCTGTCTCCCACAACCGTTGTCTGACTCCATTTCCCCCTCGAGCGCAAAGACCTTGGGCAGCCTGCCCTATCCCATGGACCCCGTGTGATGGCTGGCGGGCGGGCCCGGGGCCTTCAGGCAGGGGCTCAGCTTGATTGTGCCCAGATTGGCTGCTGGCCTCCCGCGTCTGGAGGATGTGACCCGCCATCTCGCAGAGTGGCCCGCGTACGCTTCTTTGCTTCACCCTCGGTGCCCGCTGCTCCACCTGCAGTGAGTGGTCTTCCTCCTCAGCCTGACCGGCACCCATGTGGGCCGGGGGCTGCAGAAGGGGCTTGGGCGTGGGCCGTTCGGCAGTCCCAGGCCTCTGTTGGCCACGTTTCCTCGTTGCCTTGAGACCTGTGAACAGCCCTGCCCTCGTTCTTCCTGACGTCCTTCGCCAGAACTTTCCGAGGCCCCGAGTGGGGCTCTGTGCCAAGACCCAGTGAGGACACGGCCCTGCTGTCCAGAGCTCACAATCATGTGGGGGCACATCAGACAGCTGAGACTCACGAACAGGAGAGTCACAGATGGGGCTGCAGCCCAGACCAGGAAGGCCCTTCTGAGGGCGAGAGGGGTCATCTGGATGAAGGCACAGAGTTAGTGTGACAGAGGGACAGCTTCACAGGGCCTGGGGCTGGGACCTCGGGTGTGGGAGGGGCTCGGGCTGTCCCTGGGACTGGGGGCACCGTTGGAAGTGTCTGGATTGACTCCCAGCGTTTTCCGAAGGGGAGCCCAAGCTCTGGTGGGCATTTCACACCAGAGTGGCCAGTCGCACGAGGTGTGGGTGGGGGCGGCTGGGCCAAGGCAGCCACAGAGAGAAGCAGGCAGGCATGGTGGGCAGAGGGCGCTTCTCAGCTTAGGACGTGCCCGCCAGCTTTTGTCCTTGTTCTTTTGTCTGTTGGCGCCTTACCTGCGACACCCCGCTGGGGCCACAGTACCAAGGTCAGGCCATTCCCAAAGCTGAGAGGGTGTGTCCAAGACCGGAGGGTGGGAGTAGGGTGTGGGAGCCTTGTCCCTCGTGCCCAGGGTCCCTCCCAGAGGACACACAATGGGACCCTTGTGGTTTTGCTCGGGCTGTGGCGTCCTGTGGGAGAAGAACTCGGATCTCCTTGAGCAGTTGCAGAATGGATTGCATAGTTGTGCAGATAAAATACGCAAAAACACGTCCTTCCTCCCCAGTGTTGCATTTGCGCAGGACAGCCTCCGCTTCGGAGGTCGTGGGAGGAGGAGAAGGCTCCTCTGCCCCAGGGCAGGCCCGGCCGCAGCCCCTCTGCCCCCCAGCCTCCGCAGTAGCTCACACCAGCTCACCCAGCTGCTGGGACATTAGCCCCAATTGCCAGGGACCTGAGTGTGGTTTGCACCACAAGTGGAGACTCTTAGGCTCCAAGTTGATTATCTCTTATGTCTGGGCACTGTCCCCACGTGACTAGGGGGATCAGGAGATGGAGGAAGCGTGGGAGATGCCCCTGGGCTGGAAGGAACGGCCTTGCAGTGGGGAAGGCCCAGCAGGGCTGTGAGTGACCACGTGCCCCCAGGGCTGGAGACTGGTCTCTGAGTCACTTTACAGTTTACATTGGTTCTTAGGTTAGTGGGGCTCAGAGAAGAGGTGGCCAGTCCGCTGCAATGGGGGGCACTGTGTGCGGGGACGTGAGCTCCCTTAGGGGAAGGCCCACCCCTCCATCCTTCCCGGCGGCGGGGTGTTGGGCGTCACAGGGGAGGTGGTGGGAAAGGCCCCACACAGCCATAGCGTGTCTGTGGTCTCATCTGTTTTCTAAACTCCTGGGGGAGCCGGCCCCTTGGCCTCAAGATCAGCTGCAAACCTCCAGTTGTTCCGGTCTGAAAGGGCCCTCTCCCCACTTCCCCGGCTGCAAGACACTCCTGAGCACTAAGGATGCCCACACAGGGGCGTCCAGGCAGGGCAGAGAGGAGATACTTGTCCTGGCAGGGTCTGGGTCTCCAGGTCAGCTCTCCTTGGGCAGGTCCCTTCGCCTCCTAGAGCCTCAGTTTCCTCATCTGTGAAATGGTGATAATGGCAGCAGCCACTCAGGGCCCTTGGGGCCATCTCTCACTGTCTTCAGAATGTTGCCAGGCCCCTCAGAGAGGCCCTGAGAAGAGCTGTGTCCATCGTAGGGAGGGGACAGGCATATGGCGTGCTCCCAGGCCCAGCCACCCCTTTATGGAGGACTTCAGGGCACCTGTGACAGAGCCCGTCTCAGAGGGGCTCAGGGTCCACAGGACGCTGTAAACCGGGGGCCGACCAGGGATGGGGTTCAGTTCTCCACAGCGATCACCTGTGCCCCTGGAGACAGGGATGGGGCCAGCAGGGCAGGCCCATTGCCGGGTGGCCAATGCCCTGTGGCTGGTCTGCTCCTTGAGAACACCCAGAGCGGTGGGTCGTGCAGCAGACACAGGAGCCCCTTTGGCCATTCGGAAGGACTGTGGTGGTGAAGCACGGTGGAGGGAGTGTTGGTTGGTATTTCCTGTGGGTGTTCTTCGATAATTTTAATTGAGTCCTTTCCACTGGGCCTGCAGGGCTCTGTGCTAACCATGTGTCCAGCATTGTTAACAGAATTGACATCTTGGGCTCTGCGTGAGCCGCCCACCCCTCTGAGATGGAAGGCCTGGATGTCGGGCTCTTTCCCACCGCCGCCCTGGGGGGTCACGCATGGACAGAGCAGTCAGGCCAGGGCTGTAGCAGGAATGGGGGTGGCCGCCACAAAGCCCTGTGTGGGCGTCCTTAGTGCTCAGGGGTCTCTTGCAGCCGGGGCAGTGGGGAGAGGGCCCTTTCCACCGGGACTAGAGGTTTGCAGCTGATCTTGAGGCCAAGGGGCTGGCTCCTCCAGGAGTTCAGGAGACAGACGACACCACAGACAGACGCTGGCCATGTGAGTGAGCAGCAGCTTCCTCTCAGCCCCCAGCCCAGATTCCTGCCTCGTCACTGTTCCCGGACGTCAGGCATAGCCAGAGTGGAACAGGCCGGGAGACAGGATGCGGGACCCCGTGAGCTGGCCGCGGGATGCAGCCCCTCTGAGGATGCCGGATCTCTGAATGGAGCAGGGGAGCCGTCACTGTACTTTCTCCCTGAGCCCGCTAAGGGCATGGTCACGCAGAACCCACTGACCAGACAAGACTCAGAGCCCTGTGGCCCCGTGGCATGGTCAGCCCATTTCACAGAGCAGGAGCCTGAGGCTAAGCACTTGCTCTCTTGGCCCATGATTGTGAGGCGAGATCCAAGGCCACGGCTGTTCCATGTCCCTCCATGTCTGTGAGGCACAGAGTGGAAACCAGGGAGGTCTGACCCGTACAGGGTGAGTCCCAGTTGGTCTCTGTCTGCAGGGAGTATCCTGTGGTTGCCATAGCAAATGACACAAACGGGGGGCTTAAAACAACAGAAATGTGTCCTCCCACAATGCTGGAGGCCAGAAGTCCAGAACCAGGGCCGCACTCCCTCTGAAACCTGTAGGAGAGGATCCTTCCTGCCTTGTCCAGCTTCCGATGGTTCCTTGGCTTGTGGCGGCGTCACTGGTCTCTGCCTCCATCCTCGAGTGGCCGCTCCCTGTGACTGTCTCTCTCCTTTTCTGTGTTTTATAAGGACACTCAAGGGATTTAGGGCCTCCCCCTCCGTGATCTCATCTCAAGGTCTTTATCTCAATTCCATCTGCAAAGATCCTTTTCCAAATCAGGTCATATCCTGAGGTTCTAGTGGACATGAATTTGGGGGGACACTATTCAGTGCACTCCATGACGTAAATGACTGTTATGTGCAACCCCAGAGGGTTAAAGTGGGACAGAAGGCGGAAGGTTCCGGCACAGTGGATGCTCCCCCAATTTGGGGAATGACTTTCTCCTTGTCAGCGTTCTGTGTCCCGTTCTGGGAGGGGTGCCCATGGGCTGTCACAGGAGGGAAGGCGCTGGGCAGGCGGCCTGGTCAGCCCCGAGGCTCTGGGATTTCCTCTAGCTCCCTCCCCACCACCATCTCCAGATGGGGGATCAACAGGCTGCGGTTCCCATGTCCTGGGCCCAGGCAAAGCCCCACTGAGCGTTTGACCAGGACTTCCTCCACGCAGAGGCCTGGCAAGGTCTCGGGACGCAGGGACCTTGGGGAGCCCCTGTCCTCTGGTTCAGGAGCCAGAGGGCTGGGAGGAAGGACCCCTCCTGGTCCTGTCCCTGTGTGCACATGGCCGCTGGGTGCCCTCCCAGGCTTCTGTCAATGAGGAAGCTTCTCTGGGGTGGGAGTCACCCCGGGGTAGATGGTTCCCATGGCTGTGTCTGTGTGAACCAGAGATTTGGGCTGCTTTTCCCTGAAATCAGCTCCCCAGGGCCTTTTGAACACTCCGGCCCCAATTACCCCGGTTCTTGAGGGGATCCCGGCAGGCAGGAAGCAGGTTCTGCCTGTTCTCAAGGCTGCTGTGACATTGCGATTTGCCAGAGGGCCTGGTCTCTGGCTGTGCGTTAGCTTTCTTGTTCTCGGTGGCCCCTCAGGAGGTGCTGTTGGTGGCTGCATTTTAGGGCCAGGCGAAGAAAGGCAGCCTGCAAGGGGAAGGGGCTTAGGGGCCTGCCCGAGGGCGCACCGCACATGCCCCAAGGGCTGGGACCCACCCTGAAGTGGCCTGCCACCTTCCATCTGGGCAGCAGGTTAGAATCGGCTTTGAGATCTGCAGAAAAGCCCCAGAGAAGGGGTGACAGCACAGGGGACCCCACAGTGCGACGGGAACCGACAGCATCCTACTGTGGGGCCCTGCCCCTGGTCCCCGCGGGAGGGCCTGCACTTCTCCGTTGTTTATCATGACCACTTTCCGGCTGCCTTCCTAGGGGATGGGCCCCTGTGAGGATGGAGCCTGAGTGGGGAGCTTGGTGGTCATTGGGCTGTTGCAGCCCCCATCCCGTGTCCACCCAGTGCCTGGATTTCTGTGCTGAAACAGTGATGGAGCCCTGGCTTGGAGTCCATGGGAGAGAAGGCCGAGAGCAGGCAGTGTGTCTGCCCTGGCCGTGGAGAGTGGTGGCACATGGGCCAGGCATCTGTCACCCGCCCTCGAGAGGAGGGTCTCTGCCCAGCACTGTTGCCATCTGGGACCGTCTGCTCTGGGGACCGCCCCATGCGTTGTAGGTTGTGGGGCAGCACCTCTGGCCTCCACCCACTAGATAACTCCCACCCCAGCTGTAACAATCCCAAGTGTCTCCAGACGTCACCACACGTCTGCTGGTGCTGGGGGCGGGTGTTGAGAACCACCCTTGTGGAGTCTAGAATCTGCCCTTCTCCCAGGAGGGGGCACATCTCCCATCTTTGTCCCATGGTGGCCGCCAGGCGCGGGGTAGCTGCTGATGCTTCTCAGTAGATAGAGGCGTGACTGCCTCCCTGGCTTCTTGCTGCCCTGGAGACAGGCAGGCAGGCCCTCCCACTGGCCCTCCAAACCTCCCTAGAGCCCACCTGCTGTTAGGGCTCCAGCCCTGTCAGGACGGCCAGACAGAGCCACTGCCCCAAGTGGTCACCCCTGAGCTCCTTCAGGCTGCGCCAGCCCTGTGGGGGCCAGGCCGGGTGCTGCACAGAGCCAGCAGACCTGGTGCCCGCGTCGTGGCGCCCATCAAGAGAAGGGGCAGTGCACTCAGCCAGCGTTTGGTCGGCTGCCTAGTGGAGCTTCGGGTTTCTAGTCTGGGCCCGTGTCCAGCACAGGCTGAGGCCAAGGAAACCCAGGAGCTCTGCCATGGGGGTGCATGTGTGCCACCCACTCTCGGGGTGGTTCACTCTCAGATCCCTCCCTCCCACTGGTCCGCAGTGGGGCACACTGTCTATGAGAGGCAGGAAACAGAGTGAGGTGATGGGGCAGGGGGACAGCTCAGAGGAACTTGTGGCCGGTTGATTGGGGCCCAAAGCAGCCAAATCCTTGGCCAAGCTTTGCCTGCCCTCCCCCACTCCACCCCACCCCCTGTCAGGAGAGAAGCGGGAGGTCTGCTGGCTGCTCTCAAGGCCACAGGTCTGGAGGTGCTGTCCCTCTGTGCTCCTGGATGTCCGCTTTCCTCCGGGGGACATACGGAGTGACGCCCCAGACAACTGGGGGAGGTCCCGGCAGGACAGTGAGATTCTTCAATCCGCGCTTGGTCAGAGCTGCTACTATTTTCTTGGGGTTTCAGAGGCTGTGAAATTGAGCTGTCAGTCCAGGAAATACTTTTCTGTGGCAGGAATTCCACCCCCCGCATGACCATCTCAGGGAGCTGACTGCATTGACGTATCAGAACTCTGAGCTGGTGACCACAGAGCAAAGGGACCCCTTGATGAGAATATTGAAGCTACCTAGGCCTTGGGGCCGGAAACGTCTATTCTTACCTGAAAACCCCAGGCTGTATTTCAAGCCTCGAATTTTATCGTCAGCAGGAGTACTAGCCATCCCCCTGCATAGCAATGTCTCCGACCCACATGTGCGCGCACACACACACCCTGTGTCACTAATTTGGGATTGTGCTTGAGATGGAGCCAGTTTTAACAGCTGCACCAAAACTCATAACCCAGCACATGTGAAGAGAAATTCAATTTGAATAATAAACAGGAGATATAAAAGTATATCCTGATGTAAATGGGGCAGATTAATGAGAAAATTAAAATTCAAGGCAAGCCTGCATTACTTGGAAGGAACTTTTCCAAGAAAGACTTTTAATGTTCCAGTGGTTGCAAGACCCTGACCTGGCAGCACCCCGTGGGGATCTTGATCTTTTGGAGATCCCGGTAGCGGGACCAGTCCTAGGTGGCCTCCCCTGGACTCTCAGGGGCACCCGCAGCGTCCCAGGAGAACGGCAGGCCTGGGGTGGCGAGGACTTGGGCTCATGCACGCAGGACCCAGAGGTGAGAGGCGCTGGCCCTGACCTTCACAGAGGCCATCCTCGTGGTCCCTGCTGTGTGCCAGCAGGTCCCCACATTCCTGGGCAGGTGGCCTGAGCCTCAGTTTCCCCAAGTAGAACAGATGCTCCTTCCCATTCCCCACAGCAGAAGTACGTGGGCAAGGCCCTGGGATGTGCAGGGCTCTTTGGATGTAGAGGAATGCACATTCCAGAACATTCCACGGGGGAGCAGCTGGGAGGGAGTGCTCTGCTGAGGGGCTGTTGAAAGGTGTGCCATCCTGGGCCAGCTCTCTGCACTGCCCCCACCCGCCCGGCCTGCTGACCACCCTGTGACCAGACGGTGCTGGGCCCTGCGCCTCCAAGACAAATCACATGCGGGCAGCAGGTGGGGTGAGGTGCCAGCCATCCTGGAGCCTGTTCTCAACACAAGACTGTGGCCTCTGTCAGGGGGCAGGGGCGGGGGGATCTGGCTCAGGCCAGAGATCAAAGGTCCAAGCACACCTGCAGGGTCAGGACTTAAGCCCCACAGAGTCCAGGCGTCCAGAATAAGACGATGGACGAGAAACAGGAACTTGGGGTCCCCCCCGCCCCCGTGGCGTTTGCCATGGGAAATCCTCTGCTGCCTTTGAAATGCAGGCTTCAACTGGGTAAAATGACAAAGTTTTACGGGAAGCTCCCTTTCACGGGTCCCCTTTGCAAGCCTCCACACGTACTATCACCTGTCCCATTCCTGGGGTGACCGAGGCTGTTATCCTTGTGAAAGGCATGGAATCCTTGGGGGTCCTCCATCCGCTGTCCCCCGAGGGGCCTCAGACCCACCGGCTGTGGGCAGCATTGACCAGTGTAGCAGCCCTGGGGTCACATCCCAGCCTGGCGTGTGGGACCTGGGCCAGCGGCTTCTCAGCAGCACGAGGGCACAGACACTGTGGCATCCAGAGCCACAAGGACTCAGTTAGAAACGGTCCCCGAACTAACGAGCAGTCCCCGTCTGACCGAGAGTCCAGCTCCTTCAGCTCTGTGTGTGCCTGGCAGGCCAATCACTGTCGGGTGGATGGGAGGTGACCCAGGCACCTTCGTTCCCGTTGGAGTCTTTGCTTTTGTTTCAAGCCCTCCTTCCTGCAAAGTAGTCACCTGTGAGGTGCGTGTCTGTGCCATGGCCACCCCCAGAGCCGAGGGAGCCAGGAACTAGAAACCCACCGGGCAGGTGACCCTCATCAGTGGAGAGCGAGAGCCAAGAGCCAGCCCACCCAACCCCTGGCCTGGGAGCATTACTGGACCATTTTACAGATGATGTAACTGAGCTTTAGGAAGGGCCAGAAACTGTCCTAGTAGCCAGGGACCCTCTGAGACACTCACATTTCATGGTGTCTACTGTACTGAGCTGAATGGTGGCCCCCAAAACACATGTCCACCAGAACCTGTGAATGTGACCTTATTTGGAAAAAGGGTCTGTGCAGATGTAATTAAGGTGAGGATGGAGATGAGATCATCCTGGATTCAAGTGAGCTCTAAATCCTGCGAGGTCCCTATGAGAGACAGAAGAGGAGACACAGTGAAGCGGCCATGTGAAGACGGAGCAGAGACTGGAGTGATGTGGCCACAGCCAAGGGGCGTCTGGGGGCACGAGGAGCTGGAAGAAGCAGGAAGGATCCTCCCCTGGAGCCTCAGGAGCGAGCATGGCCCTGCGACACCTGGATTTTGGACTTCTGGCCTCCAGAACCGTGAGAGAAGATGTCTCTGTTGTCTAAGCCGCCCAGTCTGTGGTTACCTGTTGGGGCAGCCCCAGGACGTTAACACATGGACCTCACTGAGCCACAGCACAGCTCCAACAAGCTTGTCTGTCCACAGGCTCCAAAACAGTGAGACTACAGTCCCAGGGGGTGCTGGGTCCTGCCCATTGCAGGGAGAAACGGTCAGCAGAGAAGTGGACTGAACCGTCCAGACCCCACCCACTGTGTCCAGGAGTACCTTGTCCATCTGGGTTAAGGACTAAGGCTGAGACACCCCCAGAAGGCGCTCACTGCACGGTCCCTGGGGGCGGAGTGTGTCCTGGAGTCAGGGCACTGTCAGCCAGACCGATCCCTCATTCCCGCAGGGTATCCGTGCTGCCGTGGTCCTGGGACAGATCTGAGTCGGCTTTGGGTCATTTTGTGCTTACAGCGGCCGACGAGGGAGGTGGTATTCTGAGCTGCATGGCACAAGAGGGAAGCCCGGGTCAGGTTTAGCAGCTCTGGATTCTCCTGCACTAAGGGCCACAGCGAAGCTAAAACCCACGTCCCTCCGATCTGAAGGGCATGTCGCAGGGCCTGCAGGGAACATTCTCTGGGGTGACCACTGCTGATGGGCCCCTCCCTGCTGACTTGCAGACCCACACCTGCATCCGCCCGTCCCAGGCTCCCATCTCTCAGTGTATAGACGGGCGGCTGGCACTCAGAATGGCTGAGGGTTGGCAGAGCTGACGTCCCCTCTCAGGTGGACTGGGGGCCTCTTGGGGGCCACATTCATCCAGGTCACGGCAGAATCATGCTCACTCTGCTCATTCCCGGCCCCGGGGTAAGTTTGGGAAATGTGTGCATCAGGTGGCTCAGCAGGTGCCTTTAATTAGTTGCAGTGGAAAGCCTTCACCCCAACATTTTTGTTTGTTACCGTATTTTGCTCCAGGAACATTCCGAAACTTGGGGCGTGCCCTCTGTGCAGCATTCTCTAACCCGCATTCCTTTCTGTCTGTTTGGCGTCTGCCAGGTGATGTGTCCCATCTGGACCCCAGGTTCTCCTTTGAAGGCACCAACCTGGACGTGGGGAATATCGTGTTGGCGCTGTACAGCGGCCTCTTCGCCTATGGGGGATGGTAGGTTCCAGAATGTCTGGGTCCCTGGGCCTTGGGACACACAGGCCGGGCCCCCAAGTGTCAGAAATCTGACTCTCGGCCATCCATAGGCGGTTTTAGAGAGTGGCAGGAGACCCTCTGGGAGCTGCTCTGAGCCCCACACATCCTGAAAAAGCACAGACAGGACACATAGGAGCACTTTCCTCAGCTGTGCCTCGGCCCCTGAGGAGAGGGCCCTGTAGATAAACCTTGGCTGACAGGTGGAAAGCATCTGGGCTCAAAAAGCTGGGCCTGGTGGTTCTCAGCCTCCCCCTGGGAGCAGGGTGCCTGCCTGCAGCTCTCTGCTGGCACCTTCTGTCACCCTGGTCCCTAGCTGTGGCCCTGCTCTCTGGCCGGGCTGCATAGGACCATGAGAAGGGCTGCCACATGGTGGGCGGGCGGGCAGGGAAGGTCCTGGAAGGTGGATCACATGGTAGACAGGGATGCCCTGGAGCCTGCTTGGCAGGGGTGGTGCCATCAATGTGGATACTGAATCCCTAAGGGCTGCCCTTGGAGTCTTTCCCCTTGTAGCCTCTTAACCCCGACCTTCAGCACTTGGTGTGGACGTATGAGCCACACGTGAAACAGGTCTGTGAGGGCAGAGGGGGCGGATGAGTCCGCTAGACTGGGCTTCACATCCACCTCGGGACAGAAGAGATCGAGGGGGCACAGATTTCCTGTGGGAGCAGGACTGTGCCCTCTGCTCACCAGGGGCCAGGTGGTGGGTGGGTGGGGTCTTCTCTCCACCAGCCCAGAGCTGCCAGGAGGGGCTTCCCAAGGACTCTGTGTCCTTTGTCCCCTAATGCCTAGGAGGAATGTATAAGTAACCTCTGCTCTCTAATTTCTAGGAATTACTTGAATTTTGTCACGGAGGAGATGATCAACCCCTACAGGTACGCGTGTGCACGCAGAGGTTCTGTTACTGTAATGTGAGAGGAGGAAGAGGCCTGGGGCTGAGAGCCCGGCCGGGGGCCCAGCCCAGCCTTGGGCAGGAGCAGCGCAGGGCCTGCGGGAGGGGCCATGGGGTTAGAATCATGCTGGGGGGCTGGTTTCTGGGCTGACACCGGCCGCATGGTGGCCGGTGACCTTGGTCAAGAGTCCCCTTCACAATGGGCAGGAACCCCCGTTTCACAGACGGGCAGCCGAGGCCGGCAGGGTTGAGTCGCCAGCCCAGGTTCCACAGCTGCCCAATCCCCAGCACTGGCTCCCAGCCACTTGCCCATGCTGGTGACCTGTGCTAGTGACAGTGACCCATGCTGGTGACGGTCTTGCCTCTTGCCACCTTCCCTGCACAGCGAGGCTCAGGACTCGGCCACCGAGTGTTGGAAGCCTGATGGGTCCACTTCTTCCTGGTCCGCACTTTCATGATGTGCCCTTCCCTTCTGGTTCCTTCCAGAAACCTGCCCCTGGCCATCATCATCTCCCTCCCCATCGTCACCCTGGTGTATGTGCTGACAAACCTGGCCTACTTCACCACGCTGTCCACTGAACAGATGCTGACGTCGGAGGCCGTGGCCGTGGTAAGACGCCACCTGCCAGCATCTACCCAGGTCTCTTAGAGGCCGGCCCTGCTGCCTCCGGGCCCCTCATCTGTCATAGCCACATTTCCACTCAGAGGGGTTGAGCTGTGCTTTGCCAGGCCGGCCAGAAGTATAGGGCTGGTCCCCACCCTGGCTGCACTAGTGACAATCAAGGGGGTTCTAAAGTGCTGATGCCCTGGCCGCACCCTGGGCCAGTTTTAAATCAGCGTGTCTACGGTGGTCCTGGCATCAGTTGCTTTTGAAGCTGGGGGCTGGGCAGCCTTCCGCCTGCTGCCCGGATACACCCTGAGCCACCTCTGGGCGGTGTGGACACGAGGTTCAGAGGAAGGGCGCCAGACTCCCAAACCAAGCAGGTGGGGCCCCAAATAGAACCAGCGGGCTTTCGAATGCCCCGCCCGGACCCAGTGGGCTCACCTCCCTCGGTGCCCTCGCCTTCTCACGTCGGCGCGTGAGGCCGGCGCCCGCCAGTTCCAGCTTCTGAGTAAATACTCACTAGTCTTGCTCTGGGCCAGGCGCTGGGACCCAGCCCGAGACAGAGCCACGTGTCCTCGTGGGGCAGACATGCCCGTGGGGAGAAGGGCCGCGCACACAGTTGACCTGGTGTGATGCTGGGGGAGAAGGGCCCGAGGAGAGTGCCAGAACGTGGGGCGGGGAGTGTGGCTCAGGGTGTGCTCCCAAGAAAGTCCTGTCCCTGGGACACCTTGAAGTCCAGACCCCAAGGGGTCACTGTGCGTGCCGAAGCCTCGTGAGGAGCGGGCGGGAAGGCCATGCAGACAGAAGTGGGCCGGGCGGGGTCAGGCCAGGCCCTGAGGACAGCTGCTGTCCAGGGAGACAAGTCGAGGCCTCCAAAGTCGGAGCCAAGAGCCGGTCGCTCACGCTCACTGTCTGTCTAGGACTTCGGGAACTATCATCTGGGTGTCATGTCCTGGATCATCCCCGTCTTTGTGGGCCTGTCCTGCTTCGGCTCCGTCAACGGGTCCCTCTTCACATCCTCCAGGTGAGCCTTGGCCCGGGACCGCCCTTCTGTCACCCAGGCTCTGCCGGAGCAGGAACAGAGCCGGGCAGCTGGGTGAGCTGGCGGGGTGGGTGGCTGCCATGCACGGCTCTTTAGCACATGCTCTGAAAGTGTGGTTTTGTTACGTTGAGTAAGATGTAGCTGTCAAACGTTCGAGTGATACAGAAATAAATGACTGTGAACTCTCCCCGCCACTCCAGTCCCCTGCCCAGAGGTAACACACATGCTGTGTCCTTCTAGATTCTTTCTTCCGTTCATTTCGAACCCTGCCCAGGGGCCTGGAGGTAAGGAAGGCCCCTGAGTTCTCCCCTTGCCAGCCAAGTCATCAAAGTCGCCGAGAGGCCACAGTGGGGACCCCAGCCCTTGGGCACAGGCCCTCTCTACTCCCGCCCTGCCTGGGGTTGCGCGGGGACGAGGCTGACCGCCTGCTCCTCTGTCCGCAGGCTGTTCTTCGTGGGGTCCAGGGAGGGCCACCTGCCCTCCGTCCTCTCCATGATCCACCCGCGGCTCCTGACGCCCCTGCCCTCCCTCCTGTTCACGGTACGTCTGCAGTGCTGTTGGGCGCCCTCCGTTCCCTGGGGGATCACAAGCGGATTGAGGTGGAGACTGGAGTGTCCTCGGGGATCATCTGGGGGCTCCCCAGAGGGAGGGGGCGGGGAGGCAGGGGAAGGAGGCTGCATGTCCCGTCTGCACGACACCCATCCTGTGCCTGGTGTCAACTGGGCTGCAGACCAAAGGCGGAGACTGAGCTGCAGGTAAGTGAACAGGAGCGTTTCCTCATGTTGTGGCCTTCACTGCCACTCCACTGAACACCAGAGAGCACTAGGTTTGTTTTTTTTCAAGTTTTTAATTCTAAAAATAATACATAGTTATTGTAAAGCAACTTCAAACAGTCTGGAAGTGTGCGAGGCCAGGGCTCCACTCCCCAAGGGAACTGCTGTGTGCCGGCAGCCTCATTTGCTCTGTGCCTCTCTGGAGCCTCAGGTGTGTGTACAGGTGTGACACACGTGGGGTTGCTTGTGAGTTCTCACTATGTGCGCTTTTCCTCAGCTTGCCTCACGCCTTTTCATGCCTGTGCCTGCGATTTTCTTAGTTCTCTGTTGCTATGTAACAAATCACCCCAGAACGTAGCGGCCTAAATGGAAAACACTTATTGTCTCACAACTTCTGAGAGTCGGGAATTTGGGTCTCGGGTGGCCCCAGTTCAGGGTCCCTCATGAGGTGGTGTCAGGGCTGCTGTCCCTTCTGAGGGCTCAACTGGGGCTGGAGGAGCCACTTTCAGGCCAAGAGGCCTCGGTTCCTCAGGACGTGGAGGCTGGCTGCCCAGGGCGAGAGAGCCAAGGGGGACAGCAGGGAGAAAGCCACGTGTCTTCTGCGACCTAGCCTCGGAAGTCACACTCCATCACCTCTGTCTCGCTCTGTTTGTTGGGAGCAAGTCGATAAGTACAGCCTGACTCAGGGAGAGAGGCTAGGCTCCACCTTGTGAAAGGAGCACGTTGAATAATATTTGGACAAGTTGAAAACCCCTGCAGGGTTTAATCTCAGTTTTGAAACCATGGTACTCATGGCCCCGATGTGCAGTGGCTCATTTCAGCAATCCCATGATAAGCTCTTGGGCTGCTTCCCGATGATGCTCCCGCTGTCAGTGGTGCCTTTACCTCCTTGAGATCTGGCTGCCTTCACCATTTTCCCATTTGCACTTGCCTCTGCTCTCCCAGAACTCGCATTTTCTCAGACCAGGTCTTCCTCTGAAGCAACAGTGAGCAGGGTGGTCGGCTGCCCCAGCGGACGTCCCCAGCGTCAGGCGGCCCCCGAGGGCTCAGCCGGCTCCCGTTTCTCTGCTTGCAGTGTGTCATGACCCTGCTCTACGCCTTCTCTAGAGACCTCTTCTCCGTCATCAACTTCTTCAGCTTCTTCAACTGGCTCTGTGTGGCCCTGGCCATCACTGGGATGCTGTGGCTCCGCTACAAGAAGCCCGACCTGGAGCGGCCCATCAAGGTGAGGGCCTGGTCAGTGGTGGTCACGCCCAGGCGGTCAGGGGCTCGTGGGGTCGCGCTTGGGAAACAGGTTCCTGGTGTCCCTCAGGGCCGTAGGTCAAGAGCCAATGCCCACACGCCTCTTGGTTCTGCCCCTTCCAGCATGGGCCTTGGGCAAGCCCCCGTCCCTCTCTGAGCACCGTCTCCCTTCTGCAAACCAGGGGAGTTCTGGTGGGTTCTCCAGAGGGTGCTGGTGAGAACTGAGTGGGATACACATGTGAGTGTGCGTCTGAGCTAGCTGTGGAGGGTTGGTGATTCTGTTGATGACTACGTATTGGGAATCTCTTGAGTGCCAAGCGTGTGGTTCCAGGTGCTGGGGTTCATCAAAGGACACAATAGACCTCCCCAGATCCCTGCCTGTCTAGAGGTTATATTCTAGCAAGAGGTGAGAAGCAGTAAATAAGAAACCTGCAGCACTGGGTGGGCGGGAGATGTGGGGGCAGGCGGGCAGGGTGAGCAGGACATTGAGCAGGACAGCCGGGGTGGCCATGAGAAGGTGGCACGTGGGCAGAGGTGAGGGGCTGCGTGCTCTGGGGGGGGGGTGCGGGTGGGAGGGGAGCGTGTGGGGCGGGGTGGGAATGACGTCTGAGCCTGTGGGCGCATCAGGGACTGGCTTTGTTTGAGAGAATAAGGCATTCTAGGACTAGACTGTGCCCGCCTGGAGAAAGCTGAGGTGCCGGCCGAGCCTGGCCTACATGGGCTTGCCCTTTCCTCATCAACTCAGGACTGGGGGACAGCTGCCCGAGGGTAACCTTGTTTCTCGGAAAAAAGGGGGTGATAAAGGTCACGCTCCTGCTGGAGAGGCTGGTGAGCACGTTGGCTGTGACCCCGACGCTCATATTGGGGGAGTGAGAGCGTGGAGCCTGTGTTGGCTGCTGGCCAGCAGCTCCTGTCCCTTGTCCCGTCTCCAGTGGCATGTGGCTGTCACAGCCAGCACCCATCCACGTGTCTCCCTGACCCAGTGGTCGCACAGAGGATAGTGGGGCCCAGCTCTCTGCCTTGGAGAGGGTCTCCTGGGGGGCCCAGGGCGACCTCAGTGCCCTGGACCACCTTGCTCCCTGCTTTTGGTGGGCCCGGTCCCTGTGTCATCTTGAGCACGTTGTGGGCTCTGTCCCTTTGTCATTTTGAGCACGTGGTGGGCCCTGTCCCCACGTTGGCCTGGGCGCGTGGTGGGCCATATCCTTGTGGGGTGGGGGTGCGCAGTCTGGGCTGACCAGGTGGGATCCTTCCTCATCCTTCATCTCCCGGGGTGTCTTGCCGGTGTGTAGACAGAGGGTTGGTTCTGTGTGAGGACAGGCTCGCCCCACATGAGGCACAGTGGATGTAGCAGTGGATCGAGCATCCTTGGAGCCCAACCCGGGCTGGCTGTGGGCCCCGCTGTGGCTCGTCTGCCTTGAACTCTGCGGGTGGGCCTGTCTGCCCTGTGGTTGTGCAAACTATAGTCGGCCTGTCCACAAACGGCTCTCTGAGAAGGCGAGTGCTCCTCGCTTATTAGTGGGAGGCCACGGTCTTCCCAGAAGCACCGACCCCGCCTTTGGGTGGCCGCGGGTAGCGTGCTGGGCCGGGGTTTCTGCCGTCTGTTGTGGGAACCAGAGAGGCCAACCTTCCCTCGGGAAGCCTCGAGGGACCAACCTGGTGGTCTCGTTCACCCATCAGCACCGTCTGTGCTTTGGGTAATTATTGCCCACGCCGACTGCTGAGTGAGGGAAACGGAGAGCAGGGCGAGGTCCCCATTCTCACAAGGCCCCTGGCCTCGGGTGAGGCAGACTCAGAGAAGACCAGCGCAGGTCAGATCCTGGTAAATGCTGGGAGAGTGCCAGGCGATGTGACGGCCCAGGAGGTCAGCGCCGTTCCTGGATCAGGCAGGGGCAGGAGTGGGCTCAGAGCCAGGGCCAGAGGTGGGCCCGAGGGGGAGGGTGACTGCAGTGAGGGCAGAAGGGTGGTGGGGATGCAGTGCTGTCAGCAGTGGGCGGGATTGTGACTGACAGGACATGGGAGATGTGGGAAGGGGTGATAGATGACCGACGGCCCAGTATTAGCTCCTGGCCAATGACCATCACTCTGCCCTTCATCCCCAGGTGAACCTGGTCCTCCCGGTGTTCTTCATCTTGGCCTGCCTGTTCCTGATCGCTGTCTCCTTCTGGAAGACCCCTGTGGAGTGTGGCATTGGCTTCACCATAATCCTCAGCGGCCTGCCTATCTACTTCTTTGGGGTCTGGTGGAAAAACAAGCCCAAGTGGCTTCTCCAGGGCATCTGTGAGTATCTCCTCGGCCGCAGCCCAGCAGCCCGGCAGCCGGGGTCTCCCTCCCTCCCTGCCCCAGGGCCCTCCAGCGCCTCTCCCCAGAACAGGGCTGTCTGCTGCTCTAATCTACTCCCCCCAGCCAGGAATGGCGGGGGTTTACAGCGTTGGCCAAGGGTCCGGGCACTTGGCGTGTCTGGTAGTGGCGTCTGGCCCACGTATTTTAAGGATAAAATGCTGAGCTTGGCCCCAGCTAATCTCAGAACAAGGGATTCCAGAAAGCCAGGCTGCTTTTGCCAAGTAACAAAATCCCACCATCTGTCGCCAGTTTAAACACAGCCAGCTGACCTAGAAAGGCAGAGAGGGAGAAAACAGGATGCCCACACCTCTGTCACAGGGTCAATTTACAAACCAAGTTAGGACCCTGTACTGAGACCACTGTTAATGTGACAGGCTCCTGGAAAAGTCAACAGTTTCTGCAGGCCTGTACCCTGATCACCTTGTCCCAGGTGGCTTTTAAAATTCCCAGGGTGGCTGTCCTCAAATTCTCATTGGCACCTGCCCAGTGACTAGGAAACTCAGTCGTCTTGGTAGGACTTTGCCCCCAGCCCAGACCATAGGCTCCCTTTTCATCCCCTTTCAGAACATACCCAGGCCTAGGGCAGGAGCCCTCCAGTCCTCAAGTCAGCTCCTAGAGGGAGTGCTTGCAGAGAACCGTGGAGGATGGGTGTTCACCTGGGCCCCTTGCACAGACCCACCTGCTCCAACCCTCTGCAGGACCGCAGGCGTGCAGCCGGCATCCAGCAGTGGGCGCGCTCGCCACCATCCTGGGTGTCTGCCAGGCGGGTCCAGGTGTGGACCCACGAGAAGAGCCTGTCAAACGGTCCTCCAGCAGCAGGACCCGTTACCCCATTACTGTTCCCAATGATCCCGGGGTTCTAAAACAGGGTGGGGGTGGAGCCAGCGCCTGCCTGTTGCCAGGTTCCTCGGCCACACCCCCCAGGTGACTTACAGAGTCCTGGGCAGGCACGCAGCCTTTCTCTCTTCTAACCAGGAGTGGAGGCTGGTGCCCACCAGCAGGGAGGCCCTTGGGCTCAGTGTACAAGTGCACAAATCCGGAGGTTTTACATAAAATTCTGGGTTTCTGGCTTCTCTTACAACTTTGGAAGGTGTGTGATAAGAGGCTGGGTGAGCCGAAGCTCACATCACTAGCTGGTGCCCTGGCCCCCAGGCACGTGACTCCTGATAACTCCATTCTCCTCTCCCCTCAGTTTCCACGACAGTCCTCTGCCAGAAGCTCTTGTACGTGGTCCCCCAGGAGACATAGCCAGGAGAGCCGAGACGCTGCCAGAAAGAAATGCACCAAGATCGTTTTAAAACAACTCACCCACTTGAAAAGCGACCCCGGTCCCATCATCCAGGCAGCTCAGCTGAGCGCCCCGCTCCGTCCTTCCACCAGGTCGGGCGGCGGGGGCCACTGTGAACACTGGTACGAGTGTAGTCCCAGAAGACGGATGCCCATCGATACCTCCGCAAGTGTGCGAGGCGTGAGTGTGCCAGGTGTGACTGCTACACAAGAAGCAACACGGCTTCAATCGACCACGGACTTTTTGCCAGTTGGGCCCTCTCCCTTCCCACCTTCATATATTTGTATTATTTTTTTTAACTTAAGTTTTGGGTCAAGTCGACGCCACAAGATGATTATTTTTTAAAGAAATGGTGCAGGGAAACAGGAGGAGAGTCTTTTTTCGCCTGACACCCCCACAGCCCCATGTGCCTCAGAGGGACCAGGTCCTGTCACTGGCATGACTCCTGGGGCCAGATTCCTGCATCATGACCCGGGAGGAGAGGGATTCTGAGAGCAAATGCGCCAGCCCCCAGCAGAGCTACTGAGACTGGGCCTCGCAGTGTGGACTTTGGACTCGCCCTGACCACGGATAGTGGCCCACCACGTGCACTGGGCGCCCTCGTATTTTGTTGTTGTAGATGTAGTGACTTTAGTGAAAACCAGCCCCGGGGCTTGTGTCTTTCTGCCTTAAAGACCCGAGGTAGACCTCTCCCCCGGCCCCAGAGGAGAGAAGGAAAATCTCAAGGAAATGGCCATCTTCGAACAAAGGACTGGGGCTGATGCTGATGCTGGGCCGGCTTTGCAGAGAGCCAGTTCCTATGCCTAGTGTCTGCTGCTGCTCTTGTGGGGGGCGGGGGGGCGGGTAGGATCCTAGCAGAGGTCAGAGTCTGAGCAGAGGTCACGCACTGGCAGCTGGGCGATCCCAGAGCTCTGGCCAGCACTGCTGCCCGGGATGTGCAGAGCAGAGTGGGCTTCTGGGCTAGACCTCGGTCGCTCAGGACGCCGTTGGGCTCTGACTTTGTACATCCCACCCTGGACGTCAGCCTGTGCAAAGGCACAAAGGCAGGAGGATGGGGCACCTCCTACAGGCGGGCAGGTGGGCAGCATGCCAGGCCTGGCCCATCTGCGTCAAGTTTGGGAGCCGAGTTCTAGTTTTTTCAAAGTCCTCTACTTGAAATCTTCTAGAAACAAACACTACAAGAAAGGCAGACGCCTCGGCCCCTAATGGGCTTCTCATCTAGGGCCTGCAGGCAGCCCTCTCCCAGGGTCTGAAGAATTGGCCTTGCTGGCTGGACGGCAGCCCCGGCAGACTGCCTGGGGCAGGCTCCTGGCTTCTGGCCGAGGCACCACCACCTCCTCCTCTGCCACCTCCTCGGCCTGTCCCAGGCTCGATTCCAGCTGTCAGGAAGCTGGAGCCTTCTTCACTGCCTGACTCCGCACCTGCTCCGGAGGCCACCCTGACTCTCCTGGGGTCTGACTCCCGGTGAGAGAGCTGCCCAGTGCAGCACGCCCACCCCCCTCCCTAGAGAGACTATGCTAGCAGGCTTTTGTTTCTGCGGTTCCCATGGCACTCTCCCCGGGGGAGGCAGCTGAAGCCTGGCCAGCGTGTCCGGCCACCCGCTGGCTTTCCTGAGCAGTCACTACATCCCAGGAGCCAGCTTGAGGAGCAATGTCATCTAAGGTCAGATCATCTCCCTCCAAGCCCCAGTGTTAGGGACTGGTGGCTCTCCCGTGGCCGCTGACTGCTGACCTTACCACCAACGGGGCAGTTCAGCTGAGCCCTCGGGCCTCAGGCCTCACAGCTCAGCTCTGGCCGGAGGATCTGCTGCAATCTGCAGGGTGCTGCCTGAGCTCCGAATGGCCAGACCAGCCTGCCGCCGCCCACCTGGGTTCCGGGACCCCCACGTGGTCCGAGGGGCCCAGAGAAACCTGACAAGCAGCTTCGGGGCCTGGGCTGGGCATTGAGGCCGAAAAGGAGTGGCCCAGCTGTCCATCCTTCCCACTTTGTGCTGGAGGAGGAGGCGGGCTGGTCAGGAAACCTGTGCCACCCTATGGCTCCTGATGTGCGAGGACCGACTAGTACGAAAGTCTCCTCATGTCACCTAAATCCTCCCGGGGCCATATTCCACTCATCTAGGGGTGCGGCCCAATATCTGAGAGAAGACCTGATTTCAAACTCTGTGCTGGGCAGAACCCCTGCCCTGGACCCCCGTTTTCTCATCTGCAGTGGGGGCAGGAGCCAGTGGTCTTCTGCCGGTGGGCCTGTGCACATCCAGGAGACTGAACCTGGTATGACCACAGCTGTACCTGCAGCCCCGGTGTCGTGCACTGCCCACCTGCGTGTCCACAGGGTGTGGCTGCATCTCAGCAGAATGTCGGCCTTTTCCCTCCTGGGCCTGGGGAGGATACTTGGGAAGCCATCGTGATTCAAACGGCTGGCTCTGGGAGGGTGGACACTGCCTTGCAGGATGCACGGAGCCTGGTGGCCCTGTGCAGACTGCAGTGGCCCACTTCAGCAGCCTGTAGATGGGCGTGGGGACCCACAGTGTGCATCATGGGGGACTAGGGCGGTGTCACCCCTGCAGGGTGGATTGGGGTCCTGGGGTTCCCTTTTCAAACTGAGGCTGGGGGCTGGAGGGGGCGCTGAGAGGTCAAAGGCAGCTCTGAAGTGGCTCTCCACTTCTCCCAGATGCTGGGACTTCTGCTGTAAAGGGGGGGTCCGGGGGCCGGGTCTGTGATTCTGGGGGCTGTGACTCCCACCTAGCCCAGGGACGCCTCAGAAGGAAAGGGCCACCTGGGGCTGCGTCTGCGGTGCTGAGTCAGGCAGCTTGCCCACGTGTGCCCTGCGGCCCTGCTGTGTCGGCGTTCTGGGGAGGCAGAGACTTGCTTTTTCTGACCACTCTACTGACGTGTCCTGAGCGTTCACTTTGTGGGGTTTAGATTTTTTGTTAAACCAAACCCTGCAGGGCACAACAAGCTAGCGTTTGTTCAGTTGTTCTGGTGTTTTGTTTTGTCCTAACATCTCACTAATTTAAAGGATGCTGTCGGCACCATGGTTATTTATTTGCGGGGTCTGTGTCCAGCCCTGCGCTTCCCGGGGTGTTCGTGCCACATCAGTGCTGCGCGCTGTGAGGGCAGTGCCCACGGGGTGCTTCCACCGTGTAATGACGTGTGTGGCTTCAATGTCTCTCTCGAGCGTCCTATTAATGGCTAACCTGTTACACTTGGCTGGTTGAGGTGGGGACTTCTGTTTTTTTCTGTGGGGTTTTTTGTTTGTTTTTAAAGAAAAAGTATCAAATTATAAGTACTGCTTGTGGTCTGCTGTGTTCTTTTCTTCAGCGCCGACTTCGGGGTGTAGGAATGTTCCCGGGGATGCCTCCCCCAGAGGGGGTTGATCGTGTGCCTCTTGTCCTGCCTCATTCATTCATTCGTTCACTGACAGCTTCCTCAAGGTGTGGGAGGCCAGACAAGCTGGCCTCAGCCCCTGCCTCTGGGGATGGATACACGCTCGAGGGGTGAAGAGGCCGAAGGGAGTCAAGGGGGCTGAGCGGGAATTCAGATCTACCTCTCAGGCAGGGCTTTGAAGGTGAGACCAAGGGGAGAGTGGAGAAAATGTTCCGGGGCCCAAGGTGGGAAGAGCTTGGCCTCGTGGGGCCAGCAGTAACTCCAGCCTTCAGGCGACTGATCAGGGAGGAGGCACGTGCCAGCTTGGGGAGGGAGGGAAGGGACACGCACGGCTCCTCATTTCCACGATGTCTCTGAGAATCTCGTCACAGCTGCGGGGAGAGCAGGGCTGAGAGCCACGGACAGCACTCACTCAGCTCAGGCAAACTCCATTCCTCACGCTGGGGTCTGAATGGGGCCTTGAGGACGGGAGGGCTGTGGGTATGCCAGGATGGGAAGGATGTGTGGGGCAGCCACAGCCTGAACCACGGTGAGGGCAGAAGGACCATCCACCGCAGCTCCAGGTGAGGCCAGGCCAGGGGCGCGGGGGCCCAAACGGCTGGGACTGGGGGCCTCGGGTGCTCACCAAAGGGGCTTCCACTCCACCCCACAGGCAGCAGGACCCCCAGACGGGCTGGAGCCAGGGAGTGCTGCCCAGAGCCACCGCAGTGGGCAGGTGCCCCACTGAGTGCCAGGTCCCCTGTGCTGCTGCCACTGGTGAAAACACCGGGGTCCACCACATCCTGGTTACACGAGTGTATCCCTGCATACTGGACCCCACAGCCAGGCAGGCTGGGGCTCCAACAGGCCCCCCAAATAAGCACATGTTGGAGGAATTCTCCCCTCCCTGCAGGCTGGGAGGGGGTAGTGAGGTTTGCAGCGTACAGGTAGGAGACAGGATTGCAAAGCCCGAGTGGGTGAGGGGCTGCCTGCACAAGCTGACTCGGCACTTGCCTGCCTGGCTGTGCCCGCACCCCAAGCTGGACGCCCTCCTGCCCTGCCCTCAGCAGTCAGATGCCCACGTGGTTGCCGCTCCTGGCCGGGCTCCACTTCCTGCTAGAACTTTTACTCCAGGGGCAGCTTTGTGTGAGGCGCAGATTGTGATGCATCAAGAGGCGCATTAAGATCCCACTTCCATCTGTGTGGATGCAGGTGAGAAACGTGGTGGAGAGAGGCCGGCGTGAAGATTGGGAACCTCGTCAAGGCTGTCCCGAGGCCCTCGCTGGCCCCGGCAGCTGGCCCTGACCCCAGTCCAGGGACGGGCTCTCCATTCACTGTGGCTGATGGAAAAGGATCTTGACACTTGAAAGGACGGCTCTCGAACCAGCCCAAACAAACTTGTCCCACGCGTGTGGTCAGAGCGGAGCTGTCCAGTCCAGCTCTTCCTTTAGGAAAGGGGAGAGAGAAGGTGGGGTGAGAGAAAGATTGAGACAGAGACGGGGGAAAAGGAGGGAGGGAGAGAGAGAGAGGTCATGGGGGTGGGGGACCAGGGATACATTCACACAACCACCTACAGTTACTCAACGCCTTGCGTAGAGAGGAGTGCGTTTATGTTTGGAGAGGGAGAAGGAGGAGGAGGAGAGGAGGCAAGAAGCCAGTGGGATGCCACCTGCTACAGGAGAAGACTGCTCCCCGTGATCCCCAAATTCCTAGAAAATCCCACCAGGCTCGCCAGATTCTCCTTGTCTGTGTGTGGAACTGGCAAAGGGGTCCTGCCCTCAGCAGCGAGGCAGGACCTCTGACATCGCAGCCCCCTTGCCTGTGTGGTTAGCCAGACCACCATGAGAGTGTAGGATTTTGACAGGATGTGGGGATGGGGGTCAGGCAAGTGGAACTGGGGTTCCAAGCCAAGTGGGAAAGCTCGGGAACCTCAGGATGTCTCGAGGACCCCGGGGAGGAAATGGTGCTTCCCCCTCGAGCTCCCTCTGGTCCTGCCCCCTCCTCCGGACAGGACCCCTTTCGTGCGTCCTGAACACTTGGCATTTCTCTGGCCTCTAGAGAGTCCTTAAGTCCTCGACGTCCACCAAACAGCCTCCTGCAGAGATGGCGAAGGTGGGAGGGGCCCTAAGCCCAAGTCATTGTCACCGCAGGCAGATCCTGGCTCCACAGGTGCTCTCCTGTGCCCACGTGGGCTACCCGCTGTCCCAGGCTTGACATTCCTTTGGGGCCCGAGCACCCTCCACCGTCCTGCCAGAAACTTCTCAAGTCCTCCTCTGCACATGGCCACACCAAACAGGCTGCGTGCTGCCCTTTTCACTTCTTGGAATCCGGTTCTGGCAAGACCCAGTTCTTTCCCTCCAGCCAAAGAGTAATTTCTATCCTGCAAGTAGGAACTCAGCTGTATGATTACATCAAACACTTAAACCACACACGAAATGCTCTGGGTGAACAGACTGTTCACAAAACCAGTCTCTACCCATTTCACTGGAGAACAAATCCTCTCTGGGTCAAAGAGGAGGATGGAAGATTCCAGAAGTTCCCTCTCCCGTGTTGACCTCTGTGCAGGCTGGCTAGAGAACGGCTCTTACCCCTTGAAGGAGGCCTCTGGGGCCCAAAGTCGAGGCGTGGGTCTGGCCCTGCCCACCTGGAGCTCACAACCCCTACAAGCTCTGACAGGTGCTGGCCACCCCATGTTCGCTGGAGCCCCAGGCAATTCCGCTGCTCCCCTGATCCCAGAGAGTCTCCCTTAATCCCTTAGACAGCTCCAGACTCGAGGTTGGGGGAGAGGTGTGTGGGCAAGTCCAGGGCAAGGAGCAGGTCACGGCTGTACTGGGTCTCCCCACCCAAGAGTGCAGCCTGGGCTGCTCTCATCTGGATGAGAGTTCTGCCACACCCACCTTCTCACACAATCTATGAGCTGATTTCTCCAGTTAGTGAATGTTTTCCCTGCATTTCCACAGGGCCACACTCTGTCCACCTGGGCCACCAGGGGTGTGGGACAGGTTCCTGGACATGACTGCTACCACCACCCCATTCCTCTAGCTGCGGTGACATTTCTCCAGGCTCCTGACACCCTCAGGGACAGTTCTGCCAAGTTCTCAAAGAACCACGGGGGTGGGAGTCCTGAGACTCCATTTGTTCCATTAAAGCTTCTTCTGTTTTATTTCTGGGCTTGGCTTGGTCCCTTGAGTTGGGCTGCGAATTCCACAGGGAGGGACTTGTCCCATATAAACCAAATCTGCACTGAGTAAGGAGAGACTTTATTGGAAAGAATTATTTTGGAGGGGCTGGGCCATCGCTGTCAGGAGATCTTGGCTCTGACGTGAGATGTGCCAGTGTCTCGGGGGTCGAGCAAAGGGTGTCCCTTCTGTAGGGAGAGCACAGTTGCACCCACATGTCACAGGCCCTGGGGTCTTCCTTCAGACCCCCTCAAAGCTGAGGGAAAGGACCAGGGGTGGGTGTGGTGTGAGGGTAGCCAGTGGGGCAGTGGGTGACAAAGTTTTCCCCGAGTCCTGCATATTCCGGGGGGCTATCTGCTGGCTCAGGGTGAGGGGCAAAGGTCAGGGGTCTGGGGAAGGAGAGAGGCTGACCCAGAGTTTGGCTAACGAGCATCTTGTTCCAATGGGTTGGTGGGGTCGAGCAGTCAGCCCATCATTGCAGAGGCACAGAGGGAATTTGAGGGTCTGAGTCCGGCCTTGTCACAGGCGGACGGGGCATCGTGAGTGTCCTCTAGTCGTACCTGCTGCCGACACCCCTCCTGGGGCTCCAGACAGGAGATCCTGGCCTTGCTTCCCTCTGTTCATTGTGAGCTCCTGCTGACCACACACCCTGTGATTAGGGCGAGATGAAACAGATGCCCCTCTGCTCTGCCTGGAGCTTCCTGTCCAGTCGGGGAGACAGATATTCACCCAATACTCCCACGCGTGTGCGGGGCTTCCTGGTGTAATGAGTGTTCAGATTTGAAATTAGACACTGGAATGAATGCAGCACTAAAAATAGACAGAAGTGTGAGAACGTTCTAAAATTGACCGTGGTGATGGTTGCACAATATACTGGAAACCGTTGACTTGTACACTTGATGTGGGTGAATTGCACAGCAAGTTATGTCTCAACAAAGCTGTTACCCAAAAACTAGAGAAAAAGGGAAGACCCACCTTATGGACAGTGTATACAGCAAGGTGCAGAATGGTGGACATAGCAGGCCACCATTTTTATTAAAGAAGAGGAAAAAAAGAGCTACAAAACATTTCCCTGTCTGAGTGTGGAAGATCTCCGGGAAAGCCTCGCAGAAACTGGTGACCTCGGGTACCTCCAGGTAGGGGCCTGGATTACCTGGGGATGGGGCAGGAAAAGCATTTTCATCTTCTTCCCTTTTGTTCCTTTTGAATTTTGAATCACTTGGATGGTTCACCCATTCACAAAAACAGTACTTTTGAAATTAGGTTTCAGAAGTCAGCAGGCTCTCTGGGATGCTGGCACACTGGCCTGAGTGATCTAGGCCGGTGGGCGTTAGCTGTGCCGTGCACGGAAGGCTCGCGCACTCTCCCAGGCAGGTGTTTAAAGGGTGCCCTTGATGGTCTGCTGCCTGGCCTTCACCTGGATCTTGCTGAGCATTTCGGATGTGCCCTGCAGACCCCAGAACCCTGCCCATCTGAAGACGGGGGTGTTGACATCCCTTCCTCTCCAGCCCCAGGAGCCCTGGCTCGTCAGGAGCTACATGTGAGCCCCAGGAGTCCCTGCTGTAGCAGAACGAGGAGGGAAGAGGGACTCGCTGGTCTCGGCAGACTCCCATGCTGGTAGGGAATGTGGGGCGGCAGCAGGGCACTCACACGGACCTGGCAGTTATTCCGCTTCCTGTTTCCCGCCTTCTCAGGGCTGGAGCCTCGAGTACAAGTGGTGAGAGCACTGTAGGGACCGGGTGCCTCTGCGATACCAGCAAGCCCAGACCCGTTAATTCACTGAAGCCCAGGTTCATTGACTCTGTCCCTCTGCTTCCATCTTGACGAGGCCTCCTTGGGATGGAGGCCTCACAGGACCTCTCAGGACCTCATACTGCCCCGAGAGAGGGTTCTGGAGCCCACGCTGGGTTTGCCTTCAGGGCTCGGCCTCGCTGCCCGGGCAGTGGCCTGGACTCCTCCACCCTCTTGCTGAGTGGCGCTGGGCCCTGACCAGGCTTGTGCTGGGAAGGCTCACTCACAGGATTTGACGCGCTGCCAGTGACGAAGGGATGCCAAGGCATCAGCCGCGTCTCCAGGCTACGATGCACGAGACTCGCAAACTGGGCAAGTCAGACAGTTGCACCGGGGTCATCAGGGCCTGGGCCTTCATTCTACAGAAGGAGAAAGCGAGGCCCAGAGAGAGACTTTCAGTTCGGGGTAAGCAGTACTTGAGCAGAGGATGAGATACCACAGGGCCATGTGTGAGCTCCTGTTGGGACCTCTTCTTCATCGGACAGAATGATCTCATTGTTTTCATTAGTTATATATTTTTGAATAGGTAACATAGACACATGGTACAACATTCAAAAGGCTCACAGACCACAGGTTCCTGCTCGCCCTGATCCCCAGCTCTCTTCCCGGGGTCCCAGGGTCCCTGTGGCCTGTTCAGAGGATGCAGAGCACAGAGGGCACGATAATGAAATGATTGTAATGAGCTTAAGCACGGGGCTCCGGCAAGTTACATTCTAGGGTGCAAACAGAAAGAAATAGAAATGCCATCCCCTAGGAAGGGGGAAGGAGCTAGCCAGGAGCCACTGGAGCTGCTCTTTGCAAAGGGAAGGAAGAGGCTAAATAAACCACCACATGGGGTGTTTCGGGCCAGGGAAAAATCCAAAACAGATTAATGGAAGGACAATGTGTGTGGTGATGATCACTGAGGCCAGTGGCTCGCTAGATCTTTCTAGGGCGCGGGTAGGATGTGCTAGATTGGCAGATCCAGAGAAACGCAGCCGGAGGGAGGCACACGGGCTACAGGAAGGCATGTGGGATGGTTTCCCGGGTCCTTGTTCTCCGAAGACAGACAGGCCGGCTGCAGGATCTTCCATTCAGGCTGGTGTGGGAGCCACAGGACTGTCCCTCCCCAGAGGAGCTGACAAACGAATTGTTGTCCATTTCGGGGGGTTACCTGGTGATAGGACACAGTGTTTGTCCTGAGCCATGTTTGTTCACCATTTCCGTCCTTGACTTGGGCAAACATGAGCGAGGTGCCAGGAGCAAACATTTGAAGGACTTAATGCAACACCTATTGCTTTTGAGATGATGACCCAACTCCTTAAATGTTCCCAGGGCCTTGCACTTCCGCCCCTTGCCAACTTTTCCAACCTTTGTTGAACCACCCTCCCTCTGCACCCCAGCCCATGATGGCCTTCTTTTAGTTGCTAGAACGTTCCATGCCTGGGACACACCCAAGGGCCTTTGCAAATGCTGCTTCCTCATTGAGCTGCTCTTTCCCTGCCTCCTTGCCTGCTAGCTCCCACTTGCCTCCTCTCCTGCAGCCTGCATCGAGGCTGTTCTCCCTCTCTGGGCACTGGAAAGCACGGTACTTCTCTGGACCTAGAGGTTTATTGTGATGTTATGAATGGCCCATTGGCTTTTCTTTTCCTTGCTCATCCAAAAGAACATTTTGGATGCTGGGGATCCCTGGAAACATTTAGGTGGAAGCCAGAGAATAGGGGATGAGCTATCCTGTTAGTCCTCCTGGGATCTGAGAGGGTTGTTTCTGTGTGGAACCCGACTCACCACTCTCCAGCTATGAACATCTGAGCAAGTTGTTCCCCCGTTTAAGCCTCAATCTTCCCACCTGGGAAGTGGGTATGGTAAGAGGACATACCCCTCCCCTAGGTGGGTGAAGGTTAAGAGATGTGGCCTCCTCCTCTCTCCCCAAGGCAATATCACTCCAGGATCTGCCTTGCCTTCTGGGGTCCCAAGCTCACTGGCCACTCCAGGGGCACAGATTGGCACTACCTTCTTCCCAGTGCCTGCTTCCTGAGTACAAGTGCGTGGCTCTCTGAGACCTGGGGGTGTTTGCTGGGGGCTCCTGGGGGAAGCTCCTGGAAGGGATGGTTTTCTTTCTCTGGACATGGCTGAGCGCAGCTGGAATGGAAGCTGTCAGGGGTGGCCCAGATGCCCCATCAGGACTGGGCCTCACCTTCCCTGGGTGGCCGCTTCCCCCAGGCCACCCCAGTACACAGCCCTCACATCACATCTTGATGTCAGAGTGCCTCCTGGGAGCCCACCCAAGAGAGGCCACGCTGGCCTCACTCGAGACCTCAGGAGCAAGGAGGACTGGTCTCTCCGCCTGCCCTTCTCCCCTCTGTCTTCGCTAGAATACCTGTACCATGGTTCACATTGGATGTCGGGGGAAACCTAGGGGACATGGGGGCTGGTAAAACAGGAGTGTCCCATCCTAGCCTCAGGGCGCGGCCCGTCTCAGTTCTGGAGAGTCACAGCATTCAGGCCTCTCAGCCATTTCTGTCCATGCCTGCTTCCTTTCCTTGGCTCCTTCCAAGGGGAAAATCTGTATCTCTCATCACCTGTGAGCTGTTCAGGACCCTCGCGGGAGACCTCACAGGTGTCAAGCCTGCTTCTGCCAACATCCTGACACTTTTTTTTTTGGTGAGGAAGATTAGCCCTGAGCTAACATCTGTGCCCATCTTCCTCTACTTTATATGGGACGCCGCCACACATGGCTTGATGAGCAGTGCGTAGGTCCACGCCCGGGATCCAAACCTGCGAACCCCAGGCTGCCGAAGGAGAGTGCGCAAACTTAACCACTACGCCACCGGGCTGGCCCCCCACCCCCGACACATTTATCCTGAGAGTACCTGCAGGCCCGCAAGCTAGGGCACGGTGGGGATCATTGATTCTTCTAAGAGGAACTGAACTCTTTGATCCCAACAATCTGGACCGGCTTAGTCCAGCTCTGCACACAGTTGCAGAACTCCTTAGGTGGCAAAAAGTCCAGTGGGATAAATCCCCCTAGGTCCCTGTGTTTCTCAGTCCCCTCACCTCTCCCATCCCTTTTTCTCCAAATGATGCTCATTGCTTTTGGTGATGAGAATGTGAGGTGGCCAGTATTGACACAGAGTTCTGAGTTTTCACACCCTGCTTGGAGAGGGGGTGGACATGAGTTCAGCCCTTTTGGAAACAGTTAGGCAGGCAGCACTTACAAGAGTCTGTGACTCAGCAATTCCACCCCTGAGGTATGCATGCTCCCGAGGGGCGTGTGCTCACGCACCCAGGGCATGTGCGAGAACGTTCACAGGCGTTCAGGTCATAACAGCCCAACCGGGAACTGCATAGGTGTCCATAAATCGTAGAAAGGAGAACTTGTGGTGTGGTCACCCATTGGGACAACAAACAGTGATAAGGATGATGAACTAGCCGCGCATGGCCCGGTGGAAGAGGTCCACAAACCCAGTGCTGGGTGAGAAAACCTGCACCGAGGCTGCTGCCCCTGTGATCCTGTTCCCAGGAGTCTCAGAACCTGGGGACCACCAGTGGGGCTCCACGGCGGGTGGAAGTGGTGCTTGGTGTCAGTGTCCTGGGGCTGCTGCAACAAATGACCTCAAATTGGGGGCTTACACATCTGAAATATACCCCTCCACAGTTCCAGAGGCCAGAAGTCTGAAATCCAGGTGTCGCAGGGCTGTGCTCCCTCTGGAGGCTCTAGTGAAGGATCCTTCCTGCCTCTTCTAGCTCCTGGGGGCTCCAGGTGTCCCTGGGTTTGTGGCCGCATCCCTCCATCTCTGCCTCCGTCTTCACACAGCCTCCTCTCTTCTGTGTGTCTGGGTCCTAACCTCCCTCTCCTTGTAAGGACGCCAGTCATTGGATTTAGGGCCCACCTTACCCCAGCATGACCTCATCTTAGCTACATCTGCAAAGACCCTGTTTCCACACAAGGTCCCACTCTGAGGCTCCAAGTGGATGTGAATTTGGGGGGGATGCTATTCCACCCGGGACCTGCTTGAAGGAGGTTGTGACAGCCAAGTCCCGGAGGGCCTTCTGCATCGTGCTGGCCGTGTTCTGGCTCTGGTTCTGTGGCAGTGGCCCCTGTGAATATTCAAGCTGTGGATACTTTAGACATGAGCACTTTACTGTCTGTCTGTTACATTATTCAATAAAAAGTGGACATTGAAGAGGGTCACAAAAAATCAAGCTCAAAGAAAACACAAATCTGCTCATTCCACAAATATGTATTCAAAATATAGTTTCCTGGGGCTGCTGTAACAGATGACCACAAACCTTGTGGCTGAAACACAGACTTATTATCTCACAGTCTGGAGGCCAGAAGCCCAACACTGGTCTCACGGGGCTAAAATCAGGGTGCCCACAGAGCTGGTTCCTTCTGGAGGCTCTGGGTAGGACCCATTTCTTTGCCTTTTCCAGCTTCTAGAGGTGCCTGCATTCCTTGGCTTGTGGCCCCGCCCTCCATCTGCAAAGCCAACAGTGGGGCGTCTTCTCTCCTGTCTGGCCTCCTGCCTCCCTCTTGTAAGGATCCTATGATGACACTGGACCCACCTGGGTACTCGAGGATCATCTCCCATCTCAGAATCCTGAGCTTAATCCCATCTGCAAAGTCCCTTTTGCCCTGTAATCTATCATGGTCACAGGTTCTGGGAATTAGGGTGATTCAGATGGTGACGTCTTGGGGGCTGTGATTCTGCTGACCTCTTACCTACCATGAGGCCCGAGAGAGAAGGGGAGTCTGGACAGGTGGGCTGCACCTGAGCCAAACCTATCTCCCTGCTGGGTGGCTCTTGAGGTGGGGACACATGACCCCGAGTTAGACTGAAAGGGCCGTGCCCTCAGGGGCTTTAAACACTGGACGGAGCATGGCACTTGGTGACAATTGCAGAACAGATTCAAACGTTCGGTGCAGCCAGGAGTTTTGATTAGATGTCTGCACAGCTCTGCAGCCTGGGAGTCCAGGATCCAGTGAAAAGAGAGATAGATTAGCATGCTATTTGAGGTCTCAAGTTCTAGAAAACTCTCTGGGCCCCTGACTTCTCCACCAACACGGCTCAAGCCGGCCTTCAACAGGGACTCAGTGCCTCCCACCCTAACAGATGTCTGGCAGCTGCCCTCAGGTCGCAGGGGATACGCCACCACGGCTGTGTCATCAGGACTCTTGGTAAAGAGACACTCTTTTTAGCACCTTAGGCCCAACGTGTTGAGCTGTCCTCCAGGAAGCAAATTCCTCTTAGACACATCGGTGTTTCCCCAACTCACTCATCACCCGGTTTCTGCCAGATCTTGCTCTGAAGGCTCCAGCAAAATGTCAGTGGCTGATCCATCACTTTCTCCCTCGAGGCCTTCGCGTGGATGGTTAGTCAGTCAGCACTGGCCCCACTGCCCAGTGGGTGTGTGCACAGGGCCAGAGAGCAGCCTCTGCAGGAGCTCGTGGGACGTCTGCTCACGCCTGGACAGGGCCGAGGGACACTCAGGTGATGTTAGAGCATGAAGCGCAGGCACTGATGGAAGCTGTGAGTTTGGATTCAAGTGACTGCAAAACGTTTAAACATTCTCTGTGCAAAATGTGAAGATAATGTGAGTTGGATGTGACAGCAAGAACAGTCAGTATTATCACCTCATAAATAACTCCCTTCATTGGAATGGGGCCTTGGACACATCTTGACCCAGGAGGTCCGGGCCTCCCCCTCATCACAGTGGTGGGTGAAGTCGGCCTGCTGGAAAACGCTGGCAAATGAATCCATCGTAAACAGACTCTTTGCTTGAAAGGGGAGCCCCCGGGGGTGGCGTTTTCCTCCTGTGCAATGGGCCCTCCAGGGAGAAGCTCGGCAGACAAACCCTTGCCCACAAAATACTTTGTTCCCTTCAGGAGTTACGTTCAGGGTTTTCTTAATGTGATCAGGCCGATCAGTAAGACCATCTTAAGATGCTTTTTCTGCTCTCAGTGAAGAAAGCATATAGGCTCCAAAGGTCTCTGTATGGGTGTCGTGGGGCCGCCGTAAAAAGGACCACAGATGCGGCTTACGCAACAGACGTTTCTCCTCTCCGGTTCTGGAGGCAGAAGTCTGAAATCCAGGTGTCAGGAGGCCGCGCCCCCTTCAGAAGCCCTAGGAGAAGGTCCTTCCTGCCACTTTCAGCTGTGGTGGCTCTGGCAACCCTTGGCTTGAGGCCACATCGCTCCAGCCTCTGCCTCGTCCTCACATGGCCTCTCTCTTGTGTCACTGTGTCTCTGCGAGCGGTCCTTTTCCTTATAAGGACACTGCTGATTCCTGTCACATTTAATAAATGGCCTAGGTGGTCTGCCCCTCCGTGCCCCGCTCATTCTCCAAGTCCCTGCTTCCCCGTCCTGTGAGCTCCCAGCAGGTGCGGGCAGAGCAGGCTCAGCTGGGGGCTTGGCCCCAAATCTGCCTGTGTCTGCCACCTCCTGGCCACTCGGGGATGGTCACACATCACATGCTCAGCGAGGCCTTTCCAGACCACTTTCTAATCCCGGTGAATCGTCCTCACCACTTTTGTCACCGAGCAAGATTATCTCGTGCAGGTAGTTTCCTTGTTTTGTCTCTAGAATAAACACTAGAGTACAGAGTTCCATCAAAGGAGGCGCGCCTTGCGCTGTTTCCTCATTTACACCCAGCGCTGGAAGGGCGCTAGTGCATGGTGGTGTGGAGCGGATGGACCCAACTCTCTCCAGCAACACAAGAGTTCTGGGGTGATTCGAAGTCACACCGATGAGTTCTGAGCCTGGGGTTCACCCCTGACGATGCAGGGGCCATCCAGCCATACCTGTTGCTCTGTCCTGGTTTGTCTGGGCCCAGGTGCCTGGCACCCGGAAGAACCACTTCCCACTTCGGGCAGCTTCCTCTCCAAGGATTCAGTCCATTGGGACATTCGGACCCTTTGCCATGGCTGGGCCAGGCGGAGCTGAGGGCTTGGCTCGGAGAAGAAGTCCCGTCTCCAGGGACCCTCCAGGCAGCTAGTCTGTGGTGGGAGTCACCCGCGTCCAGCTGCTTCGAGGGCCCAGTATTGGAGGAGAGAGCTGATTCATCCTGGCTCCAGTGGGGGGCTGGTGCGAGGGGCTGTGGCTGCCCCCTTCCCTCAGGGCCGTCGGGCCTGGCCCGTGGCTCTGTTTGCCCGTCCAGGTCCTGCCTGGCCATCTCTTGGCCTGGGGGCTGATGTGGGGCTTCCGGGAGAGGCTGCTGATGGGAGGCTGCATAGGAGGAAGAGAAATGGGTGCAGTTCCAATCCCACTGCCCTGCCCACAGCTTTGGGACTGGCTGCGCTCCCCTGTAGCTACTGTGGGCTGAATTGTGTCCCCCAAAAGATATGTCCACGTCCTAACCCCCGATACCTGTGGATGTGGCCTTGTCTGGAAATAGGGTCCTTGCTGACATCATCAGGTTCAGATGACCTCATGCTAGACTAGGATGGGCCCTGAATCCAATGACCGGTGTCCTTATAAGAAAAGAAGAATTTAGATGTAAACACAGAGGAGAAGCTATGTGATGACAGAGGCAGAGATGGAGGGATATGGCCACAGCCAAGGGATGCCTAGGGCCACCAGAAGCTGGAAGAGGTGGGAAGGATCCTCCTCTAGGCCTCTGGAGGGAACCTGGCCCTGCGACGCCTTGATTCCAGACTTTGGCCTCCAGAACTGGGAGAGGACAAATTTCTGTTGTTTACGCCTCCCAGTCTTGGTCCTTTGTTACAGCGGCCCCAGGACACTCCTACCACGCCTCTCACCAGCTTCTGGAAAACTGTCTCCCCACTGGCCGCAGCATCCCTGCGGGTTGGAGGGTGCCTCCCTGCCCCTCCCCAGTCCCCTGGACCCTGTCCATGCTCTAACTGCTCTGCGAGGGGACGTGTACCCTGGGTCTCCTGTGAGGTGCTGTGCTTAGCTGTTCCCAAGGGTTGTCCCCATCACGGCTGTGTGGCCTTAGGAGAGCTCCAGCTGCCTCTGTGGTGTAAAAAGGATGTTTCTCCCCGAGTCAACCAGCTCCGTGAGTCACTGTTCAGTGAAGCCATGTGCGCGCCGGGCTGTGGCCACTGTGGGATGGAGACAGCACCTGTTGCTCCCTTGGGGAAATGAGAGAGCTGTGGGTGAGCATGGAGCAGGCCTCAGCATCAGCCTTCCTGGGGGGCTTAGGACAACAGCAATTCATTCCCTCACAGTTCTGGAGGCCAGGAGTCTGAAATCCAGGTGTCAGCAGGGCCACGCTCCCTCTGGAGGCTCTAGGGTGGGATCCTTCCTGCCTCTTCCAGCTTTTGATGGCCCCAGGCGTCCCTTGGCTGTGGCCACATGACTCCAATCTCTGCCTCTGTCCTCACATGGCCTTCTTCTCTGTGTCTGTGTCTGTGACTCAAATATAAGGACAACAGTCATTGGATTTAGGGCCACCCTAATTCAGAATGACCACTTCTAAACTAGTTACATCTGCAAAGACCCTATTTCTAAATGAGGTCACATCTCCGGGTGGAGATGAATTTTGGGGGGTCACTGTTCCACCTACAAAAGGGCGCTACAACTCACATTTGTAACCAGCTCCTGGCATGCCTGGTGTAGGTGGTCCCGACAGCTTGCTGGGGAACACCAGGTCAGCCTGGAGAGCACCGCCCTGCCAGAAGCCAGCCTTGGAGTAGGGCAGCCCCTGACCTCCTGGGGCCTGGCCTCCTCCTCATTTCTGTGCGGGTGACTTTTTCTCATGGGGATAATATTCCCATCCGCAGGAGGATTAAGTGTGCTCCTGTATTCTGATGAGACAGCAGACGGCACATCGCTTCGCTGATATCCAGCGGGTTTAGCAGGCGTCCAGGAGTCTCTGTAGAGAGTTGCTGGTGGCAGACACATCCCTGTCTCAGCTGGAGACTCGCTGACCTCTGCCCAGAGTAGGAAAAGGTGGGAAGGTGCAGAGATTTCCTGGTCCTGGGGCCCTCACTCATCTCCCCAGGGTGTGGGGGACGGGGGCAGGGCAAGTGGGGATGCAGAAGGGGTATTCTCCACCAAATGCAGGGCCTTGGGCCTCAGGGTCCACTTGTCTCCTGTTTGTGCCCACTCCCTGTGTCCTCCCGGGCAGCACAGGGCCCAGGGAAGGGGTTCAGGGTGCCCACTGCTCAGTTTCAGCTGCATGTGGCTCAGTTTTCTGAGTTCAGCCTTGGGCGTTAAACCATCTCAGTCCTTCTTTCCCAGAGTTCTCTTTTTTTCTTAAATTTATTTTTAAAGGATTTTTTTATTGAGGTGTAATCTACGTAACATAAAGTCAACCATTATAGAGTTGGCAATTCAGTCACAGTGTTGTGCAACCACCCACTCTGTGCAGCCCAGAACATTTTCATCCCCTAAAGGGAACCTCACAGCCGTTAACAGTCACCTCCCGTCCCCCTCTCCTTTCAGCCCCTGGTAAACAAGCATCCACATTCCGTCTCTATGGATTCGCCTATTCTGGACGTTTTGTATACATGGAGTCATGTACTATGTGGTCCTTTCTCCTGCTGAGCATCACGCTGTCAAGGTCCATCCGTGCTGTAGCCCGTGTCAGCACTTCACTCCTTTTGACGGCTGCATCCCTTTCCGCCATTCGGATTTGCCGCATGTTGTTGATCCATCATCAGTGGATGGACATTTGGGTGGCTTCCACCTTTGGGCTATCGTGAGTAACGCTGCTGTGAACAGGCGTGTCCAAAGATTGGAACAGCTGCTCTCATTTCTTCAGGGTGCATTCCTGGGAGTGGAATCGCCAGGTCACCTGACCGTCCTCTGCTCCGGCCGGAGGTTCTGGCCCCGCTCTCAGTGCCAGCTTACCCTGAGCCCCTCAAGAGCCCTTGGCCGCCTGGCGTGGAGAGGAAGGGGGCCTCATTCACACACTTCAGCCAGCTGAGCCAGGTGTCAGGGTGCAGGGCATTTTCCCCAAAGCAGGGCCAGTGCCCCGGAGGCCGTTCCCAGAGTGACTCAGGGGCCTGAGGACGCTGTGTGAAACAACACTGAATCCTATTGTGAGGACCTCTGCCCTTATCATCCCAGCCCTTCTGGTGGCATCAAGAAAGTCCCAGGAAGGTGCCAACGGGCCTTGAACCCATCTCGACACTTGGGATTTTCCTTTCTAGCAGACCTCGGGGGCCCATCCTTTGGCAAACAGCCAAAACCTAGAATCTAACGTCAACGTCCTGTTTACATTGTATCTGCTTTTACAGTTACTTTCTATTTATGGTTGGTTTTCCATGTAAGTACATAAAATGAGTTGATCTACAGAAAAATGTGAAGCCAGTAAGCGGACAAGTGGTAGGGAGAAGGGAAGATGGTCGATGAGTCACAGGATGACTGGGGTTTGGGGACCCCCAGGAAATCAGTCCCATTGGACCAGGAAGCAGGGGACTCAGGCCCTACTTGTGTTTAGACATTGCCTCAGGGCTCTCTCTCTCTTCCTTCCTTTCCTTCTTTCTTCTTTTTATAAAATCACATACAACCAAGTGCGTTATCTTCAGTGCGTCACCCGATGAATTTGGACCCACACATACACTCGGTAACCCACCCCCATCACGTTATAGAACATCACTGAGAAGGTTTTTAGAAAGCAGATGCCTGGTCACACCAGCACAATTCTGGTTTGGCAGGTCTTAGGTGGAGGCCAGGGGTCCGTAGTTTAAGGGGTTCCAGAAGGGTGCTGTGGCGACGCCATTGGGGGGTGCTGGTCTGGGGTCAGGATCCACCAGCCCAACCGTTGACTTATTCCGGGGTGCCATCCCTCCTTCTCGCACGCCATGCTCTGTCCTGTCCCCAGCCCTCGAGTGTGCGTCGACCAGCCGGTGGATGGTATAACCCCTCACAGCCTCTGGGGCTGGAGCACGTGAGGGTTGCTATCATTTGGGCAGGCACACATTCGCAGTCACTCAGGGAGCTGGGACCTGCCTGATGAGCGGCAGAGGCTGCACCAGGGCCTGCTGGGGGCGGAAGGGGACCTACACAGTATTTTCAAATATTTTGCATTAACATTTAAAAATTGGAAAATTTTGTATTAAAAAAAAATTTCTGACTTTTTCTTAAAACGAAAATCAAGGATCTACAGTTTAAGGCTCCCAGTCCCCAGGGACTAGAAGTGGCTGGAGCTGACCAGCAGTGGCCCCTTTGTCACAGTGTGCCCTGGCCTTTAATCATTGCCTCCCCTTGCCCACTCAACTCATTTCTCTTCCAGGTATGGCCCCTTGAGTCATCTGAGATCTCAACTTCTGGCCCATATAAAAACCGTCCCCAGGAAAACAGCCACATAAGGCCACCGTGTTTTGAACCCCTGCAGTTGTGCAAATGGTGGCCCAGGGCCAAACTCCTCTCCTTAACCTGGGCCCCTCCAGGATCTGCAGCACAAAGAGACTGTAAGTGTACAGGTCCCAGAGAGAAACTGGGGGAGGTGAACTGCATTAATCGCTTTCATTCAGGACAGTTTTCCAGGTGGACCTGGGATTACAACTAAACAGCATGGGCATCGCCACTTCCCTCTGCTGTGCCAATGGCAGACATAAGCAATGGATTACAGCACTCTTTCTCTCTAAGCCGGCGTTTCTCAGTCTTGGCTACGGACATTTGGAGCCAAATCATTTTATACGGGTGGGTGGGAGGGGCTGTCCAGCATCCCTGACCTGGACCTGCTAG
The DNA here is from genome assembly GCF_020826845.1 of Diceros bicornis minor. NCBI lineage: Eukaryota > Metazoa > Chordata > Mammalia > Perissodactyla > Rhinocerotidae > Diceros > Diceros bicornis. Next base: position 36,282,056 of record NC_080771.1, on the reverse strand, counting down.
ATGCCAGTAGAACCCCCTTGCAAGTTGTGACAACCAAAAATGTCTCCAGACACTGCCAAGTGTCCCCCTGGATGAGAGCTAAGCCCCAATACCGCTCAGGGGCCTAGACAGTCCACAGCAGTTGATTAGAGCTGCCCGGGGGGAGCCTCTTTGCCAACCTTGCTGGGTATGGAATGTCCTGGTTTGCATATTCGAGCTCTAGCACAGTGAACCCTTCCAGAACCTCTGTGGCATCTTATGAACGTGTAGATAGCCGCACTTGTCTCCCAGTGTCCTGCTCGCTGCCCTCCTCCACCCTTCCTTACGGAGGCAGTGACTCACAGAGCCAGGTGAGGGCAGGCGCATGTCAGAGCAGCTCTGGGCCCATTATAAACCCATCCTCTCCAGTTGCAGAGGGTCAGCCGGTGCATAGCACGTGGGGCGTGTTCTGTTAAAGAAAACCCCGGGGACACATCCATTTCCCCACATCAGTGAACCCAGGAGCCAGGTGGAGGCTCCTAGGGGCCCCGCCCTGCCCCCTCTTGCAGAGGCTGTCGGCTGATGTAAGAGGCTGCAGGATTGCACCCTTCCCCGGGGCTGCAATTCAAGTGGGAAGTGTGAGTGAGATCCCCGCCACCGCCAGTGCAGGCTGCTCGTTCAGAGGCCAAGGAAGAGGAACTTGAAAGAGACCCACAGAAATGGGTCCCTCCCTCCCCTGGAGCCCTCACAGAGGAGAAATAGGAGTGACCATACATGCATCTCCCAAGACAGAAGACCCTGTCTGAGCGGGGGTGGGGAGGCCTGGGGAAACTACCCCCAGAGGAACAGAAACGCCATCTTATTCCTCGGCAGGGCTGAGTGCCAGAGATTTGTTCCAGGGACTCCGGGCGAGGCGCAGAGGCCCTGGAATGCACTGGGGGCTTTCGGGAAGAGTGACGTAGGTAGCATCCTGGCTGCAGAAAAAGGGACCCAGGGTGAGTGGCCTCGCAGCTGCGTTTGCGGGGCACACACACGTCTTTACTTAGCTATTCGTGGCAGGGGGCACCTTTGGGGGCCTGGTGCACGTCTGCTACCCTTGGTGTCACATCGCTAGAATGAAGAGGAAAGGTGATGGGCAGGAGTCAGGAAGCTGTGCCCCTTTGTCACAGGGGTTTGTTCCCAACACAAACAACATTCAGGCCAAGTAATTCTCTGTGGGGGCTGTCTTGGGCATCGGAGGATGTTGAGCAGCATCCCTGGTCACCACTAAATGCCATCGCACACTCCACCCCAGTATTGAGAACCAAAAATGTCACCGAACACGGCCAGTGTCCCCTGGGGGGCACAATTGACCCGTGCTGAGCGCTGAGTACCAGCCCTGGGGCCCTGAGCTGAGCGGATTCCCAGAAACGGTTCTTCCTCCTTCCGCCAGCTGAGCCTCCTGTCCCTCCAGCCTCCTGCTCTGACTCCGCCCGCCACGCCCACAGCTCCCTGTGCCCTGAGGTTTCTTGGCCTCTTTGGGGGTGGTGGGCCTCTACCTCAGCTGCTGCTGCCCTCCTCTGGGTCGGGATCCTGGGAAGGGCTCCTGCCAACATGTCCACAGGAGCCAGGGAAGCCACACCCGACTCGTCCAGTGTGAAGACAGAGCTTCAAGGCCAGGCTGGTTCATCGTGGTCTTCTCAGAGGTCTGCTGAGAGGACCCCCGGGCCGGGTGAGAAGCACCTTCTCAGGTGTCCAGAACACAGTCATCCCCCCTCAAAAGTCAGGACATTTATCCTCCTAAGAAAGGAGGGACAGAAGCCCCGCTTCCTCCCGTCCTGCGTGGGCACCACGTGGGGGCACCACGTGCTGCTCCCCTTCACTTGCACCTGAGTGAACTACAGCTGTGAAAACACTATTCCTCACACTCGTGAGAGATGGTGAGGCCTACTTTATTCAGGACCTCACCACGGGTGAGGGGACCACTGCAGTGAGATTTTGCGGGAGGGGAGAGAGACTGGGCTCGACTCTGAATACAACATGGGCACGCGGACTTGACAGTCAAGGAGCAGGTGGGGGTCCCTGGGTGGAAAATTAATAGGAAGAAACCTCAGGGGTGAGGGAGGGTCCTGGCCTACCCGACCTGACAGGACTCTAGCTGCAGGCAGGCCAGGTGGGCAGACACCAGCTGGGGGCAGTGGGGGATGAGGACCCGATCCATATCAAGGGTAACCAGATAGTGAATGTGGGGGTCCGGCTAAACTGATTCAGCAGGGTTCTGGCTAAAACTGGGTTCTTTAGCACAAGGCCTAAGGATGAGGCCTAGTTGAAAAAGTGGTCAGAAGAGCCTGACTAGAGTTTGGTCAAGGAGAGGGTCTTTGCTGCGGTGCGGCGGGCATCATGTTAGTGCTCTATTGTTATTATTACACGGAGGAAATGGAGACTCAGAGAGTCCTGGTCACTTGCCCAAGGCCCCCCAGCACCACAGCTGGGTGGGCATTTGAGGCCAGCATGGCCACGCTGGGCCCAGATGTGTTACCACAAAACATCGGCATCTGGTGAGGGACGAGGGGGCCAGGTTTTTCCTTTCTGCTACACACGCTGTGCCTTCCCTCATCAGAACCCAAGATACGGGATAAAGCGGATGAGCCAGAGGCCCCTTCATCAACATCTTTCAGGGTTTTTCTGAGAGTCAGAGGGAGGACCGAGGCCTTTCTCACTAGCCATCGAAGCCGTGTTGTTTTCCCTTTATTCCATTCCAGCAGGGTCCTGGCAGAACAGGTGGCCCCCAAGGAGGGTAATCCAGGGACTATTCACCAAGATGAGGGCCCTGGGGGCTGGGGAGAACAGGAGCTAGGACCACCAGGGTCAAAGACACCCAGCTATTCCTGCAGCTGTGGGAGGAGCCTCCTGGGAGGCACCCGGGGAGGAATATGGCCCCCCTTCCCCTTGATGAGTGCTCCGTGGAGGAACGTGGCCCCTCCCTGCAGGATGGAATGGGGAGCAGGTCTCTCCCTGGCCTCACTCTCCTTCCACCACAGGTCTCCAGGCTCTAGGAATAGCCTCCCCGCTGGCCAATCCCAATAGAAGCTGGTAGGGGAAACAGACCATGGAGGGCAGGTCCTAGGGCCCAGGGCAGGGAGGGAACAGCAGAGCAAGGGTCTGGAGGGCGCGGAAGGCAGCAGCGTGATCCTTTCAGGTCTGGGCAGAGCAGGCTGGATTTTGACGCCAGCTGGCTCCAGGTAGGCTGGGGTCATGGGAGAAGAGGGTGGAGAGAGAGGCAGAGGCAGCCAAGGAATAGAGGGCTGGGGATGGGTGCTTGGTTCTGTATCAGTGCTCCTGTTAATCGCCCCCAGCCACACACCTCAAAAGAGCTCACGTCAGGCTGAATGAGGCTGGGACAAGCCGTAACTACAGACCTGTGCCCGGGAAGTGGGGTCAAGTCCTGATCCGTGAGCTGCAGAGCCTCGCTGGCACCCTCCTCCACACTCTCCTGGCACCAGGACCTGCCTCTGTTGGAGCATTTCTCCAGGTCCGTGCTTGCCTGGGCTCTTCAGCAGCCAGAACAGGCTGGCATGAGGAAGGGGCCCCCTGTGACTGACTGGGGATGGACGACAGTGGGGATGTGGTGAGGGACAGTGATGAATCACTCATCTGAAATGGAACTTCCTACCTCCTTCTGTCAATAGTGAGGCCTCTATGCAGGGCTGTCACATACAGTTGTACAGTTTGTACACTGCACAAAGGCACCTGGCACTGGCCCGTGCTCCGTGGGCACCCTGTGTCCCCTGGCCTGGGCCTACTCTAGCTCGAGGATGGGGCATCTGCTTCTTTGCACAGAGATGCTGTCTACTAGCCAGGCCTCCCATGGGACTGTGCTTGTGTGCCCAGAGAGAGGGCTTTTTAACAGTGCGTCCCCCTAGAGGGGAAGAATTTTTCAGTTCTCCCCAAGCCACCTGCTCCAGCTATGGCTGTGTAACAAATCAGCCCCACAGTTAATGGCTGAAGACAATTGATTCTGAGAGCTCGTCGCTGGGCAGTTGGGCTCTGCTGGCTGGTTCTTGCTCAGTCTCACACACAGCTGCAGTCCAATGGCGGTCGGGCCTACAGTCATCTCACGGCTCCTTCGTCCACGTGTCCTGCCCCGGGGCTGGGATGGCTGGAACTGAGGGGTTGGCCATGCATCTCTCTTTCCATGCAGCATCTCCATGGGGCTTGCTTGGTGCTCCCCATCGCCTGGCAGTCTCATGGTGGTCAGACTTCTCACGTGGAACTTCTGGGCTCCAAGAGTGACCGTTCCAAGAGACGGGAAGTGGAAGCTGCCAGCCCCTGAAGGCCTGGCCCGGAACTGGCACAGTGTCACTTCTGCTGGATTCTATTGGTCCAGCAGCCACGGAGCCCACCTGGATTCAAGGAGAGGAGTTGTAGACCCCACCCCTGATGTAAGGAGGGCCCAAGAATTTGTATGGCTATCTTTAATCCACCACCATGCTGTATCGACTAGGTGGATGCCTAATGCAGGCCCCGGGAATAGGAACTGGAGGGACCTAAGAATGAATAAAATCGCACCTCCGTATGCTGAGAGCCTCCAGCCACGTTGGGCAGATGAGGGCTGGCGGAGTGACAACATGCACGTTGTAGCTGTGGCAGGACAGCGAGTCCCGTGCAGGCGCTGGTGGCCCATGGCGGGGGCCCCAGGGAAAACTCTCCAGATCACCGGGGATGGACTGAACCCCACACTTCCCCAGGTGTCCCAGGCACAGTCAGGAAATGCCTCCATGTGAACACGGGAGACGAGGCTTGACTGCAGGGGTGGGTTGGAGCCTGGGGGAGCACGTGGACACAACATGTGACGGTGGGGGACACGAAGGAGACAAGGGACTGTGGGAAGGAGGATCCACACTGACCGAGCAGGGAGGCAGGAGAGCCAAGGTCCAGGGAGCAAGTGGGTCCATCACCGGGAAGGACCCCTGTGTGTGACCTTGTTGCTGCCCCCCAACAGCCAGTTGAACTCTGTTTGCTGGAACTTTTTCAGATTGAGAGGACACGGCCGAGAATCTAGACTTCTGTCCCATTAGACGTTTGGCTGGCCTGGAGGTAGCCCAGGGCCCTGAGGTATGGGTGTGTACACGCACTGCACTGGCTCCTGGATTAGGGGCGGTTCTTGTCCCTGAGGGTCGAGAGTACTTGCCAACAGGGCCATGCAGACCCAGGAGAGGGAGGTCCACCCCCTGACAATCGGCTGAGGTGTGAACTCCTGATTACACCCACGGAAATCACCAGAAGTCCCCTTGCCTTCTTTTCGTTTCTAATGTGGGCTAACCTGGAGGAGGCAGCCTGCTCTCGCTACAGCTGTTTCCTGGCCAGGTGTCTCTTGGTCTAGCCTCTTGTGTCTGGGCCTCTCCTCTAATAGACTCCTCTGCTCATGGCATCCAGAGTTGGGAGGGTGCCTGGGAGATCTTAATCAACACTCTCACCTGAAAGACGGAGAGACAGAGGCCCAGAGACGGGAGCTGCCTTTCCCCAGATCCTGCTCCCGGTAGTCTCCAAGCTGCAGTTAGAACTCTTCTCAGATTAACTTTAAGCTAGTTGCAAACACAAACAGCAAAGAAACCCAAAGTCAACGGTGACATCTTCCCCGTCCTATTCATCCTTCCTCCTAGTCACACTCCTCAGACGTAACACAACTCCCTCCCCTGACATCTCCTCTGTCGATCAGGAGGGGTAAGCAGTGGTTCTTCTGCTGGGGCAGGCTGTGAAGTTCAAGACTCCTCCACTCTCAGGATGATGAGTCTTTGTGGGTAATTTTTCATTTCAAAAGAAGAGTTAGGTTTCTAAAGAGAGTTCACTCAATTGGTGTCTATTGCGTCTCTTTCAAGTCTGGCTTGGTTTGGTTTTTGAGAGCTTATGAGTTTCCTGGGGCTGCTGTAACAAATTACCATAAACCGGGTGGCTGAAAACAGCAGGAATGTATTCTCTCCCAGTTCTAGAGGTCGGAAGTCTGAAGTCAAGGTGTCGGCAGGGCCCTGCTTCCTCCGAACGCTCTAGGGTAGCATCCTTCTGTGTTAGTCAGGTTACTCCAGAGACACGGAACCAGTAGGATGTGTACATATACAGAAAGAGACTTTATAAAGACCTGGCTCATGTGACTACAGAGGCCGACAGGCCCAAGATCTGCAAGGTGAGTGGACAAAATGGGACCCAGGAGAGCAGATGATGCAGTTCCAGCCCAAAAGCCAGGAGGCTCCAGATCCAGGAAGAACTAATGTCTCAGTCTGAGTCTGAAGGCAGGAAAAAACTGTTGTCCCACTTCCAAGGCCATCAGGCAGGAAGAATTCTCTCTTACTCAGTGGAGGGTTGACCTTTCTGTTCTACTCAGGCCTTCAACTGGTTGGATGAGGCCCACCCACATTATGGAGGACAATTTGTTTTACTCACTCCATCAATAAAAATGTTAATCTCATCCAAAAATATCCTCATAGAAACACTCAGAATAATGCTCAACCTAATATCAGGGCACCCTGTGGCCCAGTCAAGTTGACACACAAAATTAATGCTCTCACCTTTCTTGCCTCTTCCGGTTTCTGACGGCTCTAGACACTCCTTGGCTTGTGGCGACATCACTCCAATCTCCGCCTCCATCCCCACATGGCCTTCTTCCTGTATCTCTGTATCTCAAATCTCCCTCTCCTGTCTCTTATAAGGACACCAGCCCTTGGATTTTGCAACTTACTCACATCTGCAGAGATTCAATTTCCAAATAAGGTCAAATTCACAGGTACCAGGGGTTAGGACTTTGACATATCTTTTTGGAGGAGACTATTCAACCCACTACATCACACCGAATGAGGTGGGCCCTAAATCCAGCAACTGGTGTCCTTATAAGAAGACTTGTGAAGACACAGAGAGCAGAAGGCCACGTGAAGATGGATAGAGACTGACGTGAAGCCAAGGAGCACCAAGGATCGCTGGCCGCTGCCCGAAGTTGGTCCTTCCCCAGAGCCTTCAGAGGGAGTGAGGCCCCCCTTCCACACCCTGATTTCAGACTTCTGGCCTCCAGAACAGGGAGAGGATTGGCTTCTGTTGTTTTAAGCCCCCAGCTTGTGACATTTGTCACGGCCACCCCCGGACACTCAGACACCCTGTTGGTTCCTATTTCTAATCTATTTCTGACACATTTAAGCTATGTGCTGGCCTTGCTTATTCTGTATGTTCCTTGCCATTTGTTTCTGCCTTGGATTTATCATGAAATCAGGCTATCAGGAAAGTGTCGAACTTTTTGACAAAAGGACCGGAATCATCTTTTCCAACTATTTATGTGCGCCGTGGACAGAGGCACCTTGGGGCAGCTGGAAAACAGAGAGGTGAAGGCCTGGGAGAACGTACAGAGAAAAGAACAGAGACAATGCCGCGCATCCCAGGCCTTTGCCATCTGCCCTCTCCACCCTCCCGCTAGGTCCTCCCGCCCCCACTCCTCACTGACTCCAGCCCAGAACTTCCCCACCAGCCAGGGGCCCAAGGGCCTCCATAAACCGAGACCTCAACTCCTCCTGTCCCAGATCTGCCACTGCTGTGAGCAACCCCATTGCCCACCTACCCGAGTGGTCTCAGCTGTCTCCTTTCTCTCTGTGCACTGGGAAGTGAAACATACCAGCAAACCTGGCACCTGGGCACCTGGACCACACCCATGACCTCTTGCTATCTGTGTTAGTTTCATTTTGTTGTAATTACCACAAATTTAGTGTCTTAAAACACACAAATGTATTCTCTCAGGGCTAAAGTCCAGGTGTGGGCAGGGCTGGTTCCTCTCGGAGGCTCCAGGGCAGAATCTGCTCCCCTACCTTTTCCAGCTTCTGGAGGGGCCTGCATCCATCGGCTCGTGGCCGTGCACCACCCCTGCCTCTGCTTCTGTTGTCACATCTCACTGTGCGACTCTGACCCTCTGTGTCTCTGATAAAGACCTTTGTGATGACATTGGGGCCACCTGGATGATCCAGGATCATCTCTTGTCTCAACAGCCTTCACTTCATTCCATCTGCAAAGTCTCTTTTGCCTCAGAAGGGCACATATGCGCAGGTCCCTTCTGGGGGTCAGGATGTGGATTTCCTGCCCGCCTCCCCATCCTTCTTTCATCCCGCAGTGGCCAGAAGGCTCCTCTTTAGAAGGTAAATCACTTCATGTCACAGCCCAGCTTACCACCTCCTACAGCTCCCTATGGTGCTTAGAACAAAATCCAAACCCCTCCCCATGCCCACAGCCCTGTGGAAGGTGGTCCTCCCTCTCCACCCCTCCCTCCCTCATGCTGCAGTGCCCCTAGAACCCCAGTCACTTCTTTCTTGGGGCCCTTCCCGCCTCCAACCTGGAGGAGCCCCCATCCTCCCTATCACATTACCCTATTTAATTTATTCACACTTTTATCATTATCCAAAACTCTCTGTGTATCTGTTCACCTGTTGCCTGTCTGTTTCCCTCCATGCACTAACTGTGAGGTCCACAAGCACGGAGGCCTCTCTGTGACCCTGGAGGGGGCCGAGCACATGGCTAGCACTGGACAAATATTTGTAAAATGGACGGGGATTCCAGAAGGGGCTACTTCCACTTAGAGCCAGCCCTGTCGCCTGCTTCTTGGCACAGGTTTGTGGTCCAGTTCCCAGCCAGTTATTCAGACGCACAAAGAGCTCTTGGCCTCGCTGGGGGAGAACAGAGGGGACAGTGTACTGTGTCATCGCTCAAGTCTCCGGCCTCTGGGTGTTCATTGTGCCTCTCCACCAGAGGAAATTCCCTCCAACTGAAATGAAACGACACAGTGAGTCGCGGAGCTGTGCTCCTCTGCTTGGTCTTCTCCACCCGCGACCTAGAAATCCTGCTTATTTGACCTGCCACTACCAAATCTGAGTTTGGCCTTGGCTATGGGCAGCACAGAATTCTGTTCTTTGGCCGGGTGCCACAGCTTGGCTTAGCTTTGTGATCACAATGGGATAAATGACACCCCGTGTCTTGGTGGCAGGACACGGCTTGTTCCCCCTTTGGGCGGGAGAGTCTTGGGGAGCCAGGAAGGTGGTCATGTTCAGAGACAAATGGCAGCCAAGCCCGGGAGGCAAGAAGCACAGCCGGGTCCCAGCACATTTGCCAGCCATTCCTGCCCCGAGTTGCAGGGACATTTACTCAGTTCTGGCATGGTTGTTAATTACAGCGAGAGATACAATTATCTCTGGAGAATATGAGTGTTGCTTGATTTTGCCCAGGGCTGAAAGGGTGTGTCTGCTAGCCAAGCAGATGGAAGGCCAATGAAGCAAGAGTCTTCTCTGGATTAATAAAGATGGAAAACCTAATGTGAGTTTATTTTCATTTGCTTCCCCAGGGAGGAGCCCTCCAGAGACCCTGGAGGCCCCAAAGAGCAGAGCAAAGAGGCCAAAAGCAAACACCAAAGGAGGAGGAAGGGGTTTGCTCTCTACGGGAGAGGGTCCAAGGTGTCCAACAGGGTCACATGCAGCCTCTGCGAAGCCGCAGGTGGGAGTTTACCATCAGCCTCCCCGCCTGCACCACCACTCACAGCGACGTGTCGAGTCATGTTTTGCACAATGAATTTCTGCATCCTCCTTAAGCCCGCATTTGTATCAGGCAATGCACAATCGAGCTGACTCCCGTCCATGGACGAAGGTCAGCTCGTGCCTCGTGCGCACAGAGCAGCATCCCTGGCTCTGTCCCCAGGACCGTGGCCTCGGATGCTCAAGGCACATCCTGTTCCCCTCTTCTGGCCTTGTCTGTTAAAACCTGCAGGAGCCTATGTCCTAATTCCCAAGGAATGAAACAGCCAGAGGGACCCAAGAATTGCTGGGCTCTCATTCCAAGGGACTAACGGCGTCCCCACCCGATGGAGCATGTCTGAGGAGCTGCTTTCCTCCAACGCAACTTCTGACTCCTGGTCTTTTGTTCCTCATGTCATTTTTCAGTAGGTCACCAAGGATTCCAGGCAGTGCATGAGTCTTGTGTTGGAAGTAGAGGAAACTGCCAAACGAAGAACTGTGGGCCGTTTTAGGAGCACCTCCCCGAGCAAAGGACACAGCAGCTCCTGACACGGTACTTGGGTCCAAAGAGTCACCCGTCACTTTTTAATAAAAATGACAAACAATAGCTAGTTTGGCTTTCCCTTTTGCAATCGAGGCCTCCTGGAGACTGGGCAAAATCCTGCCAAAGAACTGTGATGACTCCAGGAGAGGCCGGTGGGTCAGACGGGGAGAGCCGGGCATGTTTATATGACAGGTCAGTGGAGGGTCTCCAGGAGCCTCCGTGAGTTCCCACAGACCCTGAGCCACTGTGAAACGGTCAGGGAAAGTGCTTGGCAGCCTCTGGGTTCCCTCCTTTCTCTCAGTTCTTCCCGTGTCAAATGTGGGAAGGCACTGTGAAGCCACTTCACGTGGGATTAAAGGAACGGGTGCTGGTTCCTATGAAATCGTAGTGCGTCCAACCTCTCATCTGCACATCGTTTGCCTGTGCTGTCCCCTCCTTCATGGAAGTCTGGAAAGCTAAGGCCTCTGATCCTTCTTTTTTCCTACATGTTGTCTTTGTCATTCTCGGTCCTTTGCATTTCCATTTAAATTTTAGAATCAGCTTGTCAGTTTGCAACACACACACACACACACACACACACACACACACACGGAAAGCCCTCTGGGATTTTGCTGAGGTGGCATTGAATCTATAGCTCCGTTTGAGAACAATTGACACCTTCCCTATAATGAGTCTTCCCTCAGTTACTCAGATCCATCCCTCCATCTGTTTAGGTTTCTCAAAAATTTCTCCTCCACAACACTTTGTATGCTTCAGTGTAGAGGTCTTGCACATCTTTTGCTTGATTTTTTCATACGTATTTGACATTTTTTGATGCTCTTATAAATGGCAACTTTTTTGCTTAGCATAACATCCTCTATGTCCATCCATGTTGTCACAAATGGCAAGATATCATCTTTTTTATGGCTGAGTAGTATTCCATTATATATATACACCACATCTTCTTTATCCATTTATTCGTGTGTGGTTACCAGAGGGAGGGGGATGGGGGGAGGGTGAAAGTGGTAAAGACGGACACGGGTACAGTGATGGATGACAACTAAACTTTTGGTGGCGAACACAATGCAGTCTGTACAGAAGCCTATATACAATAATGTACACCTGAAATTTATATAATGTTATAAACCAATGTTACCTCAATAAAAAAAATAGTAACTTTTAAAGATTTTTATTTTCTATTTGTTTGTTCCTGCTATACAGAAAAACAACCCATTTTTGTGTGTTGATCTTATATACAGCAACCTAACTATATTGACTTGTTAATTCTAACAGGTTATCAGTAAATTCCTTTGAATATTCTACATTATGTTGTGTCTGAATAATGACAGTTTAATTTCTGCATTCCCAAAACTTATGCCTTTTACTTCTTTTTCCTTCCTTTTTGCACTGGCCAAGCCCTCCTGTGCAATGCTAAATAGATGTGTGAGAGACGACGTTACAGCTTCACCAATTTCCTCCCCCTTTCTCCCATCAAAAAGCTCATGAAGGATTCTGGGAAGATGGCAGTGGCAGCATAGTTTTTGGGTATTCCGAAATCCCCACTTAAAATAGATAGTACAACTAATAGAAAAATTAAACTTCCAGGGACTCTTGTGGGTGTACAGCAGAGTTTTCTGGAGGCCACATGATATGCTACAGCCCAACAGATGAAATGCAGAAGCAGATATAAGACCCAACCGTCTTCTATAAGCCAGACATTAAGACATTTGCAGAAATAGAAAACAATGCCACTCTTCTCACCAAATGTGTTTTAAGAAATATAGTTACTTTTCATTAAAAAATAGGTTATTTACATTAACATGTAACAGGATTATTATGGTTATTTTAAATGAATTAAGAAATAAATCTTTAAAACAAAAACATCCATGGACAATATCTGCAACAAAACTCAGAGCTAAGATATTCCCACACAGCCCAAAGTCCCCGTGGGTGGGGTTGAGCCACTGCCAGGCACAGGCCTTGGGGTGTTGGGTCTGTGTGAGGACAGAGGGCAGTTACGTGCCTGAGTGTAGGGGATCCCTGGAGTGCCCCCAGGTGTGCCCTGGACGGCATGGCAGCAGGTCTGTTTGACACCAGCAGGTGAAGCTGACAGAGGGGTTGCTGTTGCAATAGTGGGTGAGTAAAGAGCATCCTGGTCGTGTCTGAAGGGGCTGGAATGGTCCAGCCAGGACTGCCTTCCAAGACAGAGCCCCTCAGGGAGGGAAAACTGCTGGGAGTGGCAGCAGCAGGACTGAGCAGGACACGGACAAGAGAGACAGTGGGAGGGCATAGAGCCAGGCACCACAGGAGGCTAGCCACCATGTTTGTATGTCTCGTGAGGACAGCAGAGAGGGCCATCTATGAAAGAAGGAGACCTATCTGTACCAGGCCTCCTGCTAAAAGCTCGTGAACATTAAATTCACGTAGAAAGCAACAGAAAAGTCTCAAATCCCATACAAAGTGACCACAAGAAACATGAGAATAAGCCACAGAAGGACATTCTACAGAGAACGAAAGCAATTCAGATGGACGTGCTCAAAAAAAAGATCAAAACGGCAAGGTGCTGCTTCCAAATAAGCTAAAAATGTTTAAGAAAATGATACAAAATGTGAAAAAAAACACACCACCGTTAGTCAACTTGTAAAACTCAAGAATGAAGCGACAGACTCAAGAAAAGAATTAAAAAGAAAAGATCATTTCATAAATGAAGGCTAAACTACAAGAGTAAACAAACACAGGAAAATAATGCCTTCAGAGAAGCAGGAGATGAAAAGGAGGAACATTTTATAACTCAAAAGGAAACAAAGAACATGATTGCAAGGATTTGAGGGAGAGACAGAAAGTCTGAAGACAGGCAAAAAAGGTCCAACATAAAGATAACAGGGTCTTTCACGAGGACAGCAAGCAGGGAACAGAACAGATGTCAGAACCATATGCAAAAAAGCTTTCCTGAAATACAGTGATTTGATACCACATTTTGGAAGAGCACACTGTGTACCTGAGCCTACCAACCCAGAACCACCAACACCAAGACATATTTTGGTAAAGTTATCGATATTTAAAGAAAGAGAAAAAATCCTTTGGGCCTCTAGGTAACCAGAGCACTGACTTATAAGAGATGGAAACTAAGAATATCATCAGACTTTTCAACAGCAGCACTTTATGCCAGAAGAAATGGAGTAACATATTTAAGATACTCAAGGACAGAAAACTTGAGCCAAAGGTTTTATATCCAGCAAAGTTGATCTTCAAATATAAAGGGACAGACAAAACACTACCCACGTGCTGGAACCCCTTGTTCCCATAAGCCCTTCTAAGTAGAGTGCGGGAGACTGGCCTTCACACCACCGAAGTGACCAAGGAGATGTCAACACAAGGACCGCTGGTGAGCACTAAATATCTCGTTATTTGAAGAACGAGGACTAAATGAGAGACAATATAATATGCAATGGCCGCATGATCTGACAATGTAGATATAATGCAAATAAAAAATAGGGGTGACAGGGATGTCATCTGCAAAAACGTACAGCTCTCTCAGCAGTCATACAGGAGCTGGCAGGACTGACATTGCTATTCTGAGACTATTGCACATGTAACATGAGACAGAGCTAATGAGTGATTAAAGGATGCTCTAATCCTATCATCCCAGGCGTCGTTGAGACCCAGGATTCTCCATGTGGGAGGCAGGAGACGAAGATATCATACAGAGGAAGTCAAGGAAAACCCCTCGGGACAAATGTGTGCCTCTAGAGCCTAGATTGTGGTCCCAGTATACCACCTCCCACCCCAAAAAACCAGGGCCTGGGAAAATGGCAGATTCCAGGTCTGGACAGGAAACATATAAGATGAGCCTGCAGTATCTTACACAGCAGGTAGCTGGTGGCCGTCAGAGACCACAAGGACTTGGGTGCCAAACTGGGGAGGCTCGCACTGGCCGGGGATGGGGCGATTTGAGCTTCAGTGAGGTTAAAAATTACAATGGCTTAGAAACCCATCAAATATGTTTAAACCCATGAATTCTTAATGGTATTTAAAAGGAAAACAAACAAACTAATTAGTCACACTCTGAAGATGACGGAGAATCAATCCACCCCAGTTCTATCTTGAAATTCTGGTTTTATCATGAAAACCAGGTAAATTAAAGGAAAGAACCAAGAATTTAACCTGCTTTTCCTTCAGAACTGTACCACCATAACTCCTCATAGTAGATGAGGCAGAGAGCCCCCTTAGAAGATCATCCAGCTGCTTGATGAAAACAAAATGGTAAAACTAGAAGATCATCATTCTGCAGCCCCCAGTGGACAGTGGGTATAGGGACTGAGCATCAATGGCTCCCAAAATCACAAAAAGAGAGACCACCAGAGTCATGTGCCTCCCAAGCTTAGACTTGTGTCCCCCCTAAATTCATCTGTTGAGGCCCCAGGACCTCAGAATGTGACTGTATTTGAAAGAGGTGATTCAGTTAAATGTTAGGGTGGGGATGTTATCCAGTCTGACTTGTGTCCTTATAAGAAGAGGAGATCAGGACACAGACACACACAGAGGGATGACCACGTGAGGACACGGGGAGAAGATGCCCTCTACACGCCAAGGAGAGAGGCCTCAGGAGAAATCATCCCTGCCGACACCTTGACCTCGGCCTTCCAGCCTCCAGAACCATGAGGAGATAAATCTCTGTGGTTGAAGCCACCAGTCTGTGGTACTTGCTATGGCAGCCTGAGCTGATTAATGTGGGGGTGTGGGAGGTGGATTCTCCAAGCCCAGAAAGGCTACATAGGGCCAGCACTGCATGCGGGGGCTGCAGGACCTCAGTCTGCGGGGGGTGCTGATGGAAGGGGCAGCTGGAACGGCACTGTGAAGAAGGGAGGCAAGGAGAGCATAAGCAGGGACACTTGCTACCAAGGGGACAGGAGCCAGAGCGAGCTCACAATGGGAACAGGGTCAGCCAAGCCACAGATGCTTGATTTTTTTTTTATAGACTTTATTTTTTGGAGCAGTTTTAGGTTCACAGCAGAATAGAGCGGCAGGTACAGAGAGTTCCCCTACAGCCCTGCCCTCACACACCCCGCCTCCCCGCGTGGACATCCTGCACCATGGCGGTACCTGTCACAATCCTGAGCCTGTATCGAGGCGTCATCATCACCCATCCACAGCCACCTAGTGCTGCTAAGAACAAGTTTCGTCTCTCTCTAGGTTACGTGTTGAACTTCCAGCACCAATGCTGTGTGGTAGGAAGGAGTTTGCTTTGTCCAGAGTAGATGAGGGTGGGAATGGATGCAGGGTGGCCACAGGAACCAGGAGAAAGGATGGTTACTGGGCCACTGGGCCAGTGGGGCAGGAGAGCCAGGGGGTGTGTGGCTCGAGTCAGGGCAGGGTCCATGGGTATAACCATGCTCGTGGACCTCTCCCAGGTACAGAAATTTCCTGGGCTGATGGGACCCAGCAGCCGAAGCAGGTCCCAGCTCAGGGGCCAGGAGGCGGCTGCAGCTCCTGGTAGGGCTGCCCTGCTGCATGGAAAGCCAGAGACTCAGTTTCTTTGTGCTCATTCCCTGATTTGCAAAATAAAGCAGGGGTATTCTGCAAACCCAGCGTGTCAGGGGGGAGAATGTGGGGAGCAAGACTAATGGCATATTGGTCTAGAATTAGTTGTATCTCCAGAGAAGAGCAGGGAGAGGGCTGAGCCGTGGGCCCAAGACGGGATGGGGGAAGCTGGCTCCTATCGCCCTGAACACATGGCATTGTCAGAGCCACAAGAGCTCATGCAGGGAGCGGTGACCCTGTGCCGGGCACCATATGAAGCAGCTCACCCTTCTCAACCTCCCTGAGCTCAGCTCTCGAGTCTGAAGGCACAGCAGCAATGCTCATACGCAGGAACCGCATGCTTCTCCACCCCAATAGTGTTCAGAGGCCACAGCACAGGAATGGGGACTCGGGTCAGGAGAATGGCCTGTTTCTCCCTGAAGGGCCAAGTGGCCCTGGGTGAGTGACTCAGAAGTCTGGTCAGTTACGCCCATCTTCTCCACGGCCCTGCAAGATCGTCACAGTTTGTCCTGTGGTCACTGATTCAGAGAAGCAATGCTCCTCACAGCGCTGGCCCGTCTCGGAGCCCCAAACGCCTTGGCCTCATTTTACAATCACAGTGAAACATGGATTGTCCGGGGGACGAAATCACCAACATTCCTGGCTCTGTGTTACCAGTGGCCCCTGAGCAAGGGAAACAGATGATTCAGTGTCCCCTTCGGCTCACAAGTGGCAGACATTTTGATTCTGCATCCCTTACCCGTGGTTTGTTCTGATTTTTTCAGTGGAACCCAATAACCCTTGGCAGTTGGACAAAGGCATCAGGGTTTGGGAGACAAGCCCTGAAGGAGGGCCTGGCCCTCAGAAAGATTTTCTCACAGAGAGATTCTCTCCTGTTTTCTAGAGTAAATGACTCATCTTGTCAGCCTCTAGATGCTGCATGGGAATGAGTCTCAAACGATGTCCCATCTCGGTGTGGCGGCTGTGGGGTCTGGAGGGTGGGCATCAGTGAAACACAGCTACCGCGAAGGTTCTGTGGGGAGACACTTCCCGATGCTCCTCCAGGCATCCCCGGGGTGCGAAAGGGCCACAGTCACAGAAGCAGGAAGGTGAACTCTAACTAATGGGACTCTCAAAAAAGCTTTAGTCCCTACTACTACCCAACAGATGATTTCTGTCCCAGAGAACTCTTCATCGTCACATCTCAGCCACTTGCAGGGCTGCAGCAAAGCCTGTGGTTTATACTAAGTAGTGAATGACTAATACTTGGAATCTTGAGAGCAAAGCAACCAGAGAGATAAGGAGGTCAGCGGGTACCCCAAAGAGGATGGGGGGAGGCCAGTATTGAGGGTGGGGGGGAGAATGCCAAATGAACGCCTCAGCCATCTTCATCCGTAGCCCCCAGGCATTAAGGAGACAATCGGGAGCTTCCATTTGGGGGTGTGTTTTCTCCCAAGAGCGGCAGGTGGGACTCCGTGGTGGGAGTTACACTGGGTTGGAGGGTTTAGGGTCTGCACTCTGAGAAGTGAGCCGCATCCTGCATGGGATCCCGGATGGGACCAAAGGACGTCAGTGGGAAACCCAGCAAAGTCCAAATGAAGCCTGGAGTTTGGCTAAAAGTCACGTCCCAGTGCCAGTGTCTCCATTCTCACCAACTTACCGAGGCTGAGGAAGATGAGCACACAACTCTCAGAACTATCGTTGCAACTTTTCTGCAAATCCAAAATTAGTCCAAAAGGAGAAAACGTATCTGGGGAAAAAAAGCCACAGGTGAAAGTGCCAGGAGGCTGGAGGAAGTGGAGACAGGGCAGGTGGGGTGGGCAGAGGGCAGAGGGCAGAGGGCAGAGGGCAGAGGGCAGAGGGCGGATTGCGGGCTAGAAAGCCGATGTAAACGCTGTGGAGTAGGACGTGTGGTTCTGTCTGCAGGAAGCGCAGAGGCCGGGAGGCTCTGGCTCTTTCCTGCACTTTGATGGCGGAGATGATAATGTTGACAGTCAGGAATACAGAAACGCAAAGAGTTGGCTCTACCCTGAGCCCTTGGAAATGGCCTTTTTCACCTGGCAGGCAGAAGGGAGGATTCTTTCTGTGCCCATTTGTTTTCGGAACAGTTGAGCAAACAGTAATTTATGGGTTTCTATAGACACCTAAAGGCACTGGGTGAGGTAATACCAGGGATTGCGAACGTCCCGTGTCTGGTTGGTCCCCTTTCCCCTGGCCGACCCTCTGTCTTTCTGGATTCTGAAAGCCTGGCAGACTCCACTGGGGCCCCAGGGCTCCAGCCACCCCCTCCTGCGTACTGTGTGCGTAGTGTGAAAACCAGCAGGCTCCGTTTCTTCCCTCAATTAGTCCCATCTGCAAAACTATTGCTAAACCGGCACTGAAGCCCCTCTTAAAAAAACAAAGAACAACAATGCAGCTTCTAACACATTATTCGTCTAGGAGGTAAGAGTGAATTCAGACACCACTCTCTTGAGCCATCTCCTACCCCGCCCAGCCTGCAGGTGAGGCACAGCTGCAGGGCTGCTGGGGACCAGTGACCTCTGGTGTGACCGCCGCAGCAGGCCAACGTCTGCAGCAAGGAAGGCTGCGAGATGCTTCAATTTCTGATGCCCAGGCACTTGACCATTCCTTGGCATCACGTGGCCAGCCCAGGGGCGCCGTCTGTGTGGAAGGGCTGACTTCTGGCGGCCACCTCCAACGTTGCTGGGCTCGGGGCTTCTACCAACTCCTAGTCAGTGTTGCATCAGCCAACGGAGCCCAGGGAAACGGAGGCCTGGTCGGCTCCACTTGTGGGTTACCCGGGCTCACCGCCACCCCACCGGCACCTCCACACGCTGCTGGGTTGTGAGGATGTGGGCAGTGGGGGAAGTTCACCTTTGAGGCTCCTTTCTCATTGTTGTGGGGCCTGCGTCCATAGGGGGGTATCGTCCCTGGGCCTGGCTACTGGCTGTGAGAGCTGGTGGTCCACTAGGACCCTGGCACAGCCTGTCGCCTCTAAAGAAGCTCCCTCTGCTGTTGCTGAGCCCAGGCCCCGGTCTGTGTTGACCTCCCATCCTTTGGCACTTTGGCCCACGTCCTCAGTCCAGGAAAGGGTCAGGCTGTCTCCATTTCTGCAGTGGCCAGAGGGGGCATACACTGCTGTGCTCTGGCCACCTGAACCAAGGACCAAAATGCTCTGATGCTGACAGAAAACAAGACATTACCTTCTACTTTCAAGAATATTGTTACCAAGTAATGATTATTATCACCAAGTAATGCTTATGACAGATGCCTTCAAGGGCTTTTCAAAGTCAAGGGTCAGAAATGGGGAGAGGTCGATCTTCTTTTTTAGTTCCTCCCCAAAGCATCAGTACATAGTTGTATGTTCTAGTTGTAAGTCCTTCTAGTTCTTCTATATGAGCCACTGCCACAGCATGGCTACTGACACACTAATGGTGTGGTTCTGCACCTGGGAACCAAGCCTGGGCCTCCGAAGCAGAGCGTGCTAAACTTGAACCACTGGGCCCTCAGGGCTGGCTCTCCTTATTGTTTTAACTGGCATTTCCCTAGTGACATATAACGTGGAGCAATCTACACAACTCATAAAATCATTAGCTAACTGAATCCTCACAGACAGAGGATATTTGAGAGACTGGGACCTCGGAGACCTTTTGACAGGACGTTAGGGGCTGGAGTAGAGTCCCATGAGGGAGGGGCCCGGCGACAGAGAAGGAGCCTGGGGGCCTCACAGCAGTTTCACAGGCATCACAATGTTGCACTGGATCAGCTTCCACCCTCCCTGGAATAACCTACTTGGTGTTTTTCTCTCAGCATTGCAAGTGTTTCCAGGGCCCATGGCTGCAGAATTCCCTTCTGCCCAGCCCAGGCCTTCCTTTTAGGCTAGAGCAAAAAATAAAAAGGAAGGAAGGAAGGAGGCAGGCAAGCAGACAGGCAAATACGAGAGATGAATCAGTGAGTGCCGACACCAGATTCGTTGATGGGGATGTTAAGGATCAGAATTAAAGGTTGGCAATGAGCCTGTCGCACCTCACGTGGTCAGAGTCCATTCGTAGGGAAGACAGGCTTTGCATCTCATTCAAAATGCGTCAGAACTGGCTTATCTCTCATTCTATCAACTGTAAATTTATTCATCGGTCCTATGTTCCTCTGCTTGACCCATCTAAATCTTCATTTTTATCTCGCTTGAGTTTTGATTTCAAATGTGTGTGGTTCTCAGTCTTTGGGAATGGGTGATCTTAGTACAGTACATTATACTAACTAAAACATTTGACAGACAAAACTGTTGCCCTCCTCTGACCATGCCAGATAAATGTTCTCTGTGTCCCTTTGTGAGTCACTTGGGGACTTTACTCATTCACCATTTATTCATAATTTATTAACATTTAACAAATAGTGCAACACTCTTATCCTGGGGATACAGAAGTGAATAAGACAAGGCCTGACGGGGATTAAAGTCTAGAGGAGAGAGATAGAGCACGTGGAGCATTATGATGCAATAAGTTTCTATCGTATTCTTGGGACCATTAGAGGAAGTGCGTTAATGGGAAAATCTTGACTTACCCTGAAATCAGATAGCATGAATGCCATTCCTGGCATGTCTCTGAAATACCAGCAACCCATGATCAATTCTCCAATCCAGTTTCCGCCTGCCTCTTACAACTTACCAAACCTCAAATTCTGATGTAGAAGAAGCGTTTGTTGCACCTCTTTTATACTAATTGCATCATTTTCTAGTCAGCCAAGAATAGAAGAATGTGGTTAGCACCGTGCCCAGAATGTAGGTTTCAGAACTGTGCTTCCCTGAAGGGTTAACACCTGGCCTCCTCCAGATGGTCTGAGATCAGAGGCATGTGGATGAACAGGGAGAGAAAAGAGAATTAGGAGGCTTTAGTGGGTGTGATCTATTTTATAGTCAGGCAGCTGGAATTTAAGGGGCTACCGCTATGAACCCTAAGACTATGAGATGACTGGGCTTGAAAATTGAGCTGGTTTCTGAGTTAGGCAGGATTAAAGAGCCAGATGCTCAAAATAGTGATATTATAGGGATTTTAAAAGTCAACTTACCTAAAGAATCATCAACATCTTCAACTATTTGGTCAAGGAGTTTTACGTTCTTAGAAACAAATTTAGCACTGGGGACAGACTTGCCCTCTTTAGAATACTCTATTTTCTCTAGTCTGTTGTCTCTGATCGCTGCAGGCAGGAAAGCCGACTTTGGGCTGTGTTTGGCGTCAAAAACGACATCAGTGGAGCCATTTTAAAATGGAGTTGGAGCTGCCTGTCCAGAGAAACTGCCTTGCTGTCTTGAACCTTGGACAAGGCCAAACCTTCGGACTGAGCCAAAACGGCCATAGTTTTTACAATTGTTTGAGAAGTCAATGGGAGGACGGACATCCTGATCACAAAGACTGAGGCTGGTGGGCTTTCTGAAGATAGAATCGATAGTCTATCAATGTTTAGCTGAGACTAGCTTCTGCCCCCAACCCCAATTAAAATTCTTTGTAATACAATCTCCCCTCCTTGCCTTTAAAAGCCCCCAATTTTGGGGCTGGCCCAGTGGCACAAGCAGTTAAGTGCGCGCACTCCGCTGTGGCGGCCCAGGGTTCGCTGATTCAGATCCCGGGCGCGCACCGCAGCACCTCTCGGCAAGCCATGCTGTGGCAGTGTCCCATATAAAGAGGAGGAAGATGGGCACGGATGTTAGCCCAGGACCAGTCTTCCTCTCCAAAAAAAACAGGAGGACTGGCAGATGTTAGCACCGGGCTGATCTTCCTCACAAAAAAATAAAAATAAAATAAAAGCCCCTGATTTTTACTTCCTAGTGGGACATTATTTGGGTTTCTACCTGAATCTGTGTTCTCCGAATTGCAATTCTTTGATTCCCAAAATAAATGTCTCTTTGCCTCTCATTTTGGCTCTTTATTTTTAGGTTATCATTCGGTAGCTTTAGGGGACCTTCCTGCCAAGACACAGACACGAACCTGGAGGCTCAGAGGGGTAAAACGCAAGGCTCATGGCCTAATTACAATCTGCCAGGCAGATGAGTGAAACTGTAACACAGATCTTTGCTTAATATCAGTCAGCAGGAAATTTCCCAAAAGGCTAAGATTGTTGTATGTGAGAGGGGATGACGATAGGTGACTTTGAGGTTTTCTTCTTATACTTATCTGTATTTTCCAAATTTTAAAAATTTGTAAATATTAATTACACACTGAAAAATACCATTTGAAAAATGAAGCCATGCCATAATATGGTAGACTCAGTTATTTGGACCAATCCTCTCATTCGAAACAACTAAAAAATGCTGGATAAATGTTGAAACAAGTCCTCTCAAAGGCTTCAGAAAGCTAACAAGGAGTAAAGAATCACAGAATCAGAACCTAAGTAGAAACAAAAAAATTGGGTAGAAACTGGGCCCTGGGATGGCTTTTGCTTCCAGGAATGAGCAAGCATTGCCACCTTTGACTTCGGTTTTGACAGCCTCAATGGGCAAGGGAAAAAAATCATCCAATCCAAGGCTGCCCCTGGTAGGATCTGAGGAGATCCCCTGCGGGTTAAGCTGAAATCTCAAGAGCTGTGCCTGCAGGATGAGGGGGAAGCAGAAGTAACTCTGTCTCCAGTACCTTGGGAACCACAAGGAAGTCACCTCAGTGCTGAGCTGGGTGGGGAGGCAAGATCCCTGAGATATTGTAACCACATCCCAGTCCTTCCTTAGATTTTCAGCCTAAATTTGCATCACCTAGGTTGTCAAAAAAAACCTTAAGCCACAAATCTGGACTCAGGATGTCATGACCTGGCAGTGCCCATGGTTGTCTGGAAGAATCAAAAGCCATTCCCCTCTGGAGAAAGATGATTTCACTGAAATCTTTCAAAGGATATTCATGAGCAGTTCTCCAAAAATAATGGACAGCATTATTGCAGCACAAACCGATTAAAGTACTTACTTTATTTAAGGAAATAAAAGACAAGCTCGAAAATATCCACAGGGAACAGGAAGCTATAAAAGTGACCTAGAGAAAAGAAATAGAACCTTTGAAAATATACCAATCATGATTAAAAATTATATGGAAAGGTTAGACAGATTTGATGGGGCCAAGCAAAGAATCCATGAACTAGTAGATAAGTCAGAAAGAATTATCCAGAATGCAGCACAGAGAGACAAACAGATGCAAAATGAAGAGGGGTTAAGAGACCTGGAAGGGAGAATGAGAAAGGATGGCATGTCTTTAATCGGGGCTCCAGAAGAAGAAGAGAAAGAGAAAGGAGCAACAGCATTCGCTGAAGAGAAAATGACAGAGAAATTCCCGGACGTGATAAAGCCGCCATCCACAGCTTCACGAAGACTACCAATTCCCAAGCAAGATAAACAAAAAGAAATTAATATCTAAACATATTTTAGTCGAACTGCAGAGTAATACAGATGAAGCTAAAGTCATAAAAGCAGTTAGAGGAAAAAAAAATACTTTCCAGAAAGATCTTTGGAAAACCTCCAAATGTCTAGAAACTAACACATTTCTAAGTAAGCCAGGGGTCTAAGAAGAAATCAAAAGGGAAATTAGGAAGCATCTCAAAGTGAATGAAAATCAAAACACAATGTATTAACATTTGTAGGATGCAGCTGAAGCAATATTTAATGAAAAATTGAGAGCACTAAGCTATTAGTTATATCGAATCAATGAATTAAATTAGAAATAAATAACCAAAAGATCTCCAAATAATTGGAAATTAAACAGCACACTTTAACCCCAAAGAGGAGAGAATTTTGCTTTCAGCCACACTGGAGCAACAAGACTGGATTCACTCTTCCCCTCAGACAACTAGACAACCAGACAAAATATATGAAACGATGATTTGATTTCACTTTCTCCTTCCTTCCTTATTCCCTGCTTCATTTGACAAGCATTTGAGGAACGTCATCATGTTTGTCTCATTAGAACAAAACCTGCTGGAAGCGGCGGCTGGGTCTTCTGTTTTTTATCTCATCTGTTCTGGAACAATGTTCACATGTTGTAGCATCCAATTAATGTTGGTAAACGAAATGATCGTCAGTCAGTTCAAAATCATGACCTCATTTCACAACACATAAACTCTCTTAAATTTGTATTTTGCTTTTTACTTTTCTAAGGTTTTCATTATTTCATTTGATCCTCCCAGGAATTATATGTAGTAGGTGGGCGAGTTTAATATTCTTACTTTCCAGATGGGAAATGTGCAAAGAATCACCTCATTTATATCTTACTTGGAAGATCTTTCCAATTACACTGCTTATTTGTGGTGAGGGTAATTAGAAGTTAAGTAGGTCCACAATTAGTATTTTTATTCTCTTCTGGATTTCAACTTGAAGACAGCAGAGGGCGCCTGGCCACACAAAAGTACACAGGCTAAAAGTTAATGATATAGTAGATTTAAGATAATCCATTAAAGTTTCAAAATGTGAATTTCATGAGAAAGGATGCTGTACTTAATCTTTTACTATTTTAGGATACTGGTCTCATTGTAAATGTTCTATTCTCTTTCTTTCTGGGCAATAAGAATTTGAACCCTACGTAAATCACCACAACATATAATCCAAGAGCCTTCCAATTTAGCTTCAAGATTCTTTCAGATAATAAAAATATTAAACCTGTGTCTACCAGATCCTTCTAAATCTTCCATGGGAATACGCTCCCCCTTTTGCAGCCCTTGAGAAGGGACCACTGTAACATATTGCAGACAGATGCAGTGTGACTGAAGGGCCATTTTACTTCAAGTGCACTGCCTCAAGGTTACCCAGTATTCTTAGGAGAGTATAAAAGGATTAGGTATGTTCTTAAAGTCTCTGGCACTAGAGAGAAAGTAACAATTCCTAGGCCAATAGTGAGGACTTAGACTTTTGTAGCTCGCTGTCAAAGATGATTATGCCTGGAGGCTCAGGAGCCAGGTGTCTGTGAAATTCTGCAGCTCCTTTCTGATCAGCTTCTACCTGGTTCTTGTTTTCCTATCATCACACGTGTTCTCCTAGTCTACAAGCTGTGCTGGAGATAGTGGCAGCTGAATCCTATTCTACCCTTTCTTCCCATAGTTTCCCCAAATTTTACTCTTCTTCTTAGAGAAGTAGGCTTCTGAACAAAGGTTGGAGTTGTTTGGAAAAGCATTCCTCTCTGGCTGCTCAGTGATTGGTAATCAACTGGATCTAAGGCAATTTCTTTAGGGCTGAGCCCTGTAGCGGTTCACTTACGAAGTAAGAAACTAGATCAATTCCTGATTCATGCTTTCCTTTTGCCAATTTTTCGCTTGTCCTTGTCCTTAATTTGTCCTCTTTCCTTGATTAGAAGCCCAACTATGACATCTTCCAAGTAGTAATAAGCATTTTCACTCTGTTCTCTCCAAACCATAGCATTCCATGTCCTACAAATGGTTTTCCCGTGTATTATGTCATTTGGTCAAATCCTAGAGTATAATTTCCTAGAAGGCAGTTTTTCTCAGGCTTGGTAAGCTGATTACCCTTGGAGGGGGTGTCATGAGCCCTGTTCTACTGATGGAGAAACAAAGTCCTCTAACACAGGATATCTGAGTGATGTGGGGCTGCTGAGTCGTGAGTCGAAACAGAATTTTCAGACACGAGCTGCTCATTCATTCGTCCACCTTTTTTTGTGTGTTCAGCACAGGGACAGAACCCATGGGCAGTAAAGAGCTGCAGTGCAAGGGTCTGTGCTGGGCATTATATACGATTTTAGCTATTCTACTATACTATAGAAATGTCAAAGGACAAAGTATTAGGTTAGTCTCAAAGATTAGGGCATGGTGGCAGATGAATGAGATATGTCCTTGCATTCCAAGGTACAGTATGCTTCAAGGAACACGGGGCCAGGAGATTAAGTCATTGATCATCTCCTGAGGTAAATCCCTTTGCTCCTAGCCAGAGGCAATTGAGTAAGCAAGGGCATGCGAGACTGAGTGGAATCTCATGGAAATTGTAAAACGAGTCATAAACAAGGTTTCAACCACGTGATGAGGACAGTCGCATAGAAAGCGCAATGGTAGGACCGAGTTTTTCATTTCAGCACAACATCCTCAGGACCTAACACAGCATCGTGGCATTTTGTGCCGGGGAAGGGATTGTCTTCACTTGGGGTCTGAAAATCCTTGGAAGTGTATGAACATCTTTCTGGCGAATGAAGCCACAGCAATCATTGTGAAAAAAGGTCCAAGGTAGAAAAAACGTGGGTCTACACTGGGCTAAGCAATTTGCCTAAATATAGTAAACACTACAGCCGGCCTTCCTGCCCAGGATCGGTAGCTCCGAAAACGACAGGGACCGAGTCCCCTGGGACAGCTGAGGACGGTCCGAGAAGACAAGGGGCGCGGCCTGGCTACTTTCAAGCGGACGCCACTCAGAACCGGAAGCCCCCATACCGGTTTTCAAGCACCGGGCAAAATTGGATCCGGGCTCCGGGGCCTGTCTACCCGGAAGCGTGCGCGGGGCGGGCCGGAAGTGACGCGTTTCTGCGCGCCGGCCGCGCCCCCGCGAGCACGCCTTGCCGATTCTGCAGCGCGCTGCTCCTCGTCTTCCTGGGAGTGCCGGCGCTGCTTGGGACCCGGCGCAATGGGCAAGAAGGGCAAGAAGGAGAAGAAGGGCCGTGGGGCGGAGAAGACGGCCGCCAAGATGGAGAAGAAGGTGTCCAAGCGCTCGCGGAAGGAGGAGGTGAGCGGGGCCGGCAGACAGGAACCCGGGCGCGCGTCCCCCTCCGCGCCCTGCCCTGCTCCTCTCGGCGCTGCTGCCTTCGTCCCGGGCCCCGCGCGGTGCCGGGCTCTGCTCTGCTGGGTGCTGGGGGGCCGGCAGTTAGTGTGGGGGACCCAGGGAGTGGGCGCGCCTCTGCAAGGGTGTAGTCGGGGAGCGAGGGCCTTAACTCTGAATCCCACTCCTCATCTTTGAGAAGAGGGTGAACGATCCTCGCGGCGGCCCCGAGCAGTGAGCGTTGTGGAGAAGGGAGTGGAACCGTGGGGCATTCCGTAATAGTTATGGTGACCGCCACTGTTTTCTTTCTCTCCCTCCCTCTTTCTCCGCCTGCCTTCCTTCCTCTCTCCCTTTTCCCCTCCCTCTCCCTCTCTCCCTCCCTCCCTCTTCCTCTCCCTCCCTCTTCCTCTCCCTCTCTCTCCCCCCTCTCTCCCTCCTCCTCCCCCTCCCTCTCTTTCTCCCCCCCCCCCACACACAGCAGGGTCTGCAGATGGATCAGGGGTGAACCTAGAGTTGAGAGTTGTGCTTTCTGCTGACCGTCGCTCCTGGGATCCCTAGCCTGGGGCAGTTTATAATGGTTAATCAGTGTTTGCTCAGCACTGTGCTGTCTGGACTTTAATCCTCACTCCAAGTGAGTTAGGTAGCTTTGGCGTCCCCATCTGACAGGAAACCAGAAGCTGACAGGTTCCACAGCTCAGGGTCACGTTGCTGTGAACCCTGTGAACCCGCGTGGAGCTGGAATTGGGCCAGACGTCCCCAGTCCAGAGCTCTTGACCACCTTCCTTTGCCCTTTTCTTCCTAAATATTCCTGTCTCCATTTCCTCATCTGTCTCTTGCCTCCCTCTGTCTCTGGGCTCTAATGTTCTCACGTTCTTGACCAGTTAAGTGCACGGGCTCTGCAGCCACAGGGTGTGGCTTTGAATTTCGTCTCTGCCGCAACTACCTGGAAGACCTCAGAGGAGCATGACCTCTCTGTGCCTTGGTTTCTCATGTGTGAAATAGGGGTAGTGAGTGCACTGCCTGGTAGGGTTGTGGCACAGGAAGCCAGTTAGTCTGTGTGGTGTCTTTAGAAGAAAGCTTGGCACTTGGTAAGCACTCGGTAACTAACTGTTCACTGTGATTTTCACTCATCTTCGTATCTCCCCACAGTGCCCAGTACTTGGATGACTATAACAGTAGCTTCCCTGTGGAGAGAGCCTGTCAGGTCTGGGACCTGGGACTTTGCATGTTATCTCCATTAATCTTCAAAACAAACCTTTAGTATCCCTGGTCATCTGATTAGGTCAGCAGAAGATAATCTGGCCCCTTTTTTTCTCTGAGGAAGATTGGCCCTGAGCTAATCCATGCCCATCCTCCTCTATTTTGTATGTGGGATGCCACTACAGCACGGCTTGGTGAGTGATACGTAGATCCGCACCTCAGATTCAAACCTGTGAACCCTGGGCCACTGAAGCAGAGCGCACGAACTTAACCACTATGCCACTGGGCCAGCCCCTGATACTATCCCTTTCTTAAAGTCAGCTGTGTCACGGAACATAACCTAATCCCGAGAGTGCTGTCTCAGCATTTCACGTCTGAGAGACTAAGGGGGGGGGTCTTGGGGACAGCTTGGAGTTCTGCTTTCCACAGAACTCGTGTCTCAGAGACCTGGTTGATACCTCACCTTCTCTTGGCTGTTGCATGGATTCCTCTCCCTTCTGCACTGTCCATGTTGAAGCCCCCGTTCTTCATCCTGGCTTCTGCCTGCCTCTCCAGCTCTTTCTCCTCGAGCTCACTCCAGCCACACCAGCTCTCTGTTAGTGTCTCAGATATGCCCAGTTCTTTCTGCTCCAGGTCTTTGACTCTCCCTTAGCCACATTCTTCTTGTGACTGGCTCATTTTTTTCTTTCAGCTTATTGTCACCTTGGAGAGGCTTTCATTGACTAGGCCACCTGTGCCACTAGCCCCCAGGCCAGTAATTGTGATGCTCAGCTGTTTGAGACGTGCTACTTGAGAGGAGTAGGAATGAAGCTCACCTGGCTCGTAGACCTTATTATAGTCTGGCAAGAATTTGTTCTCAGGCACGTGGAGAGGGTACTGGATTAATTGGCAAGAAGTGGAAGAGGTGGGAGTTGAAGCTGGTCACCCAGTGGCAGAGCCTGTGCTCCTAACGAATGGAGCAACCAAGCCTGCTCCCAACACAGACACCCTGGAAGCTCCAGTCCTCGTGGGAGTGGGCTGAAATGCATTACGGGCCCACCTAGCCTGGTGGGCGCTAATGCCAGCTTGCACCAGGACCGATACAGCAGCTCTTCCTTCAGACCTGCTGCCCCTGGTTCCCGCTGCTTCTTGCACCCACTTGTCTTCCTCTTCCCTTCTGCCTTAAGGAGGATAATTTCTTAGGTGAATGACAGAAGACCCAGAGCTCTCAACTCCAGCAGTCCCTTCTCTCTCCAGGTTTTTCTTTAATGTTCCAGTTGTTCAGTAATTTGTCTTGAGTACCCAATGCAGCGTGTTTTGTGTTAGGGATGTGGTGTTAGGGATTAGGACAGCTGTTAGGTAACTACCCACACAGAAGTGGCGGGACAACAGATGCTTCCATGGACTGCTGTGAGGGTGAAAATTGGTAGAGTCGCTTTGGACCCTGATTTGTCTAGAAAAGTGGAAGCTACAGCCTAGCAGTTACACGCCTAAAGGTTTACGTTGGAAAAACTGCCCCCAGCTAAACCAAGACAGGTACGAGAATGGCCATAGTAGTTTTGTTTGTAAAAACGAAAAATTGGAATTGACCCTGATGTGCATAAGCAGGATGGATAGAGAAGCTGTGTGGGGTGGTAGCTCTGCCACAGTGAAAGCAAATGAAGACAGAGTATCAAAACTGTTCATTCAGCAGTGTTGAGCAAAAAAGCAAGTTGCGAGAGAAGGTACAATATGAGACCATTTACATGGAATTAAGAAATGTAAATCAATCTATATTGCTTAGAGATACATAATGTGTAGTAAAAGTATAAAGAAATGCGTGAGTAATGAGCACCCCATTCCAGACAGTGGCTGCATCCAGGGAGGTGAAGGGGACACACACGGGGGAGATGGCGGGTGTGGTAAGCTGTTCAGACCGAGGGAGTGTGGTGTTCTGGCTAAAGGAACTGAGAAGAAGTCAGCGCAACCAGGAGAGTGAGGAGATGGTGTGGGACGTGAGGCTGGAGAGGGAGGCGAGGGAGGAAGAATGGTCTGGAAGTGTCTGTAGGTGCAGGAAGGACATCTAACCTACCCTCAGTGCAGAATGTGGAACCAGGAATGTGTGAGAGGGAGGGTGGAGGAGGGAAGGCAGGCAGGTGGGACAGATCCCAGGTCTCAGCATGAGCAAGTGAGGGGAGTGAGCATTCAGGAAGAGACTAAGGAGAGGAGCCCTTCCCCATGACGGACAGGCCATGCATCCCTGGGGTTGGGGCAGGGGTCACTAGTAAACGCAGGAAAACGGGCACTGGCTTGAGGGGGGTGGGGTAGGAAGACCAGGTTCTAGTGCTGCCCCGCAGTGCAAGTCAATGGGCACCTTAATTTCTAAATCTGTCTCTGCAGTTGTAACGATAGAGACCTTACACAGATTGGCTGAGTTGATAGTTGCCAAGCCCCCACCCAGCAGGTGCTGTTCTAAGCAGACTAACAAGTCTTGCTCGCTTGGAGCTTATATTTTGTTATTTTGGTGGGAGAGAGGTGGAAACAGAAAATAAATAGATGAGCAAGAGACATATCAGACACTGCCATACAGACAGCAAAGCAGGCTGACAGGGTGGCCCAGGCCTGGGTTTCCGGGGGTGGCTGGAGGTGCTGGCCTGAAGTCAGGGTGGGCTTGTCTAAGTGGAAGGCCCTTCGGAGGGAGCGTGAGGGTTTGGAATGAGCTGATTCCTGTAGTGTGCATGTGTCTACACTTCCAAGAATACTGCTCGTCAAGCTCTGAGTATTTTTACGTGTGTCAGATTCTGTGCCTTTAAAATGGAAGGAACATGTTCTAACTCATGGATGTGACAGGACCCTGGTCACGTCAGGTAGACGGTGGAAAGCTGACACAGACTTTTGGCCACGTAGTAGGATTTAAGAAAATGTCTCACGTGTGACTGCTTGTCTGCCTTTAGGAAGACCTTGAAGCTCTCATAGCCCACTTCCAGACGCTAGATGCCAAAAAGACTCAGATCGTGGAAACGCCCTGCTCTCCACCTTCTCCAAGGTAAGCGAGCACGGACTCTTCATTAGAGTTTCTGGCAGTTTCCTTTTCTTGTATAAATTGGAAAACTGCTTTAAATCGGCACCATGTTTTCATAAATAACCAGGCACTTGGGACGTTTTCGTCGTTAAAACGCCGTTCCAGATCAGCTCCCACAAAACTTTTTTTTTTCCACTTTCTTGTGAAGAAGGAGAGTGAGGCTATTCAGCTTTATTGTCATGCAGAAACATGGAAATAAGGTCTCAGCACAGCTGCTCCTCAGGGACATTGCACCAGGTTTGAAAACTCTCCAACTGGTGACAATTTGTGGAATCAAGTGTTATCCCAAGGAGCTTTTCTTTGGTTCCTAAGGTTATTTTAAAAGTGCCTATCACAGGTGGAAAACTTAAAGTCATGATAACATTTGAATTGTTAAAGGGAATCCATCCTTGAGATCTTTAAGACTTCGTATGCACAGCGCTCCTGAGGGAAGCCACTTTGAATGTGGATTGATTTTTTTGGGAGGGATGATATTTGAGAACTTTTCCTAAAGTAAAGTTGCCCAAAAAGACAGGTTTAATGCCACAATATAATTTGAAATGTTGGCAATTCCTTGGGTCAGCTGCGAATGCTCCCTGACAAAAGGGAGCAGTTTTTGGAGCCAAGATGTAAAAGGATTAAGACCTATTGGTTGGTAACCTTAGCAACTTCTCACCTCCTGCCTCTCCCTCTTATTATGGGGGAAAAAAACCATGACGATTACCAAGTTTTGTAAGTGTGTCTAGCCCCAAGTATTGCTCAGGTGTAATTTAATGGGGCAGTGAAGACGAGATGCTCAGCGCATTGGTGCTTCTTGGTGCCTGTGCATCTGTGACCCAGAGGAGGTGGCGGGTGCAGTCTGGATGGCAGTGACACTTGGGTGCTCTGGGCCTAAACTGAAGTGTTGTTTCTCAGGTTGTGTTCATTACTTTTCCACAGAAAATTAATAAGTGTTAAGTGAAAAAAAGATGCAAGGTCAAAGACCTTTGGCAAACACTGGTTTCCATTTTTTTTGAATTTTTTTATTGTGGGTAAAATACCTATAACATAGAATTTGCCATTTTAACCATTTTTAACTGGACAATTCAGTGGGATTACTTATATTCACAGTGCTGTGCAACCACTACCACCATCTATTTCCAAAAATTTTCATAACCCCAGACAAGAACTTGATACCTATTAAGCAGTCACTCCATTCCCCTCCCCCAGCCCCTGGTGACCTCCACTCTACCTTCTGTCCCTCTATGCCTATACTAGATGTTTCATGTGAGTGGAGTCATAGAACATCTGTCCTTTTATGACTGGCTTCTTTCACTTAGCATAGTGTCCTCAAAATTTGTCCACGTCGTAGCACGAATCCGGACTTCATTCCTTTTTAAGATTGAATAATATTCCTTTGTATGGATAAACCACATTTTGTTTATCCGCTCATCCACTGATGGACACCTGGGTTGTTTCCGTCTTTGGGCTATTGTGAATAATGCTGTAATGAACGTTGCGGTACAGGTATCTGGGTCCCTGTTTTCAGTTTTCTTGGCTATATACTTAGGAGTGGAATTGCTGGGCCATATGGTAATTCTGTGTTTAAGTTTTTGAGAAACCACCAGACTGTTTTCCACAGCGGCTGTACTATTTTAACACTGGTTTCTTTCCTGCAGAATTTCTCAGCTTATAAAATGTTTCTGTATACAATAAATCTCCAAGAGAAAAATAGTTTTCAGATTTCCCAAACTTACTTGACCTTGAAACGTTTTTTGCTTTTTTTAATTTAATTTTATTTTTTTAAACAGTTTTATTTATTAATTTATTTTTTTGTGAGGAAGATCAGCCCTGAGCTAACATCTATTGCCAATCCTTCTCCTTTTTTTCCCCCCCAAAGCCCCAGTAGATAGTTGTATGTCATAGTTGCACATCCTTCTAGTTGCTGTATGTGGGACGCGGCCTCAGCATGGCTGGAGAAGTGGTGCGTTGCTGCGCGCCTGGGATCCGAACCCAGGCCGCCAGTAGCGGAGCTCTCGTGCACTTAACTGCTAAGCCACGCGGCCGGCCCTTTTTTTTGGTTTTGGAATGAGTGTTATGGAATGCATCTTAGGGGACACCACTCTAGAGAAGTTTGAAAGAAGTGTGTTTTCCAGTGATTGGCCCTCCCAGTCACCGTCTTTCCTTACGTCCTACTGAAGTGGTCAGGGTGTGTTTATAATTTCCTTATAGCTATTCTTATGTCCTCGTGTGAAATAAGTAGAAATTATTTGCATTTTCTGGGTGGAAGGTATCTGGGATGGAAATTGAAATGCTTAAATACTGGACTTTTTAGAACAGTTTTGATTGTGATTTAAGTGGATAGACCCTTAGATAGGACAGTTCTGGAAAATTTGGCACATAAGGAGGAGCCTGGAGACTTCTCACAACCTGATGATTTTTAGCCAGATGCTGTGTGAGTAGCCTGGGTCTCGGACCCTCCTGGGAGGGTGAACTTGGGTATTAGTATTGTGACCGTGAGGCTGCTGTTAAGGGTGGTGCTTAGCTTCTCTTCTCAGCGCCAGGCTCCTCTTTCACAAAAGTTTCAAAATGCTCATCCTCTGTGGTGAAGCTCTGATGGAAAGGAGTGTGGCTCTCACACTGGGCATCAAGTGGTTCAGTTTGTATTGATCTGCTGCTTTTAACTCTTGCAGGTTAAATGCCTCGCTCTCTGCTCATCCTGAGAAAGATGAATTAATCCTTTTCGGAGGTGAATATTTCAATGGCCAAAAAGTAAAGTATTTATTTTTTCTTTTCCCCCAAATTTCCGTGGGTCTCATTTGGAGTAAAATTAAAGCAGAGATACCAAATATGCATTTGTGCTTTAACTCCCCTCCTGTGTGTGCGACCTCCTAAGCTGTCAGGACTGGCGTGCAACGTTGTCCTTGACAGGCCACCAGGATCCTTTAGTGACCTTTGCGGTCACTCCTCTTACCGCCTGCTTGAGGTTGCCCAGCACGCTGCTCATTCAGATTGATTGTTCGTGCTGTTCTTCCTCATGATGGGTTTCCACAGTTGTTTTGAGTAGGGAAAGTGCTGATAAATTGTGGAGCTCATTTTTATTTTTGAACAGGCCAGAAAGACCTGTATTTCAGAATTGTATATGAAATAGTTACAAAAGCAGAATTTCACCTTCCCTGCCAGGTGGAGAGACACTCTTTTTCTTTGTGTCATCATCCCAAAGGATCCAGGGGACCAGCTGTACGGTGCCCTGCATTGATACGATTTATATTGCTGTAGGAAAGCTAGTGGTGGAGACCCTTCCCCCTTACTGTCACTTGCGTGGAAGCATCATTTGTGATACTAAAGCTCCTCTTCCTTTCTACAGACTTTTTTGTATAATGAACTGTATATCTATAATATCAAGAAGGACACCTGGACCAAAGTTGAAATCCCCAATCCACCTCCGAGACGCTGTGCTCACCAGGTGTGTGTCTTTCTGTGTTGGGGCTTTACTCTGAGGATTCTGTTATGGACTTTCCGAGTTGGTGAATGACAGGCCACCTGGTACAGAGAGACCGGGCCTTGCACATCATCCCCGCTCCACTGTTTCTAAGTTGGACTTGTTACTAAGCTGCTTTGCACTTCAGTGTCTTTACCTGTAAGACAAGGAGAGGAGCACCTGCCCCTCCAGGTGGTGCGAAGATCATATGAAATAATCCAGATAAAAGTACCTAGTGTGGTGCCTGGTGTGTACAGTCAGCAAAGTGCTCCTTCTCCATTTGAGTGAGAGAGGCCCCTGTAGGTCCAAGATCTGGTGACTAGAAAGGTGAAAACGAGGCTACAGAATGTTCAGAGATAGGTGTGAATGGTGTTTGGAAAATAATTATTGTAGAATGAGATGAGTTATAACCGGGAATAAGGAAGGAGCAGCACATGCTGTTGGCTCATCATCACCCAGGAGAGCTCTGTCAGAGCTGTGATCCTGTCAGGGAAGGGTCCTTGTTTCAGGCTGCATCAGCTCCAGGAGGACGGGCACTTCGTCTTCCTCGTTCATTATTATAATCCAGTACTTGGAACAGTATCGGGGCTCAAAAAACAATTTGATTGAGTGATACCTCTTCAATTTGGAGAAAGATCATGGTATCTGCCTACTGTGGTGTCATTAAAACATCCCTCCACAGTCTGTGGTTCTCCTTTTCTGATTCTATGCTCAGGAGTAGCCTACTGATCTGAAATTGGGTCTGAGAGGAGGACCTGCCTGCCTGCCCTGCATGAACGTCTCGTGTACATGAAGGCTTGCGGGCATTAGGACTGCTTCATCTTCTGGAAGAGAGGAATGCACTTGATTTCTGGTTTAAAAATCAGATCTTCATAAGCTTGGATGTTAATAAATGGATCTTGAGAAGTCTGAGTCCATCGAGCCTACTCCAGTTCTTGAGAATGAATAATCTGCCCCAGCCCTCCAAGCTCAGGACTGAGCCCTGTCCTGTGGTGAGCACTGCAAGTCCCCAACCCTCCCGGATGCCTCGTCAGATTCCTGGGCCCCGATTGCTCATGTCCTGATGGAGCAGTCACACTCTGTGCCCACGTCACATAATGCAGCCTCAGGGGCTTCTGTTGTGTTTCTTTTCTTATCCATTTTACTCACAGTTATAAACTGTGTCGTTGAAGAATTAGTGTCTTAAAAAGTCTTTGAGTGGGCCGGCCTGGTGGCTTAGCAGTTAAGTGCACGCGCTTCACTGGGTGGCCCCGGGTTCGGATCCCGGGTGCGCACTGATGCACCACCTGTCAAGCCGTGCTGTGGCGGCATCCCATGTAAAGTGGAGGAAGATGGGCACAGATGTTAGCCCAGAGCCAGTCTTCCTCAGCAAAAAGAGGAGGATTAACGACAGATGTTAGCTCAGGGCTAATCTTCCTCACACACACACACACAAAAAGTCTGAGATTTTTTAAATCAGTTATTTTGGCAGGGTGCTTGGTGGACTCTGAGTCATAGGCATGCCTTAGGAGGACTTTATTAGTTTATGGCTTAATGATGTACTGGTATTAAGGTTGGCTTGCTGTTTACTTGTGAATTTCACAATGAATCAGAGCAATGGGAAACAGTAAATTATTATAAAATCTTTGCCTAAAGGTCATTGTATTTCAAATTCTACTGCGTTAACTTCTGGGATGTAAGAGTTTCCTCATTATAGACTAGTTTATGAATATGATGTTAGAAGCTGTGTTCTTTATCTTGTCTTCAGTCAATTAGGGGACGAAAGGAGTAGAAAGAGAAAGCTTATACATACACGCTGCATTCTTTTCTCTTAGATCCTGGATTGGGGTGGGGTGAAGTATTTTTAGTGTGTAGTTTGAGAGTTTAGATGGCCTTTTCTAAAATGCGTACAGCCCAGGGAGAGAGTAAAAGGTCATAATGTCTGCTGGATGTAGGACAGAAGGACCGGTGCATGCTTCAGCTGCGTGCTCCTCTCCGTCCACCTTTTCCTGGGAGAGAAGAAGGGAGTGTTCCTCCTCTTCTTCCTGGGCTGTTGGGGACAGCCAGCAGGGAGAGAGACTCTTGAGAACTGAGGAATGGGTGAGGAGGAAGAGGTGAAGATCTTGAGTTCATGTCCTCTTCTTCACTTGATGGTTTGTTTCTCCCAGAGTAATAACTAACACTCACTTGAAACAAAATGCATTGTCTCATAAAACAGAAAAAAAGTTCCATGTGGTTAAAAAAAGTCGTCTGTGTTCTTATTGGCCTTTGTGTTAATGAGCAGTAGGTGGTTTATGGAGAATAGTTAATATAAACAAAAGGTTTACTCGTGAAAGAAGTGGAGTTCCACTGACAGTGTCCATTTGAGCTGCAGAAAGTGTTAGCCTCCACCTCAATAAGAGCTTCAGTCCGTCCATCTGAGGCGGCACTGCAGGAGTCCTGGTTTCGTTCACTCTGAAACACTGAGCGTCTTTTACACTTGAGGCACCATTCTAGGGCTGGGAAGCAGTGACCAAGTAAGACAAATTGGCCGTTCCTGATGGTCTCCCGTATTCTGTTTCCTCTGGTCCTGATGGTGTCCTGCGTTGTCAGGCGTTGGCTCTCACGGAGCTGAAGCATGCACCTGGTGTCGGAATCCGTTCACAGTCTGTGTGGGATCTTGGACTCCATTGGGCTCTTTTTTGGCATTTGGTGGGAGAGTTATGAACTTAAGGTTTTCTAGACATGATTTTATTCCAATTAAGACAAATAATAAAAAACCCAAATGCCTGGGAAACATTCAGCTTCGTGGGACAAGTAGGAAGGTGGTTGCTGGCAAGGATGGCCTCGCTGGCACCTGGGCAGTGCCGCTGAGCTCGGTCACTTGCTCGCGGGGTGGTGCTTTGCCTTCCTTAGATCCAGAGAATGTTGGTTTTCAGTCGGTTTAAACAGTTTCTTCAAAACTGCTATGAGTATATATTTTTAAAGGTGTTTTATTTTTGTTACTTTATTTCCCAAACACAAATTAATCACCCATGAGAGAGCCTAGGGTATGAACTCTCGGTAGGTTTGACGGTGCAGAGGAGAGTAAGCAGCCAGTAGGGGAAAGCCAGGCTCCAGCCTGTTCCAGCCTGGTGATGCCATTCCCTCCAGAGTCCAGCTGGGTGTCTTCTGAAGATTGGCACAGTAGTCCAGCTCAGACCTTGGCTGTCTCCTCTATAAGAAGAAGAACGCTTATGTTAGGAGGATATTATGGGAAGTAGTTTTGTTAAAGTGTGGTGACTTCTTGTAACCTCCTTAAGACTTCCTTATTGGCCTGAAACCTCTTGTTTTTGTATTATGTTTTGAGGTGAATTTGCATTTTGTGGGTATCTTTAGCAAATAATTTTTTTTTCTTATACTGCAAGGTATTTTAGAGTACTGCATATTTATTATAAGATCAGTTCTTCCTGACAGTGACCTCGATAAAAGTAAAGTTCTTAGAGAAATTGGGCACTGATCAGTGATTTGAACTAGGTTCCCTCTTACCAGACTATTCCATTCCGTTTGCTTAACAGTTATGAAATAGAAATAATTTGGAAATAACATTTAACTTGGATTAGATTAAAACCTTTGAGTTTGATATAAAATCCTATTGCTAGTTCCCAGATTGGCCATTTCATTCATTATTCTTTTCTTAACCCAGGAAGTTTTTCTTTTTTCTTATTTTGTTACTTTTATGTAGAGCTGTATCATTGTTTTTACCCCTAAATAGCTAATTAAAAATATTTGAACAGGGCAGATTATTTTAAATAGCTAGAATTTTAAAACATACCTTGTTGAAGGTGAGTGAACTATATATTTTTCCAATAGTGTGACTTCTCTTTGTTGTCTCTTTCGACACATGCATGCAAAATAGTTTTCTGTAGAAAATACTAGTAAAGATGTTTTAGTTTATCATCAGTAACTCTAGAAAACAAAATACTAACGAGATGTGTCATACCCATGCTTTGGTTGCATAAGGGAAGAAAACAAGATGAATTTATTTTCTCTAAAATCCGTTTTCTTTGTTTTTAGGGATGGCAAGTAAAGAAAGACTTTATTATATATTTCCTTAAGAACTTTAAAAAAAAAATTTAGCAGGAAATACAGATTTATTTTATCATGATTTATCTTTAAGTGTTACATTTTAAGGGCGTCTCTCTCTAGGGTATTGTTTTGTATTGATGTGAACTGGAAGTATGGACCCCAGGTGTTGGTCTGCCATTGCTGCGTGACCAGCACACTAGTGACCAGTCATTTGCTTGATTTCTTTGACTTGAATTTCCTCGTTGTATTAGATGACTAGTGTTATAGTAGGTGATTAAGGTGCCTTCTGCATTTTAATCTTTAAAACATGGTTCTCGTTTGAAGTTGTTTGGGAGATAATTCACGTAGTACCTCTCATGTAGCAATTTTGAAATCATTCTTGAAAGAAGGTAGAAGAAGTTCCAGATGACTTAAAAATCTCAGCATTAGATCCCAAACAGAAGTTGTGTTTAGTTCAAGTATTTCTGTATAGTTTTTCCTATTTTCCTGACATTGGGTTCATTTTTTTCTCTCTCTCTATTGTTTACACATTTTTCTTTTCCAATAATTTTTACTCTTTATTGTTTCCTTCCTTCCACTTTGGGTTTAATTTGCCTTTTTTAGCTTCTTGAGGTGAAAACGTAGATCATTTATTTTAAATCTTCTTTTCTAATATAAACATTTAAAGCTATACATTTCCCTCTAGGCACTGCTTTAGCTGCATCCCACAAATTTTGATGTGTTTTATTATTCAGATTGAAATGATCTAATTTGCTTGTAGATGTCTTCTTTGACCCGTGGGTTACAGTATCTAGATGTATGTTGTTTAATTTACAAATATTTGGAGATTTCCCAGATACCTTATTGTTATTCATTTCTAATTCTGTTGCAGTCAGAGGGCACTTTGTATGATTTCAATCCTTTGAAAAGATTTTTTGAGACTTATACTATGTCTGTACATATGGTCTGTCTTGGTATGTGTTCTGTGCATATTTGAAAGGAATGTGCAAGCTCCAGTTGTTGTGTGTAGCGTCCTTGTTAGGTCAAGTTGATTGATAGTCTTCACATCGTCCATATCATTATTGACTTATCTCTGATAATATTCTGAAGTTTACTTTGTCTGCACAGCCACCCCAGATTTCTTAGGATTAGTGTTTGTGTGGTATATCTTTTTCCATCCTTTTACTCTTAACCCATTTGTGTCTTGACATTTGAAGTGCATTTCTTGTAAACAGCACCATAGTTGGGTCTTGTTTTTGTATCCAGTCTGACAGTCTTTGCTTTTTAGTTGGTATATTTGT
Source organism: Diceros bicornis minor (assembly GCF_020826845.1). Lineage (NCBI taxonomy): Eukaryota > Metazoa > Chordata > Mammalia > Perissodactyla > Rhinocerotidae > Diceros > Diceros bicornis. The sequence continues at coordinate 36,242,847 of NC_080771.1, read as the reverse complement.
CTGTTATATTTAATGTTCTTATTGATATGGCTGTCAATCATGTTTTTGATATTGCTGTTTGTTTTCTATGTCCCATTTGTTCTGTATCCCTTTTTCTCTTTCTTCTTTTGCGTTGGTTGTATTTTAATGTCCCCTTTTTGTCTTCTCTGTTTGCTTATGTTTTGTTGTAGTAGTTGCTCTAGGGTTTGCTGTATACATGAACTTGAGGCAGTCTGTCTTCAAGTGATATTATGCCACTTCTCATAAGCTGTGAGAACCTTACACTAGAAGGCCCACATTTTCTTCTTCCATCCTTTGTGCTGTTGTTGTCATATATTTTTTTCCATATATTTTAGAAGCCTCGCAATACAATGTTATTGTTTTAGTTTTAGACAGTTATTATTTAAAGAAATTTTAAAATGAGAAAGAAAAATATCTTACATTGATTTACAAATTTACCATTTCTAACTCACTTCATTCCTTTGTGTAGATCTATGTTTTCATCTGGTAATGTGTTCCTTCAGCTTAAAACTTCATTTACCATTTCTTGAAGTGCAGGTCTGCTAGAAACAAGTTTTCTTCGGCTCTTTTTCTAAGTGAAAATGTCTTCATTTTACTTTCATTTTGAAGGATATTTTGCTAGATACAGAATTCTAGGTTGACAGCTGTTTTCTTTTAGCACTTGAAAGATGTTCTGTTTGCTGGCTTACATCGTTCTAGTGAGAGGTCAGTGGTCATTCTCATCTTAATCTCCTGTATTCAGTGTGTCTTTTTTCCCCCCTAAGGCTGCTTAAAAGATTTTCTCTTTATCTTTGATTTTTCAGCAATTTGATTTTGATGTACCTTTGTGATTTTTGGGGGGTTCTATTACATGTATGTTAGACTGTTTAATGTTATCCAACGGGCAGTGTATCTCTGTCCTTTGTTTTTTCCCCAGTCTTTTTTCTCTTTTGTCTTCATTTTGGATGGCTTTTATTGCCCTTCATGGTCAGTGGATGTGCTGTGAACTTGTGAGTTTTTCATTTTACATACAGTATTCTTCAGCTCTAGAAGTTGTTTGGTTCATGATTATTGTTTCCATGTTTATTTATTATGTTCATGTTTTCCTGTAATTGGACATATTTATAATGGTTTTCCAGTCCTTGTCTGCTCATCGTCTCACTGAGAATTGACTGACCTTTCTCCTTGTCATGGGTCACATTTTGCTGCTAGAACTGTGTGGTTAGCTCCTGGGCTTTGTGACTGCTGCCTGTGGATTTTGTTTTCATCTATCAGTGAATCATGAGTTTTGTCCTGGCAGGTGGTTTAGTCACTTGCAGATCATTGTGATAATTTTGAGGCTTTCTCTGGGGACAGCTTAACCCATAGCCTTTCTGGGTTCTCTCCTGAATGCCCTGGGCATTCAGTGACACTTTTCACTCTGTCTGGTTGGAACTTGCCTGTCTCTGAGCCCTGTGTAAGCTCAGGTCGTTTTCAAGCTTTCAGCCCCACAGTGGCGGTTCTTTGCCCGGCTTCCCCTGGTCTCACCCTATAGATGTCGCACCCTATAGATGTGCAGCTTAGTGTTCAGAGGCTCCGGGGGACCCCCTATGCAGATTTCCAGGGTGCTTTCTCTCCAGTACTCTGTCCTGCAAGTTCCAGCTGCCTCAGCACCCCTGAACACTGATCTTTGTGTCTTCAGCTCAGCAAGGCCACCTGCTCTCTTGGGCTCCTTTCCCCACAACAGGGTGCAGACACTGCCTCCAGAGTCAGAGGGCTCACCTTGCTCGTTGACCGTCTCTCGGGACCACAGTGCTGCACTTCCTCTGTCTGATTGTATTGCTTCATGGATTTTGTCCAGTTGGCTCCTGGTTTACACTGGGAGGGCTGGTGTGGTACCTGTTGCTCCGTCCTGGTCAGGAGTGGAAGTTTTATGCCTGTGTCTTTATAGATTTAATCTTCTCTTGAGGAATGTGTTAATTTTTTCTTTATGTTCACTATCTTTGAAGAGTAGTTAATACAAAGCCCTCACTGGCCATCAATCCGCCTTCATATGGTCCCTAGAGTCCTGACATGAGGGCCTGTTACTGTGACAGAGATGGGGGATGGGAAGACGAGCTCTGGCTTTTTTACAGTCTCTGTTTTCTTGCCTGGAATTTGACTTCATTTTTTAAGAATGACTTTAAAAACCGATTATGTAAGTAATAAATATTTATTGTGAAAAAAATGAAAAGAATAAAAAGGAAAAGTCCATGTCCATTCTTCCAGAACTGCTAATTTAAATTTTTTGCATCTTTTCTCTGACGTATAATTTGTATTTCTACACATCTGTATTTCATATTCGTTGGAGTACATACATGTATACACATACATATATTCACACATTTTTTTCTAGATTGTTCTTTCCACTTGATGCATTATTTGTAGTATTATCCTGTGGCATTAAATTGTCTTCTATAACATGATATTACAAAACTCCATTGTATTGTGTAACATGAATGTACCACCTAACTTCATTAAAACTAAAAAAATGTGTTAGATTTGGGCCTGAGCTCATCATCATGTCTGCTTTAAAGACTTGAGATGATGAGTTGCTTTCCTCTAGCACTACGGGGGTTTTAGAGTGATAGGAAACTGGCTTGTCCCTTTATAGGTCAGTCATCTGTGCTGAGATGATGCACACTAAACTGACTGAAAATGGAGTGGGGGGGTCGTGTCACCTGTAAGTATGCCACCAGGACTCTCCAGTTAGTCCAGGGCAGGAGCGGCATCAGAGACAGAGCCGCAGTTCTGCAGTGTTCTTAAGCTCTAGGCAGGGTGCAGGACCTGCGCTGCAGTGGAAGCTCTGGGGTACTCAGAGGGTGCCCACAGATGGAGCCTCCTGGGAAGCACCGTCTGACCTGCCCAGTGGGTGCTTTTGTGTGGATGTCTGTGAGAGCAGGTAGGCATTCAAACAGAATGCTCAGGAGCATCCTGGCATCCAGCAGCACCTGACGTGCTCCCCCGCCCCGGCCACACTGTGCCTGCTGCTGTGGCCACTGCTTCCAAGCTCCTGGCCAGAAGGCCCCTCGGTTGTTTCCCATCAGCACCCCCTTGGCATGAGGGACATGCCCGCGTGATCTGCTTTGCTGCCTGGACCCCGTGGCTGGTGACTCCCAGGGCAGGCTGGCCCAGTGCCTGCTCCGTGCCAAGGGTTGACTGACTGAGCATTACACCCCACGTTTGTGGGGTACTTACAGGAGAAGTCATTTCCGTGAAATGGAAAAACCTCACACACTCGGTTTATGGGTTAGCTAACCATAAAACGAGGCAAGTTGTGACTGTCATTGAAACAGTGAACCAAGTGGTATGTCACGGAATGAGTTCTCGACAGAGGAGGGCTCTGTCCGTCACTGACCAGCCGGTGGGTTGTGTGGTTCTGGTGGGTTCAGGCGGTCATGGGTGGTTCTGATGTGGCCTCTGAGTCCTGGGCCTTCAGCAGAACCTCAGAGAACGCAGGCCCTGAGAAGGAGACGAGACAGGGCAGGTGTTCCAAACGAGGTCAGGGCTGGGAATCGGAGTGTCCATGGGGTGAGGAGGAGGTGAGCTTCTGGAATTCTAGGGGAGGGGTTCCCGTTTTATTTGTGCCACCTTTTATCTTCACTTAGGCTTTTGTTTGGAGAAAGAATTCCACTGCTTCAGCAATCCAACCCAAAACGCCAAAGCCCTGGACTAGATAGTCTATAAATTGCCTTTAAAAGTCTCCAAATCTGTGTTTCTTGTATTTGCATTGGTAAGGGTTATCTTATGTGAAATAGCATTTGCTCTTATTTTGGCAATCTGAGATATGTTCCCTTACAGATATTTTTCCTTTTCTGGAAAGGCCTTTTTAATCACACACTTTGACTTGCTTTTTCTCCTCTTAAGGGGGATCTAGCACAGCAATCCCCATCGAGAGTCAACATTGCCCTCACCTCGTGGAGATGGAGCTTTCTGTGGGGTGATGGAGAACTCAACCACGTGGTCACTGTAGGAACACCAGGATGGCTTGGGCAAAGTCTTGTGTTTTCATCCTTGTATTTCTGATGCGGGGTGTGGGATGTTGGGTGTTCTTGCTTCATCTTTGATGAGTTAGTGAGTAACCTTGAGAATGTGAAGTATAATTCTGCTCATGGGATGTGAGCCCTGGAGTTCCCATCCTCAGTTACCTCCCCCCTCAGATCGCCACATTGGTTCATGATGTGCCTGTGGACCGTTTGTTCTGTAAGTGTTTTGATATTCTGCTAAGCCCAGTAATACTTTGAAATGTGCACATGTGGGTCTCGAAAGTCTGATGTTGCATGGTGCCTGGTTGGCATGGCTTACGTGCTGCTCTCTCTTCTGCTTCTCCTGTGCTGACAGTGGCTGTTCAGGATACAGGATAGTGAGCGCTTCCTGCAGCGGGTGGCCTGAAGGCATCATTTTCCCTGCTTCCGTTTGCCTTTACTGTTATGCTTAAATCTTTTAAAAATAAACGTTAATAACATTACATAAGCATTCCCTAGTACACATATGTTTTATTCATTAGTGTAGTTTTAGGTATACAGTGCTTAATAGCTAGGAAAGGGGTTAATGAGGGCAGGTAAACAGCTTTATTATAGATATTTAATAAAAAGAAAATACTCTGTCAGTTTGTGTTATAACTAATGTGAACTTTTGACATAAATGTGTCCCTTTTAATGGGATATGGGGTTGTCTAAATCTAAGTGGATGTTAATTTTGCAACCAGGAATGCGTGAAAGTTTATTAGACTTTTGACTTAGGCGGATTTGCTGTATGAGGAATTTTTCAGGAATTTTCCCCTCAAAGGCAGAAGATGATGGCCGAGTGTGCGTGCCGGCTGAAACTACCCTGTGTGGTGCTGTGGTAGATGGTGCCAGTGCTGGTCCCCACTCATGGAGCTGGCAGAGAGCTGCATCCTAACCTGTCACCTCTCTTAACAGGCGGTGGTGGTGCCTCAAGGTGGCGGACAGTTGTGGATCTTTGGAGGGGAGTTTGCTTCTCCCGATGGAGAGCAGTTCTACCACTACAAGGATCTGTGGGTCCTGCATTTGGCCACCAAGACCTGGGAGCAAGTCAGGTAAGGCCTGGGTGACGAGCCCGACCTCTGGGCCAGCTTCTTTCCCATGCCAGCACTCTGAGTTCAGGAGACGCAATTGGATCTCGTAGAATCTGGGGCTCTGAGGAGTGTGGACTGCAGAGCCCTGAGAGACTAGACCTGCTGGTCTGAGGTAGGAAAAGAGCTCGAGTTTTCTCTGGACCCTTCACAGAGAAGTGGGGCCTGGTGATGGCTGCCTGACGCCTGGCTTTGTTGAAGGTGTTGCCGGGATCTTGGGGAGCAGCACTGTGCCTGGGCTTATTTTCTCATTCCTCCCCTCGTCAGCGTCATATTTTAATGCGGTTCTCCTTCTGGGCCATCTGTTTATCCCCTTAGAGGCAACGCTGGGTTTCGACTTGCTGGAAATGGAGCTGTGGTATTTACTAAAAGGGAGTGCTCTGTCTAGGTCTAGTTGACGTAAAATAGTGGAGCTGGTGAGAGGAAGGAGGGCGAAGCCTCTACAAGGCTCTTCAGTAAACTGGGCTCTGCCATTGCTGGTGCTTGGTTTCTGCACCTGTGGGTGACATTGATGCATGGTTGTCACGTTTACCACTGCACACTGACCACGGGTGTCTCAGTGGTCAGAGCTGCACACCCGTCTCTCTATGTAGAGACACAGACGGTTTATCTGTGCATAAATTATTTATGAGAAGAAACTTAGTAGAATGACAGATTGAAAGTGGAGTTAGTGGCTTTATCCTTCTGGGTACGATGCCCGATTGCCAGGCTGCGTGTGCCGTGATTGCAGGGTACTGTCTACAGTTAATACAGCAGAGTTCCCTCTCCTCAGTAGAGAAGGCATCTGTGTTGCAGAATTCACTTATGGTGCAGAACCGTTTCCGGGTCCTAGGACTTTCGTCGGCGGGGAGCACCACACCCTGGAGGACATGCTCGGTTATTGGACCATGAGCCTTTCAGGAGACTGCTGATGCTGGCTGTCGAAGCCTGCTGTCGAAGCCTGCTGTAATCCTCTTCAGGCTTAGACTGTTAAACTCGCAATGCAAAGAGTCCATTGTGCAAGTGGAAAGTGTCAGTAGATTCCCCTAGCTCGGTTGACCTGCTGGAGAAGGACTTGATGCCACTCTTAATAAAATCAGAACCAGAGCCTTGTGTGCATTCCTGATTCCTGACTTCTTCATTGCCCTCTCTTACTTGCTTTGGGAAGCGTTCGTTATCTTGTAGGCACAGGAATCAAGAAACAATTTTCATATTAAGATTGATTTGGTTATGTATATGTTGAAACTTAGTCATTTTCCCCTTAATTTAAAAAGCATTTAGGCCCAGAGCGTGTAACCTTTGTTATCTTTCTTGCTTTGCTTCAGTAATTCCTTTAAAAACCCATTTGTTACTTATTTGCTTGCTTGTTCATTTTTGGCAGATTGATTCCTGATATTTCCATAGCATTTGTATCAGCTTTGGAAGCTTGCGTCCATAATGGATGGGTGAGGGACAGTAACCCTCTCCGTGAGAGAATGTGTCTCATCTAAGAGCTACTCGGCAAGGCCTGCTGTTGACGGTAGCACTTCTCTGGGCTGTTTCAGCAGTGACGTTCTGAGCTCTTTCGTGACAGGCATGCTTTCTTGTGGCCTTCCGTCTTCTGGTTCTATGTATTGTGGGTGTTTGTTCTAAGGAAGCTGGGAGGCGCTATTGATGCGTGGTCACTGGGGGAGTGTCCTTTGAAGAGCTCACTGTGGCCAGTGTCCCCAGCCAGCCAGAGATGGCCGCCCTAGCCTCAGTGCATGACTCAAGCTGTGTGTCCCAGTGCCGTCGCCTTGATTACACTTACATGGCATTTGAGGCATCCATCCTAAATCAGAAAATGTCTCTGATAAACAGGTCTCTCATTACTTGAATACTTGCTTATTGTAATTAAAATGTGAGAATTTTTTAAAGGTGTGTATGTAGAACCTATTGAAAACTAACGTGAAACTGCCAAGATAAAATTCAGTGCCATCTTAACCCCTCTGTTTTAGTCTAAATAGAGTGGTAGGGCAGGAAAAGGGTTATGTGCTTTATTTTTTGTCTTTTTTGCCTAAATCGCTGTTTTTCAAGCCTTCTGGGTGATGAGCTCTGGTTCTTTGTGGGTGAGATGAGCAGAGAGACCGGCAGAGCGATGCTGTGAGCTCTTCCCTTCGGTGGCCAGGGTGCGACGGGTGCGTTTCACCAGAACCTAAGAACCATGTGGGAATGTCTGTCTGACCAGAAAGGTGCAGCCTGTTGAGTACAGGTGTGCAAGTCAGGAACTCAGGAAGTCCCCAGTTCTGTCTCGTATTTTGTTTGCCAGGAGATTTTAAATGACCAGCTTAGTTTCTGTGTTTCTGCTGCTCAGCAAAGTTTGGTTACTACTACTTCACATATTTTTGGCCTTATGTTTGAGGCTTGCTCAGTTTTCAAGGCCCCTGATGGGATGCAAAGTGTTATAAATGGTGTGCATGGGATATTATGTGATGGCAACGTCTACTTCCCTGTCCTTCTTGTCTCCCACCCTGAAACGTGGGCACTGAGCTCCTGCCTTCCTCAAGTACTTGGTGCCTTAACCTGTCCCTGTGCCACAACCCTTCCTGCACCCGCCCCAGATGTCGTCTTTGAGGCCATCAAGGAACGTGTACCTCTGGTGTGGCCCCTTCTCTTGCCGGGACAGCTGTCTACAACCCACTGTGTATAGGAAACAAGCTTATCTCAGGAGAGTTTTCCTGAGCAAGTCACTGCACCCGAAGCCACAAGAGATTGATAGATCTGACAATAGGAAATGTTAACAGTCTTGTATGGGAAATGATGCCCCAGGAAAGTTGAGAATAGTGACGGGTGGGGGGAAAGTACCCACAGCGTTCAAAATAGAGGCCTTCTGTAAGGTAGTGAGCAACAAGTGGCTTGAGGAAAACCGAGCAAAGGAGGTAAAATGGCAAGTCACAAATGGCCAACACTGAAAAGGTGAGTGCTACTCAGTGTCAGCAAGAAGGCAGGGACTCCCGTGGTCAGATGGTGGTGGTATCCGTCACGCCATCATAATTTTAAATGTGTGTACCCCTTGACCCCAAATTCTCTTTTAGGACTATACCCTAAATAAATACTCCCTCTCTTTTTGTACAAAAAAGCATATACAAAAATATGTACAAAAACACAAGATGCAGAAAAACACATGCCTGAGAAAAAAGCTTACAAAGTGGGCCAGAGAACTGGGTGTATGCTTGCTCGTGTGCGCACATGCACGTGGCGAAAGGTCTGGGTTGTTTCCAGGTTTTCTTCTAATTCGTTGATCTTCTGTTGGCACCTGTTCTAGTATCACTCCATTTTAATCACTACAGCTTCGTGGTATATTTCGATAGCTCAAAGGTTTTTCTCATTTACTTTAAAGATTTCTTTGTCGTGCACTCATTTTTTTCATATGAGCTTCAGAATCAGTTTTTCAAGTTCTGTTTTTAAACATTCCAATGGGATTTTGATTGGATTGCTTTCATTTATAGATTGCACTTAGGGAGAAGTGACATGTTTCTAATCCTCAGTCTTCCCAATCAGGAACATTGTACTTATCTCAGTTTAGTTAGGTTATTTTTATTCTTCAGTAAAGTTTACAACGGCTTAGAACTAGAATTGAAAAGTCAAAGAGTGTATGTGTTCCTAAAGCCATTCACCTCTGTCTGATGGTTGTCCCCAGGGAGCTCCGTGGCACTCCCACGCTTGCTGTGTGGGGCCTTTGTGTCTGCGCTCTGTATTCCCAGTGCGCAGTATCCTTGTTTGAGTGTTGTTCTTACTCATATGCACCATCACTTCACAGGGTAGCAGAGACGAGACTGTGGGTGGCAGCCCTGCAGAATAAGCAGTTGTTCTGGCTTTATCTGCCTTTGGAAGAGGTACCAGAAAGAAGAGTCCAGGTTTCCCAGCAAGAGTCAGTTGTGTAGTGGCTGGGAGACTTGTCAGCCTGGGGAGGTGGCTCAGAGCTGAGAGAATACCTCTAGTAGTGATTCTTGGGCTCTTGTGCACCACGTAGCACCTAGGGAGCTTTTAAAATGCACATTTCTACACTCCGCCTTGAACATCAAGTCTGATCCAGGGCAGGTTTAAAATGGGGCTCAGGTATCTGCATCTTACATTAACCCCTGCCCCCACACCCCGCAGGGACCCTGAGCCATGTGGCCCTGGACTACAGCTGGAGGCCTCGGTTATTAGTCCATTGGCCTCAGTTGCTGGTGGGTCTCATGCTTATTTTGAGTGCTGTGCACTGATGTGAAAATGTCTGCTGCCCTTTTAGAAGTAAGAAAATTCACATAAAAGGCCTCTTAGATCCTTAACAATTAAAATAGTGTAGGTATTGCTTTTGTAATTTACTAATTATTACAAAATGAAAACATCACCCCAACTGCCTTGATTGGCTTGATTGATGGGGCCCAGAATAACCGTGGGAAAGTGCAGGTAGACTAATTATTAAAGTCTGTATTGGTTCCTTGGACTAGTTACAGTGTGTGGGATTTTGACTTAGAGCTGCTGCCGCTTGTAATTGGACTTGGTTATTAGTACACTGACATAGTGGTTGCTGTTGAAAGAGGATGACTGCTGGCAGTTTATCCTCTGTAACTTTTTTCTTACTGATCTAAAAGAAAAGGTAAGGAGATTCAGCCAAAATGAAGATTGATTTTTACCGTTTCTGGGAAAGATCGCTCAGCCTGGGAGAATGCACATGATGTGGGCTCATATCACTTGAAAAGTACAGGAAGAGTTCACTATGAACTGAATTCATTTAGTTACCAGGATTTGTCCTGGCACTCTGCATTCATTTTTTTAGTAAATGCTCTTCACTCCCGTGGGGGTAGGTTCACACTGGGGAGACTGAGAGTGGGAAAGGTTACATATTGGTAAAGGCCAGCAGAGGCCACATTACATCAGCATCTGGAGTGTTTAGTCCCTTTCTTGGCTTTTAAACTGGTTTTTCTTTTGGGAGGGCAGGATGGATTCCTTCTTGAAGGCTGATGACTTTTGATTTACAGTCGTGTGTCGCTTGATGACGGGGATACAGTCTCAGAAATGTGTTGTTAGGTGATTTCTCTGTTGTGTGAACATCATAGTGTGTACTTACACAAACCTAGATGGTACAGCCTCCTCCACACCTGGGCTCATGGTACTGATCTTCTGGGACCACCGTCATAAATATGGTCCGTTGTTGACTGAAGCATCGTTATGTGGCGCGTGACTGTTTATGTGTGTCTTCGATGCTGATGTTCTGATTCGAGTTAAGCTTCCTGATACAGCGAGTGCCTCCAGCCCATCCTTGTGTCTGCTGGTCTGAGGAAACTGTCCTCTGGGGAGGCAATTGTAACTCAACAGGAGGAACAGACAGGGCCCGCCCCAGAGTAGTTAGGAAGAACTGTTCTTCTGAGGTTAGTGATGCAAACTCCCTATCAGGTCACTGAAGGGGGTGCCTTGAACAACCAGTGCCTGCGAGTTTCCTCATTTAACAGTGGGATTGTGCACCGGATGCCTAGTGCAGACACAAGAACCTCATTTTACATGGGATGTGTAGGACCAGCTCTAACAGATATTTCAAGATTTCTTGAGTCTCTGTCTTCAGTGGGAGGTGCCTGCAGAACTGCCCTGATTTAAAAAAATAATACAAAAGGCCTGATTTGGCAACATCAATTCTATATATAGTAGTGTTTTTATTTTTATAAAATATGCAGTCTTTCTCCCCTTCCCCAGCCGCATCTCCTCCAGGGGTAGGAAGGAAGGTGAGGTGTGTTTGTTGTGAATGTGTGTACACCTGTGTGAGTGGGATGGAAGTTGGACGGCAAAGGCAGGACCAGCATTTGCCCACCTGCTCTGTTACTTATGGTGCGGAAGCCTTTACCATGTGTAATAGGTCAGGATGGGCAGAGGGGCTGGGAAGAGGAAAGGATTGAAAGAATCACCTTTTCTCTTCCATTTAACAGGTGAGTGGCTGATAATTGAAGGTATATCTGTGATTATCATCAAAAGCAACCTTGAAATAGTGAGACGCTAGGCAGCCTAGTGCCTTAGTCAGCTCGGGCTGCTATAACAGAATACCATAGACTGGGGGCTTAAACAGCAGACGTGTATTTCTCGTAGTTCTGGAAGTGGGAGGTACAAGATCAAGGTGCCAGCAGATTCAGTGTCTGGTGAGGGCCCACTTACTGGCTGGTAGACAGCTGCCTTCTCGCTGTGTCCTCACGTGGCCTTTCCTTGTTCATGGAAAGATTTCTGTCTTCCTCTTCATATAAGGGCACTCATCTCATTATGGGGGCCCCATCCTCATGACCTCATCTAACCCTAATTACCTCCCAAAGGTCCCACCTCCAAATACCATCACACTGGGAGTTAGGGCTTCAATATATGAATTTTGCGGGGACACAAACATTCAGCTCATAACAGCCAGCATCTGGTGTTTGCTAAGATCTTTCCTTTGACAAAGATGAATGTATCAGTGAGGGTCAGATGAGGAAAGCATGAAGGGGTGGTCACACCTGTGGTGGAGGATGCAGAACAGTAGGAACATCCCACTGGTGGGCTACGAGGCAGATGGGGAAGTTCTGGAGCTGAAGGAGATGCCAATGCTCCTGACAAGGGGCTGAGGCAGGGGAGGGGGGAATGCCCTCGTTCCTTCCGTCTGTCCCACACCCCCAGTCTCCCACTGGTACTTCTGGCTCTGGTGGGACTTCTCTGTGATGGCAGCAGAGCTGGGGGCCAGCGGAGCCCACGGGAGAGGAATTGCCTGTGTAATAAGACAGAGTGCTCCCGCGCTTGGATCCCCTCTTTAGTCACAGTGGGCCGGCCCTGTCAGTTCAGGTTGCCTGTTGTTTCAAGTTTGGTTAGGTCAGCCTGCACACTTAAAAGCCAGCATTTCTAAAGATGAACCCCAGTCTTCTCCCCTACCCCTACAGGAGGTGCAGTTGGGCAAGGGGAGAAAGGTTTTGGCACCCTTCCTCCATTTATTTCTGAAGCTGCTGCCATCCTAGTTTGTCATCAGTGACTCAAACCACAAACAGAGGGAGGCCAGGCTACCACAGAGCTCAGCTTTTTTCAGATGTTGTTCACATACGATATCACCCTTTCAAAATGTATAATTGTGGTTTCTAGCATATTCACAGAGTTGTGCAGCCATCACTGCTGTCTAAATTTAAAGCGTCTCCATCACCCCAAAAAAACTCCTTCCAGTCACCCCACATTCCTCCTTCCCCCTAGTCTGTGGGAACCCCTAACCTGCTTTCTATCTCTGTGGATTTGCCTATTCTAGGTATTTCACATAACATCCTAGATGTGAATCCTACAGTATTTGTTCTTTTGGGACTGACTTTCAGTTAGCATCATGTTTTTAAGGTCCATCCATTCTGCAGCACATATCAGTATTTAATTCTTTTTTATGGCCAAATAATATTCCATTGTATGGAAAGAGCACATTTTGTTTATTCGTTCATTGATGGACATTTGGGTTGTTTCCACTTTTCTGCTCTCGTGAGTAACGCTGCTGTGAACATTTGTGTACAACGAATACATTTTTATAGCATTGAAGCACTTAGTAGGTGATGAATAAAAGTTGGTTGAATGAAAAAAATATACATAAATGGATAAGTGCGTGTGTGTGCGCACTATTTTCTCTTGATTTGAGAAAGGAGCCAATGTTTGGTCTTCAGGAAATACTGAAGTATTCAGTATTCGCACGTATTCAGTGTATATGTATCTTAAAGTGTGTCTGAGAAAAGTTAACATCCTAGAAAAGAAGAATTGTTAGCAAAATGATTCAAAGTTATTTTTACGATCCTGTTGCGAAGGGCAATTACGAGTTAGCTGAAATCAGACTGTGCCTCATAATTGCAATGTATGTGAATCTTGGGGTGTGACATACGTGTTTGGAAATAGAAACACACATCTCTGCTCTCTGGGTTCTGTAGTGAGCTAGTTGGGCTGGTGGTCCGAAGGCTCTGGGCTCCACAGCGAGGCGGGTTTTATTAACAGCCACGCAGCAGCTTGAGTGAAACCAGGCGCCCACAGCAGTGGACGCAGAAGCTGTGTAGGCCCCTCTTCCTTCCCTGCTGGCTGACCGTCACCCCTGATGTGCTTGTGTGGAGGGAGGGAGGGAGGACCCGGGGAGGAGCAGCACACAGGTGGAGTGTGACTATGTGGAGAAACACTAAGCCGGGAGGCAAAGGGCATGTGAAAGCGAAAGCTGCCATTCAGATCAGTGGTCAGTGTTTTGGCCCATAGCTGTCATTAGTGCTGGGACCTCTGACTTCATCTGGTTGGTTTAGCGTCTTAATTGGTGGTTGAAAGGGCGGGTTCTGGGACCAGACTGCTTTGGTTTAAATTCTGGCTCTGCCGCTGACCAGCTTAGTGTGTCTTGATTTTCTCCTCTGTAAATGGGATTAGAGGTCACATCTGCACCACGTGTTTGTTGTGAGGAATAAATGCACATAAAAAGGCTGGCCTAGCATAGAGTAAACATTCCACAAATGGTGGTTTTATTATTAATGGTAACAGTGAAAATAAAAATAAAACAAGGACACAGCTTGATAGGCTGCCTGGATTATAGAGACTGCTACTAATTACTCCCTACAATGTGATTAAACACTCTACTTACAAAGCTCAAACTCCGTTGACTGATTGATACCTGGAGAAGTGGGGCTGAATTCCAAAGGCACGCTGTTTGAAATGCAAAGGGAGATGCTCTTACACAGCCTTCCTGCTGGGGCTGGGTTGTAACTATTCTTGGAGGAGGGACCTTTTCTATTCTGAGGATGAGCCACTAGAGGAAGTGCCCTGTCAGGTCGGCCTGTGCGACCTTGATTCACAAGGATTCCGAGAGAAATTGTTCCTTTGCTCTGTTAAGTGTCTCGGGGCTCCCTGGTGCAGCATGGTGCCACAGCGTACACTTTTGTAAGGTGTAAACTTGAATATAACTCGGGAAGGCATTTGCGTATCTAGTGCTTAACGCCCTCTTTGTACCCTACGCACATAGAGTTATTTGATGCTTGTGCATTTTCTGTAAATGTCACCACAGCGGCCCATTGCAAGGGGCCTAGGTGATGCTGAGTGGCAGCTCACCCTGTTGGAATGCCGTTCTGCACAGAACTCAGATGCGCTGAAACACTTACTCCCATAACATTACACGTGTGTTTTTGTGCCACATATAGATCTGGCCAAGTAGGACATGTTAATTTTTTAAGACTCCATATTTAGGAGTCATGGCAATTGAAAAGTGCCTGTTGGAGATTCAAATATAAACGGGCTTTTTTGGATGGCTTTATTTTTTTTAAAGGGGTCTTTTTATAGAAGATTTTTTTTCCCTTTTGGTTACAAAACAAGTGGTACTTGGCTGCTGCCTCAAAAAATGAGTTGACAAAACACCCGTCAGATTCGTGGCCAGGAAGCTGGCAGGAGGCCCTTAACCTGGCACGTCTCGGCGGTGGGCAGTCATTTGTAGATGACGGCTTACTGGCGCTGTGTCCGCAGGTCACTGGGCCTTTAGGTTCATGGTTACTGGACTAACACTGGTAGCATTCAAGCTCTCCTGTGTAACTTGTTTTGCAGTAGAATTGGAAGCGATGAGACTAGTTTAGTTGTTGAATGAAAACCTTCCTCAGATTGTACTTGTTAAGTACTATATCAGAAAACTTCTCACAAGGGGGACTTGCTTCTCGCCCAGCACATGGGGTGTTTTCCTTCCCATTCACCTTCTCTACTGGGCGGCAGCAGTGTGGGGTGCCCATCTGCTCAGCACCCAGCACAGATGGCGTGGAGATGTCGTGCCGTCTGCTTCAGCCTGAGGAGTGGGGCCAGCCCCCAGGACAGCACTGCTCTGCCCACCCCATCCCCCGTGCAGAGTGTGCAGTTGGGGTCAGCGCCCAGCAACCCCAGGGCTGTCATGGCATGCCCAGACCCTCCTTCTGAGCCTTGTCCATTTGGTATTTTTATCATGAATTTGGGTAAGAAAACATGCCTGCTAAATTTGTGGGTGATACAAAGCGAAGAGGGAGAGCAGATAAGTTGGTTGACAGATTCAGTATCCAAAATTATCTCTGTGTACCAAATCTAACAAGATGAAATTGAAGTGGGACAGGTTTCCCTTGTAGGTTGCCTGTAAGTATAGGATTAAGAGATATGACTTTAAAATCTGCCCTTGCTAGTAGGAGAGAGGGATTTTGTACTTTGTAATCCCAGTAGGCATCAGCCTATGAGGAGGCTCCCCAAAGGCTAATGCTTAAATGTCAGATTGAGGTATTGATTACCTTTGGTTGCCTTTCCATTGGCGAGCACAGTGGTCATTTTGAGTGACATATTAAAAGGGACGTTAATAAACCGAGAGCGTTAGGGGAGAGAGAGCAGTATGTCAGGCATTTGAAGAAAGATGAGAAGAATGGAATTTGTTCTGGATGGGGATAAGGGAAGATCTGGGGTCCTCATAGTGACGTGTAATAAACTGTTCACCCAAAATTTGCTAAAGGGGAGATATTTGGATGGGGCAGCTTGAGCCTCCTTTTCATTTTGAGATTCTGTGTATTGATGTATTTTTTAGGGCACCTGGTTTTGGGGGAAGCTATATAGAATACACAAAAATAAATGGAGAAGAATACATTGTATAAATAAGTGTTGAACTATGTGGTTCAGGTTGTCACCATCCTTCGCAGCCTGGAGTTGCTGAGGTCTTTGTGGGGGAGCTGGACTTGAGGGCTGGATTCTGTAGGTGACAGAGCCAG
The DNA here is from genome assembly GCF_020826845.1 of Diceros bicornis minor. NCBI lineage: Eukaryota > Metazoa > Chordata > Mammalia > Perissodactyla > Rhinocerotidae > Diceros > Diceros bicornis. The sequence goes on along the minus strand of NC_080771.1, from coordinate 36,227,073 downwards.
GCCTAGAGAGCAACCAGTGCAAAACGCCTTTGGCGTGAGCAGAGGACCCTAGAGGGGATTTGATTCCGACATAGGACTTGAGGCTTGTAATCTGTAAGAATCTAGGGAGTGTGCCTGGATGACCAGGTCGGTGTCGGCTCTTTTTTAATCAGATTGTCTTCTTATTGTTGAGTTTTAAGAGTTGTTTGTGTATTTTGGATAACAGTCCTTTATCAGATGTGTCTTCTGCAAGTATTTTCTCCCAGGCTGTGGCTTTTCTTCTAATTCTCTTGATACTGTCTTTTGCAGAGCAGAAGTTTTAAATTTTAATAAAGTCTAGCTTATCAATTATTTTACATTTAGGTCTGTGACCCATTTTGAGTTAATTTTTGGGAAGGTCATAAGGTCTGTGTCTAGGCTCATTCTTTTGCATGTGGATGTCCAGTTGTTCCAGCACCAAAGACAGAAGAGACTGTCTTTGCTCCAGTGTTGCTTTTGCTTCTTTGTCGAAGATCAGTTGACTATATTTATGGGGATCTCTTTCTGGGCTCTCTGTTCTTTTTCATTGATCTATTTGTTTATTCTCTCGCCAACACCACGCTGTCTTGAACTTTGTTCTTTTCCTTCAGCACTGTGTTGGCTATTCTGGGTCTTTTGTCTCTCCACATAAACTTTAGATTCTTTATGTTGATATCCATAAAATAATTTGCTGGGATTTTGGTTGGGATTGCATTGAGTCTCTAGATCAAGTTGGGAAGAACTGACATCTTGACAATACTGAGTCTTCCTATCCATGAACATGGAATGTTCCTCCATTTATTTGGTTCGTCTTTGATTTTGTTCATCAGAGTTTTGTAGTTTTCCTCATATAGATCTTGTACATATTTTGTTAGATTTCTACCTAAGTATTTCATTTTTGGGGGTGCTTATGTAAATGGTATTGTTTTTAATTTCAAATTTCACTTGTTCATTGGTGGTATATAGGAAAACAGTTGACCTTGTTGCCTACGTCCTGCTATAATCGCTTAGTAGTTCCAGGAGTTTTCTTGTCACTTCCCTTGGATTTTCTACATGGATGATCATGTCGTTTGTGAAAAAAGACAGTTGTATGTCTTCCTTCCTGGTATATATACTTTTTATTTCCTCTTCTTGCCTTATTGTATTAACAAGGACTTCCAGTATGATGTTGAAAAGGAGTGGTGAGAGGGGACATCCTTGCCTCGTACCTGATCTTAGTGGGAAAGTTTTGAGTTTCTCATCCAGTGTGATGTTAGCTGTAGGTTTTTATAGATCTTTATCAAGTTCAGCAAGTTCCCCTCTATTCCTATCTTACTGAGAGAGTTCTTATCATGAATTGGGTGTTAGATTTTGTTAAATGTTTTTTCTCCATCTGTTGATATGGTCATATGATTTTTGTTTCTTAATCTGTTGATGCGATGGATTATATTAATTGATTTTTGAATGGTTGAACCAGCCTTGCATACCTAGGTTAAATCCCACTTGGTCATAATGTATAAATCTTTTTATCCTTTTTTGGATTTGATTTGTTAATATTTTGTTGAGGATTTTTGCATCTATGTTCATGAGAGAGATTGGTCTGTAGTCTTCTTTTCTTGTAATGTCTTAGAATGGTTTTGGTATTAGGGTAATGATAGATAGAGGATAGAAGCTGTCCTCTGAAAGAGATTGTAGAGGATTGGTATAATTTCTTCCTTAAATGTTTGGTAGAATTCACCAGTGAACCATCTGGGCCTGGTGCTTTAGGTTTTGGAAGGTTGATTGAATTATTGATTCAATGTGTTTAATAGATATAGGCCTATTCAGATTATCTGTTTCTTCTTGTGTGAGTTTTGGCAAATTGTGTCTTGCAAGGAATTGGTCCATTTTATCTGGTTATCAAATTTGTGGGCATAGAGTTGGTCATAGTATTCCTTTATTATCCTTTTAATTTCCATGGGATCTATAGTGATGTCCCCTCTTTCATTTCTGATATTAGTAATTTGTGTCGTCTTTCCCCTATCTTAGCTTGGCTAGAAGCTTATCAATTTTACTGATCTTTTCGAAGAGCCAGCTTTTGTTGATTTTTCTCTATTTCCTGTGTTCAGATTCATTAATTTCTGCTCTAATCCTTATTATTTATTTTCTTCTGCTTACTTTAGGTTTAATTTCCTCTTTTTCCAGTTTCCTAAGGTGGAAACTTTATTATAGATTTTAGATCTGTCTTCTTTTCTAATACATGCATTCTATAAATTCTATAAATTTCCTTCTAAGCACTCCTTTTACTGCATCCCACAAATTTTGATAAGTTGTGTTTTCATTTTCATTTGGTTCAAAATATTTTTTAATTTCTCTTGATATTTTTTCTTTGACCCATGTGTTATTTAGAAGTGTGTTGTTTAATCTCCGTAATTTTGGGATTTTCCAGTTATCTTTCTGTTATTAATTTCTAGTTTAATTCCATTATGGTCTGAGAGCAGACATTGTATGATTTCTATTCTTTTAAATTTGTTACAGTGTGTTTTCTGGCCCACAATATGGTCTGTCTTGGTGAATGTTCTATGTGAGCTTGAGAAAAATGTGTATTCTATTGTTGTTGGATGAAGTAGTCAGTAGAAGTCAATTATAGTCATGTGCTATATAACTGTTTCGGTCAACAATGGACTGCATATACGATGGTGAGCCCCTAAAATTAGTACCATCTAGCCTAGATGTGTAATAGACTGTGCCATCTGGTTTTGTGTAAGTGCGCTCTGTGATCTTTGCAGAACAATGCCATCACCTAACAATGCATTTCTCAGAAGTGTCCCCTTTGTTAAGTGACGCCTGACTGTATATCCAGTTGATTGATGGTGTTGTTGAGTTCAGCTTTGTCCTCAGTGCTCTCTGCCCGCTGTATCTGTCCATGTTTGAGAGCGGGGCATCGAATTCTCCAACTGTGATAGTGGATTCATCTTTTTCTCCTCTGCAATTCTATTAGTTTTTGCCTCACATAGTGTGATGCTCTGTTGTTCAGTGCATACATGTTAAAAATTATTGTCTTTTTAGAGAATTGACCCCTTTATAATTATGTAATGTCCTTTTAAATCCCAGATAACTTTTCTTGCTTTGATGTCCCCTGTGTCTGAAATTAATTTAGTTACTCTTACTTTCCTTTGATTAGTGTTAGCATGGTATGTCTGTGTCCATCTGTTTACTTTTAATTTATATGTTTCTTTATATTTAAAGTGGATTTCTTGTAAACTACCTAGAGCTGGGTCTTTTTTTGATCCACCCTGACAATCTCTGTCTTTTAATTGGTGCCTTTAGGCCATTGACATTCAAAGTGATTATTGATATAGTTGGATTAATATCTACCATATTTGTTACTGTCTTCTATTTGTTGCCCTTGTTCTTTGTTCCTGTGTGTGTCTTTTGCTTTTTTTCTGCCTTTGGTGATTTTAATTGAGCATTTTATATGATTCCATGTTCTCTCCTTTCTTAGCATATCAGTTATACTTCTTTTCTTTACTTTTTTTAGTGGTTGCCCTCAAGTTTGCAATATACATTTACAACTAATCCAAGTCTACTTTCAAATAACACTATCACTTCATGAGTAGTGTGAGTACCTTATAATAACAAAATAATCCCAATTCCTTCCCCCATTCCTTTTATCATCACTGTCACTCATTTCACTTATATATGAGTGTATAAAAGCATACATAATCGAATAAACTGTTGCCATTATTATTTTGAACAAACTTATCTGTTGAGCATGATATTTTTGAGATCTGTCCGTAGTGCGGTGCGTGTCAGGAGGTGGTTCCTTTTTGTTGCTGACAAGCATTCCATCGTATGAACGCACCACACTTTGTTTATCTCTTCATTCATTGAAGCACCTCTTGACTGCTTGCAGGTGTTGAAAGTTATGAATAAAGCTTCTCTAAAATGTTTGTCTATAGGTCATTGTATGCACTATTTGAGTAAATAGCTGGTGTCAGGTTGCTAGACTATCTGCTAAGTCTGTGTTCCACATGATAAGGAGTCATCACAGTGGTGGTCCCATTTCACACTCTCTCCACTGCTGTGTGACTGGGTGAGCTCCAGTCACTTCATGGCCTTGTCAACAATGGATACTGGCTTTTTGTTTTAGACAGTCTCACGGTGTGCGGGAGGAACTCACTGTGGTTTTAGTTAGTTAACAAAACAACTGACAACTAATGATGTTTGAGCATCATTTCATGTTTTTATTGGCCATTTGTATATCTTTTTATATCTTGTGTGAACTTTCTGTTCAGATCTTTTGCCTGTATTTTTATTGAGTTGTTTATCTTACTAATAATAAGCCAGTAAGAATTCTTTACATATTCTGGATACAAGCCATTTGTCAGATGTATGTTTGCAAATATTTCTCCCAGTCCATCACTTGCCATTTTATTTTTTTTATTTTTATTTTTTAAAGATTTTATTTATTTATTTTTTCCCCCCAAAGCCCCAGTAGATAGTTGTATGTCATAGCTGCACATCCGTCTAGTTGCTGTATGTGGGACTCGGCCTCAGGATGGACGGAGAAGTGGTTCCTCGCTGCGCGCCGGGATCTGAACCCCGGGGCCACCGGCATCGGAGCGCACGCACTTAACCACCAAGCCACGGGCCGGCCCTGCCATTTTATTTTTTAATGGTTTATTTTGAACAGCTGAAGATTTTTATTTTGATGGAGTCAGTTTAGTATGATCTATCTAAGAAATATTTATCTACTCCAAGGTCATGGACATTTCCTCATGTTTTATTCTAGAAGTTTATAGTAGCTAGCTGAACTCAGGAAGGTTTTGGTAGCTTGTGATCAAATTAAATGGTACTCAGTAAGTGCTCATGAAACAGAAATTGGTGTAAAAAGTGGTCTTTTTTTTTTTTTTTCCATTTTAGATCTCCAGGGGGTCCTTCAGGTCGGAGTGGACATCGGATGGTAGCCTGGAAGAGACAGTTAATCCTTTTTGGTGGCTTCCATGAGAGTACAAGGTTGGTACCAGTAGCAGGAAGAGTTTTCTTTCCTGGAACAGTAAGGGGTGGACTTTTTATGGAAAGAACCATTCTGAATACACATGGAAAATGCCACCCATCCCCTAAAACCACAGCCAACTACTTGGGCATGTGGTTGAGACAGCCACACAGGCCCCCGTGGTCAGGAGGGCCCCAAGCTTAGTTTAATGTTCTGCTGTCACTGTCTTGAAATTCTTAATAATTGTTGAACAAGGGGCCCCACATTTTTGTTTTGCATCAAACCCTGCAAATGATGTGGGCAGCCTAACAGGATTCTCGAACTGGTCCAGAATCCCCTGGAGGGCTTGTTAAAACTCTGGTTGCAGGGTCCTACCCGGTTTCTGACTCAGTAAACCTGGGGTCGGGCCTGAGAATCTGCATTTCTGCAAGCTCCCAGGTGATGCTGATGCTGCTGGCCAGGGCACCTCACTTTGAGAGCTACTGGGCTAAAATAATTTAAAAATTCCCCCTGCTGCGGGGTGCAGTGATAGCCCATGTTCTGCAGTAGAGTCTGAAGAGAGGCCTCAGTTAACGTCGGTACAAGCCACAGTGGGTTCCCAGGCTACGCTCTCAGGTTCTGATTGTTTTAATCCTGCCATCTATACAGATACCCTCTTGAATGTCCTTAGTTCAATCCAGAAAGATAAGACACATGGTAACTAGGTTAGTATTCCTGTCGGCATCATAATACATAATGTTTTGGGTAAAACGTCCAGAGTGTTGTAACGCCTGGTGAGGCTGTGTTTGCAGGGCTCTTCCTTTGACCGTGTGCCATGTCAGAGAAGGGGATGATGTCTTTCTCGCTGTGTGCCTTGTTTTACGCTCTCCTTTCTTTCTCCGAGTCCTTTAAAAAATAATACCGTCAATTTATCAATTGTGGTGGCACTACTCAGACTTTTGTCTCATTATGGATCTGTTTGCACATATTTTTTCTGATAGTTCCTGGCTCATGAACATAAATCCTCGCATGCACATGTGAGGAAGGAGGCATTGGCGGGTTAGGAGGGTGAGTGCCACCGCTTTTTCACGTCCACCATCTTAGATGGAGGATTGTGGTGTAGATTTGGCTCCATTAAAGCTTCAGTTTTTCTTGGGGTTGGCCTGGTGGCGTAGTGGTTAAGTTTTGCACGCTCTGCTTTGGCAGCCCAAGGTTGGCGGGTTTGGACCCCGGGTGCAGACCTACACGCCATTCATCAAGCCATGCTATGGCAGCATCCCACATACAAAATAGAGGAAGATGGGCACAGATGTTAGCTCAGGGCCAATCTTCCTCAGCAAAAAGAGGAGAATTGGCAACAGATGTTAGCTCAGGGCTAATCTTCCTCACCAAGAAAACAACAATTATTTGTCACAGCACACATGGGGATTCGTAGGTTTGTCAGTGCGTTGATTCAGCACCTACTGTGTGCGGGGCAGTGAGTGAGATCAACACAGCCTCTCCTCCCTGGAACTCATGGGTTATAAAGCGAATCAAGTTTTACAGTGGTTGTAAGTTGCAACCATTTCAAAGTCAACTTTTTTCAAAACTATTGTCATCTGTTACCTTGTTTAAAATGATTGTTTATGAAGTATTTCAAACATTCAGAAAAAATGACAGTACTAGAACAGATATCTGTGTAGTCACCATACATATTAAATTAGTTTGACTTTTAAAAACCAAATACAGTTGCTGTTTTATGTGAAGAATAGAATTTCTTAACTGAAAACATGCAACGTGAAATCTGAGGAAATGGTGGAAGATAGTGAAGTCTTTTAAAAACTCCAAGCCTCCATGTTCCTCAGTTCGTATGTTAAAAGCCCTCCTCCCTCAGAAGGGCGCGCTGGTCGTGGGTGCCAGTCAGAAAGTTCACGTTGTTTCTTTGTCGTCATCAGCCAGCGTGTCCTGTTTCTCGGTACCTGCTTTGTGCAGCATCCGAGGGTGTGGCCGAGCAGACTGGCCTTGCACCAGCTCTCCTCTCATGGTGATCCTCTGCGCATTTGCTGTGGAGCTCCAGACTCAGATCATGTGAACACAGCATGAAAAACAAAAATCCCTTCAGACCTGTGTTCCAGCTTCTCACTTCTCCCATGTTTTCTTCTTTTGAAAATCAGTCCTCACTCCCCGTTTTGAATAGCCAGAGGGCATCTCTTATTGTTTTGGTGTCATTCTGACCCGAGGCCCCTCAGCATTGCCCGTGGCGTCTGTCAAATCCCCACATCAGGACCCAGCCTTTTCTCTGGGACTGTGGCACAGCTGCTGCTTCCCTGCATGTGGGGCTCCCTTCTCAAGGGCCAGTTTTCGTTGTGAGTCCTTGCCACATAAGTCCCAGGAGCATTAAGCAGGGCAGGGCCACGCTGCCTCCTGGAAGTCTCAACCACGTCCTCTTGCCCTTGCCCGAGCTTGTGGATTCAAAGGGCTTCCCTCTGGCATCCATCAGTTTCAGGACTGCTCGGTCCCATCTCTCCACCTGTCCAGGGTCTCTGCACAGCCCTTGCCAAGCTGTGGATATCTCCATTCTGAGTATTCACTGCGGTCTATAATTCATTGTCAAACTTAAAGTTACACGCACAGTAGCCTCATGTAATTATTTGTAAGGTTGTGATTTTGTAAACTGTGTAAGCCAAGATGGTATAACTTGCAGATTAAAAACGCTTTCAGATCTAGGTAAATTACCGTATTTCTACGGGCTAGCATTATTTCTGCTTTTCAAATGCAAACTCACATATGCTCCCAATCCTTTCATATGAATTCAAACTTTAATTAAACTGATAACTTAGTATAACTGGTAGGAAATTTACCTTTAATTTAAATCAGGTTCGCTTTTTAATGTCACTGTCTTTTTGTTTGTGTCACTGTATTATAACAGGGATTACATCTATTACAATGATGTGTATGCCTTTAACCTGGACACCTTCACGTGGAGCAAGCTCTCCCCGTCAGGGACAGGGCCCACACCCAGATCAGGCTGCCAAATGACCGTCACTCCCCAGGGCAGCATCATCATCTATGGGGGCTACTCGAAACAGGTGAGACATGGCTTGTAGGAAAACGAATGAACTTCTGTCTGTTGCCTTTTCAATGTCACCAAAAATGAAAACTTCCAAATAAGATTTCACATTATTTTAATATAAACAGTTCTCTTTATTGAATTAGAAACTGACAGAGTATTAATCTGCTCCTCTGTGAATATGTTAAGATTTTTTTATAGCCATATTATGTTCTAATCCATTTGCCCTGAAAAGGCTGCACTGTGAATAATTCTGTATTTGGGGATCTTGATTTCTAAGCCATGGACACTACCTACTGTGTGGTGTTCCATTGTAGAATAGACCACAACTAGTTTCTCCTTTCTGCTGTCAGTGGGCTTTCTCTTCCTTCACCTGTGAGCAGTGCTGATGTGCTCACCTGGCCGTTCTCTTGCCCGTCTCAATGCATGTGCACTGGAGTGTCTCCCGCTGGCCTCCAGCGTGCTTCCCTCACACGGCATGCCCACTGACACCATCAGCAGCCACGAGTCTTCCTCTTGCCCCCTTCCTCATCAGCGCTTTGCCAACCTGTGAATGTTTGTGCCTCTGAGGGGGATGAAAGGCTGTCTCATTTTTAGGCTTTTTCTTCTCCTTTTTGTTTTGAAATTTTCCAAACATGCAGTAACTTGAAAGAATTAGTGAGCACTTCTATCTCCCACCTAGATTCTGCCATTAATATTTTACCCTACTTGTTTTGTCACATATCTGTTCATTCTGTAGACTGCTATCACCCGTTGTCTTTTTTGATGTACTTCAAAGAAAAGTGCAGACATCAGAGTTCAGTGTTTACTTTTTAAAGTAAAATTGACCTACAGTGAAGTGCACACATTTTAGGTGTCTAGGTGACAGATGCATGAGTCTCTGTGCCCAGAACCCTCGTTCTGCCACGCCTTCCCAGCCATTCCCTGCCCTTGTCCACCCAGGGGCCAGTGCCATTCTGATTTTTCCACCAGGTTTGATTTGCCCTCCCGGAGTTTCTGAGCGATGTGGTCACACATGTACTCGTTAGAGAAAGCCCTCCTCCACTCTGCACGTTCTGGAGATTCCTCCACTTTCATTGCTTCTTCATGCTGAGTCGCATTCCATTATTTAACACCCCACAGTTTGCTTTTCCATTTTGTTTTGGTGGACACCTGGGCTGTTTCCGGTTTTTGACTATTATGAATAAAGCTGCTGCGAGCGTTCTTGTCCAGTCATTGTGTGGCTATAGGTTTTGATTTCTCTTGGGTAAATACTTACAAGTGGAACTGCTGGGTCACAGAGTGGGCGTAGGCTTAATTTAATAAGAAACTGTGCCACCTCTTTGCAAAGTAGTTGCAGCAAAAATGTCTTGAGGGTTGTGGTTGCTCCATATCCTTGTCAGCACTTGATGGTGTCAGTCTTTTTATTTTAGCCATTTGGAGGATGTGGGGCATCTCATTGTGGTTTTAATTCTCATTTTCCCCAGGTGAAACAGGCCCTCTGATTTGCTGGCTGAGCAGGTCGCCTGTGGTGTGGTCAGGGTGACTAAGGCAGGGAGGGTGCCCTGCAGCAGGGAAGTGCCTGCATTCTTCCCCACTCCACCCCAGTGAGCACAGGGCCCTGCAGCTCAGTGACTGGAGTTCCAGGTGGATTCTACAGCCCGTGGAAAGAAAGGATTCTAGCCTTCACTGGCAGTTGATCAGAGATTGAACATTCTCTTAAATTTTTCTTGGTCAGTGTTTGTTCTAGAAAGAGAAAATTGACTCGTTTTCAGCAGTTGTGACCTGCCTGGGTCTCTGCTGGCTGTTGTACAATCGGGAGGGCCCTGAGGAACGGGCTGGTGTGGCCACAAGCAGCACAAAGTGCCCGGATCTAAGGCTTTATCATAGCAGATGCTTCACAGAGTATAACAGGCTGAGGAGCAGAGCGAAACCTTGTTAAGCTGATGCCACTAATCAAAATCGTGCCTAATTCTCAACAGCTGCTGTTCCCCAGCCAGGCACACCAGCTCGCCTTCCATCTGACAAGTGTGTAATCCAGCGGCTACCGACTCCAGGCCTTGGCGTTTGAATTGCAGTGAGAAGCTTGTCTGTTTGGATTCATGGGAGATTTATCAGAATTAGTGAAAGATTTGAGTTGTGAATGCTATGGAGTGTATATATATATATATATATATGTATATATATATATATATATATATATATATTTTTTTTTTTTTTTTTTTTTGGTGATGAAGATTGTCCCTGAGCTAACATCTGTGCCAGTCTTCCACTATTTTTTTTTTCTGTGTGGGACGCTGCCACAGTATGGCTTGATGAGCGGTATGTAGGTCCACGCCCAGGATCCGAACCTGTGAACCCTGGGCCACTGAAGCAGAGTGCACAAACTTAACCACTATGCCACTGGGCCGTCCCCCACGCTATGGAAAATTAAGAGGTGTTAGTCTAAGTAGGTAATGGGCTGCTCAAGTCCCAACTGGAATGCCCTTCATGGTCTTGGAGTCTGGACCAGAGGAGTGCTCCTCCTGGCTCTGTGTCACCACCTGCGAAGGGGATTGCTGGGCACAGTGTCCAGTGAAAATGCCCTGCGACTGCCTTGGGGCAGCCTGCACAAGTGGGTGATTAACTCTTGAGACATCAGAAAGAATGGCCTCTAGAGGTTTTTGTGTTTCACAGATGGTCCACCTGGGCTGCCACATGCTACTGTGTCAGGAGACCCTAGCCATCACTGGGCCTGGTTTTAAAAAATTACTGCCATTGTAAATCCAAGGGAACCAGGATGAAATTCTGATAACTCTATAAACCCGGCCTCCCGTTGGCCAAGATGCTGAGGGTTGCTAGAAGCTGGTCAGTCTCGTTGGCAGGTTAGAGAAAGGAAGGCAGCACGCCGCTCCACTGCTCTGGACCCGGGAGCCCAGGAGAATTCACGGCATGTTTTAAAGTAGCTTGCCCTGGACACAGGAGGATGTCTGTAGCGCACATGAGATTGGGGATGTTCTGTCCATCAGCTGTAGAGCGGAACAGCCCGCACCATGGCACTGGCTGGTGGGGCCTCTTGCACACACTGTCAGCTGTGTTACCGTTTCTCAGCTCTCAGGACAGGAGTGACGGTGGCACCAGGCCTCCCTCCCCGCGCTCTGTGACAAACAGCCATGCTGCTGGCAGCTCTGTCTCCTTTGCCCTGTCTTCTCCCCAGCACTTCCCTAGAAGCTGCCAGAGCAATTTCTCAGACTTCTCCCTCTCAGTCTTTTTCATTTTGTTTGAACCTTGACCAGGGTACAGCTGCTTTATGTGGAACCTGCCTCTACCCTTCGGGGATAAACTTGGGCAGGCCCGAGAGAGTGGACGCGAGAAGGAAAGGCTCTTCAGAGTGAGGCAGGCAAGTTCAGCCTGGGGCAGCAGTGGGGCCTTTGCTCACCTCAGAGCCGCCACTGCCACTTCCAGAGACTGGACAGCACTGAAATGGGGAGTCTAGGGTGTCGTCTTCGCTCCTGACAGTTGAAATGAGTCCATCTCTGAGTCGAAGGCCAAGGGAGTGGGAGCTGCTGACACAGTACTGCTGAGTACTGAGTACTGCTGACTCTGTACTCAGAGCTGCTGAGTACAGAGCGTGGGCTGCGAGGAGATGGTCCTGGGTGGGAGGCAGGGGCTGCAGCCTAGTGCTGGACTCCGGGTCTCAGACAGACTCTGAATGGTTTCAGAGACAATTGCATTGTTTTTAAACCAAATGTTATAACATTTGATACACATCTCTCAGATGTCTTTGGATTCTGTTAGTGCTGTATTGGGCAGAGGAGGAGTCAGTTCTCTGTAAAACGTACTCCCAAGTTACTGCTGTGTGTCGTTAACATGAGCGCTCCTGAGCTGCTTGAGGAGGAGGCTCATCCTTAGAGAAAAGCTGGACCCTTTTCAGAGCTTCACCTTCTCTAGAGGGAAGTTTGACGTCTCCAAATATTCATGCAAGTTCTGTTTCCTCTTCTATACAGTTGTATCCATTGAAAACACTAACTGAATTTAAAGCTAGTATGATCTGCATAAATGGAAAGAATCTGTGGCACAGGTAATCCAAAATAAAAGAATAATACAGGGCAGCTTTTTGCTGTTCCCTTTGAAGACAAGGAGATTGGGTTTTGGGGAAAGTCATAAACTTCAAGAAGGGAAAATATGCTATGAAAGGAGGAGTTAGAAAGCTGTTAGGGCATGCAGACCCATGAACTCGTCGGCTGCAGCATCGTTACCTCCCAGCCAGCCAGGGCTCTTCCCAGGGCTGCCACCCTGTACGGAAGCTGTAGACCCAGGTCAGCCGAGCAGCCCTTCTGAGGAAAGGTTCTGGCTTACAAGGCCTTGAGGGGACATATTTAAATCTTTTGGCATAAAAGATCCCCCCTTCACCTTTTGATTTTAAGAAGAAATCATTACTGTCAGCAAAACACAGTTAATGTTGACAGGTGCAGTGACGACAAGGAGGCTGAGATTGGCTGAAGCTCAGTGGTGATCTGAGTTTCTAACGACACATAGAGATGTCACTGAATTCCTTCAATGTCCCCTCAGCAGGCCAGGCCTCTGGGTGTGAGTTTAGTTCCTACAAATGCTGGGCCTTTTGGGCTGCAAGGGTAGACATGGAAGTGGTAGTTCCTTCCTCTGTACTAACCTGCTGGAAAAGGAGAAGAACGTCTAGTCTTAGTAACTGTCTGTAATATGCGGAAGGCGCACCACTCGAATTGTGCAGACGTTTCCGGAAGGACAACAGAAGAGGCATGCCAGATTCCACTTCCTGAGAGTCAGGCTGCTCCACCAGTGACGGATGTCAGACCTCTTTAGTTTTAGGGTATTCGGGCCCACACGTTCAGTCCATGGACAACTGGATTGTTTTGTTTTGTTTTCCAAAAGGAAAATAGCTTTTTTTCCCCTTTACAGTCGACACAGTACATACTCATTTGTTAAAAGAATTATGCACATGTATTTCCTGGCTCTGTCAGCTGAGAGAGGGCCTAGAAGCAACGACAGCCAGTAGCACCTGGTACCCAAACCTTAGTTTCTAATACCACCTCCAATAAAAGGAGCCAGGGAGGCCAGCCTGGTGGCACAGTGGTTAAGTTCATGCTCTCTGCTTCAGCAGCCTGGGTTCATGGGTTCGGATCCCAGGTGCGGACCTGCACCACTCATCAAGCCATGCTGTCGTGGCAACACATACAAAACAGAGGAAGATTGGCAACAGATGTTAGCTTGGGGCAAGTCTTCCTCACCAAAAAAAAGGGGGCGGGGGGGTGCCAGGGTTCCTTGGAAACGGCCAGTTCTAGGACTGGGGCAGGAAATGTGCAAAACGAGTCTGGGCATCTCGTAGTGCCAGAACCTAAGAAGTCATTATAAGAACCCCACATTGATGGGCGTGTTCGAAGGACATAGGAGCCAACTGAAAGAGTTCCCAGGGCCAAAGTTGGAATCGTTTGAGCAACAAAGTAAGTTAAGTGGCATTGGAGTATAGCCTGAAGTGTAACGTGAATCTCCATGAGTCAATACAATTATGAACGATTGAATAAATGAATCGGGGAAGAGACAGATCTCCTATGCTTCTAGAATTCCATATAATTGTGTAGACTGTCCGCCCTCCAGGAGGTGCAGCATGACTCCCCTCTCCTTAAGTGGGGGCTGCGCTAAGAAATGTCCTTCCCAAGAGAACAGTGTGGAGAGTTGGGGGAGGGGTAACTTACCGTGGAGAAACCTGGCCAGTGTGACCCCAGCCAGGTGGTGAAGGTCAGTGTCAGCAGTGAGGGGTCACGGTGATGGCTCGCACCCTGGATACGATGAGTGACAAGGCACTTCACCTCTGGGATCCAGAGCCCAAAAACCCAGAACCCCAGTCTAACCCTGAGAACAACATCAGACAGATCCCAACTGAGGGCATTCTAAAAAACACCTGTACAGGTCCTCCTCAGAACTGCCACGGTCACCAAAAACAAGGTACATCCGAGCAGCTGTCCCAGCCCAGAGGAGCCTGAGGATTCAGGACCACTACATGTGATGCGGTGTCCTGGAGTGAAAAAAGGACATTAGGGGAAAACTAAGGAAATCTGAATAAACTGGGGGCTTCATTTAATAGCAGTTTGTCAATATTGGTTCATTAATTGCAATAAATGTACCACACTAAGATGTTAACAGTAGGGGAAACTGGGTGCAGAGTACGTGGGAACCCTTGGTACTGCCTTCTCAATTTTTCTCTAAGTGTAAATTAAAACTATTCTGAAATTAAAAGTAGGGCATTTAAAGGACAGATACAAAGAAGAAATTAAAATTTCCTGAAATTCATCACCCAGAATAACGTCTTGCCAAGTAGCCTTCTAGACACTGTCAGTGTTTAGGTAAAAGGTATGTTGTGAAGACTGTAGGATATTGCTTCAGAGAATAAAGTGTGGTCTGGCTGTGGTAATAAAACTAATTTGAAGCAGAAGACTCAAGGTTAAGAAACCTGTGCTTTATTGTTACAGAAGCTCAAAAGTTTTTTAGATGGGGTAATGCTGGCTTCTGCACGGAGCATTAATTTGATTCTTGCACCAAAGCCTGAATCGCATTATTTGAAAGATGATGGGACTTGAGGGTACACGGGAGTTGAAGGTGAAGGATGGCTGCAGAATGATATTAGAGGTCCCCGTGGGGTCTCCAGTGGAGCCCCCGTCCTCGTAAAATGAGGATTGCTGCAGAAGCTCTAATGAGAGAGAGCACTGGAGTATTCTAGCATGATTGTGTTCATTAGAATGGTGGATTTTTAAATTTAAAATCTAGTCTTAGTTAATAAATCATACCCACACTTTTTGTTATGTCTATTCAGATGAGGTCAGAAGTGAACCTGCTGTATTTCAGAATCTCTTGGAGGCTGTTCTAGAAGGCTGGACTCCTTAGTCTCCTCCACAAGGAATGAGACCACCAGCTTGAGGGGGCTGTGCGGGGCTTGTAGATGGCCCTTGGCTGTTCTCACACGACTCCCTTTCCTTTGCAGAGAGTCAAGAAAGATGTGGACAAAGGCACCCAGCATTCAGATATGTTCCTGCTGAAATCTGAGGAAGGAGGAGAAGGTACTTGCGCTGTGCAGAGAGGATGGGCCATGTGGGTGGTCTGCGTGTTTGCTACAAAAGGCGGTTGGGACAGAGAGGTGCAAGCCCACCTGCCCTTGTGGACATGGGGTCGGTGGTGAGCCCCTTGCGCACTGTGCCGGAGCTGTGGGCAAGCCTTTCTCGCCCCCGAGGGGGCCCAGCTGGACACTCCGTGTAACCCTAAGTGTCCGCCTGTCTGTGCAGCAGAAACGGCTGTGGGTCCTCACCCCCTGGGGGTGTTCAGGATGGACTGACTGAAACACGGGTGATGCTAAGCCGTGAACTCCCTGTGTAAAGAGCGGGAGCCGCTGCTTTTTAGGCATCTCCCTTCCTCGTCCGTGCTCGAGAGCAATGACCAACCTTAGGATGTAGACTTCTGGAGTGCGTATTGGGTTGATAGCCCCAGTGTTCATTTTTTAAAGCTCCTTTACAAATAGTAGGATTGCAGTTTGTTTGCATGAAGCAAGTCTTCAGATGACAGGACTGGACTAGCCCCAGGGGATCTGGTCTGATCCCAGTCTCTTTGTGACTTCCAGCACATTCTTTAACCTCCCCGTGAGGTCTCTTCTGTAAAATGAGAGGATTGTTGTGCAAAACACCTTAGTTCTTTCTCGCTCTAAAATTCTTCAAGCCAAGTCTTCAGAAATGTTCCGTACCCCGACGCTTCTCAGGTAGCCAGCCACCAGCAGTGACTGATGGGGATATCTCTGTTTACCAAGTGGGAACCAAGGTTTAGAGCTGGGCAGTCACTAGCCCAGTTCACACATCAGTGAACTCAAACTTGAAATCTGGACTATGTTCCAGGCTGTGGGACCTGAGCCTGTGTGCTCAACCACTGCGTCCCGGCCATCAGGCCTTCGACCCCCGGTGAGAAGTACCTGGTGTCTCGTGAGCTGGCACACATTCGCATGCGTGTGCCGTACAGCTGAAACAAGCATATCTTACCCTACGTGCAGGGCACTCTGTCGTTTATTCTTTTCTTTTTCCTCAAAACATTAAAAGGCTGGTCGTTTTGGACCCATCTCATGCCCACTAGGGGTGCCACTCGGAGTCACACCTGCGCCGCACGTTGATGTACAGCGGTTGGGCATGACACTAGAATGTTTGCCATTTGATGCTTCTGCTAAGTTTTTTCTTTAATGTTCATTAAAGGGAAAATCTCAGCTCTTTTTTCTAGACGCAGTGGAAAGACTTCCGCCATGTTTCACGCTAGGTTACATTTGGAGGATTCGCACAGAAATTAGAACGTGCCCAGAGAGAAGAGTACAGGGCTGTGGCCTGCAGGAGAGCTGGCGCTGTCCCTGCAATTCTGATGAGACAGAGCAGCCCATGCTGTGGGCCAGGGCTCCTGAAGGACCTTCACCAGAGGACAGCCCCACGAGGGGCGGGCGTGGGGCGGGGTGAGATTCTCCCAGAAGTCGGCAGGCCCGCCTCCCCCCATGCCTCTTCTGTCTCATCCTGCCCTTGAACCACAGCTGGAAAGTGCCCCTTAGTGGGGGAGGTGTTGAGAGGGTATGTGAAAAAGTTACTTCAGTGCAAACTGAACCTTAAGGAGAAGGATTCAGTTTTGGGAGGTGTGTTGAAGTGTTTCGTTTTTCTACAGAGGGAGCAGAATGAGTGAGCCTGGTGTTCTTTTACCTGCAGTCTTGTGTTTTCTCATTTCTCCTAGTCACTGGGGACCGGACACTCTTGTCTCCCTCCCTCCCTCTTACCCCACTTCCCTGCTCCTATTTGACAGGCAGATGGGTGTGGACTTGCATTAACCCTTCAGGAGCCAAGCCCACCCCGAGGTCCGGCTTTTCAGTGGCTGTGGCCCCGAACCATCAGACGCTGCTCTTCGGGGGTGTCTGTGATGAGGAGGAAGAGGAGAACCTGCAGGGTGACTTCCTCAATGACCTGTACTTCTATGATGCCGCCAAGAACCGCTGGTTTTCAGGGCAGCTGAAGGTAGAGTCAGGGTCCAGTGTGTATGCCACGTGTGTCAGGAAGGCACCTAACGCAGGGCTGTGCCCGGCTCTTGCCTCCATCACTATCAGCCGTTCTTCCTTCCAGGCGAGGTATTGAGATGCCCAGGGCCCCCAAACCCAGTCCCTCTGTCTGTGAGGCTCTGAGTGAGCTGTCACCATATTTACTGTCATCATAAGTAGGGAGCGGGTCACCTCTGCCTCTGCTGCTGGCACCAGCCTGAGAGAGGCAGCCAGTGTGTCCCGGCCCAGCAGTGGGATCCCCGGGGCTTTGGGAGTAGATGAGTTCATCAGGTCAGCACCCTCAGAGACGGCCCTGAGGTCAGAGGAGGGCAGTCCACTGTGGCAAAGACCCCGAGCTCTCCTTGAAGTGCCTTGGCTCCTGTGATGGGCATCGGGTTCCTGTGAGGGCATGTGTCTGGACTCGCCGCCCTCTTTGCGTTTTCCTCTGAGGGGTTACACCAGGAGAGGTTGTGTGGTCTCCGAGGGTGAACCCTAGAGTGGATTAGGGGCATGGGCCTCCAGCTGGTTGGCCCAGCATCCCTTGGTGGGTTGGGCTCACCATGCTGCCCCTTCGTTTGCTTGCCCTCTGGAGCGCCCACCGAGGCCGCCTGCTCACCGCCATGTGTCTGCAGCTGAAATGCGCTGCCTTGCTTTTTATCAACAGGGACCTAAGTCAGAGAAGAGGAAGCGCAGGCGGGGCAAAAAAGTGGAGCCCCAAGGTGCCGACAAGCAGGAATGTGGGGGGTCCAGCACCTGGGCGCCCCTGGAGGTGATCAGAGAGGTGGTTGCAGAGGACGGGACCGTGGTCACCATTAAACAGGTGCTGCCTGCCCCGAGGCCAGCAGGACGGCCACAGTCCGATGAGGAAGATGGCCCTGATGAAGCAGATGGCGCCACTGTCGAGCCGAGCCCCCGCTCCAACGCCATGCTGGCTGTGAAGCACGGGCGGCTTTACCTCTATGGGGGCATGTTTGAGGCAGGCGACCGCCAGGTCACCCTCAGCGACCTGTACTGCCTTGACCTCCACAAGATGGAGGAGTGGACAGCCTTGGTGGAGATGGATCCAGGTGAGCTGCAGTGGGGGTAAGCACCTCCTCAGGTCTGGTGGGAACCCCACAAAAGCACCTTCATCGCCTCTGCCCATGGTGCCCACCCAGGTCCACCCCAGGCCGATGAGCCTGCAGTGAGCAGGGCAGTGTGCTCTCACCTTGTGGCCGTTTACATAGGGCAGTTCTGGTCCTGGTGAGGGGCGCATCCTGTGCACTTCCATCCCTGCTCTGGGAGCTGAGGGGGCAGCAGGGCTGACTGCATCACAGGACGCGGGCTCCTCTGTGACACCACTCGTGTGGACCTCAGGCTCTCCAGTGCTGCTCACAGGTGCATTGTTCCAGAACAGATTTTACCTGAGCCTTCCTCTTCCGATTGTCAGCAGCCTGCTGTGTGCACAGGAGAGTGGACCAGGCGGGCCCATCTCTCTGGTCTGTGACCTTCCGATTGAACCTCTGGGCCCGTCCGCTCTGCTCCAGACTGCTGCCCGTCAGTCCTCACCTCACACTGTGCCACGGCTGCTGCTGGCCTCCACTCACTGCTCCTTTCTTCAAGATCGGACACTAAAAGTAAAGTCAAAACCCACACATCTAGGGAATGGTACCGAACAGCTGGTGTGAGATTCATTACTGTCTTCTAGTGAAACGAGGTTAGAGTTGGGGCGACCAGAGAAGGTTTTGGAGATGGGTTGTGTCTTTGCTGATCGTACTCTCACCCCATCTCTGCTTTAAGATCCAGGGAGAACCATCTTGGAGCAACCAGCCACATTGACTCCCTTTCATGTCGTGTTTGTGTAGGAAGAAAGTGGACTCCTCAGAGGGGCTCCCCTGGTACCCATCTGCAGTTTCCCTGGCCCCCTGGCTACACTGACACTCTGTGGATGTTCGTTTTTGTTTTAAAGAAACTCAGGAGTGGCTGGAGGAGACCGACTCGGAAGAGGACAGCGATGCGGTCGAGGGTGCCGAGGGCGGAGGTGACGATGAGGAAGATGAGGACAGTGGCGAGGAGAGCGGCTAGGAGGACGGAGGTGAGTGGGCCATGTGGGCCTCGCTCGCCTGTGGTTAGTGCCAGTGAGGCGGAGCATCAGGATAGCAGGGGGCAGAGCCTCTCCAGAGCCAGAGTGCTCGGTGCCAAGCTTAGAGCTTGGGGGTCCCTTCTCTCCCAAGGTCCTGATTCTTACCGATAATGAGAGACTTGAGAGTTTTAAAATTTTTAAGATTTGACTTTGCTGTGTAAACGGGCTCTTGAGGTAAGCTAAGTTTTTAAAAAAAATATTTGGAGGGCGTGTAAGTAGCTTGCTGTCTAAGCAGTGTCATTGTAGCTTCTTTGATCAAGTGAGGAGTGCCCTTGCGATGTCGTTTCTATAAAGCCGGGTGCTCACGCTCCATGAGACAGCAAGCACGCGGCCTCCTCGACTGCCTGACCCAGGCCTCCTTCCTCGGCTGAACGTGTGTCTTTCTTCTTTCTCTCCTTCCCCTTGAAAGAGCAACATCACCCCTTGGTGAGGCCTGGCGAGCAGTTCACAGACTACCTGCCCCGGACCGAGCAGTATTGGGTGCAGCTTGCCCGGGACGACGCTGGGCCGAAGGTGCAGGAGAAGACAGTGCTGAGGGTAGCCCACGCCCTGGCAAAAGCTTTCTTTGATGGCTCGGCGTGAGCCACCACAATGGACCAGAGTGACACTGAGCATCACTACTGTGATCTGCAGTTAACTGGATCTGGAACAAGGCTGCCGCAAAGGTGGTCTTCTGTGCAGCCCTGTGTGCCCTGACGGTTCCACTGGAGCCTCCATACAGGGGGCAGGGCCGAGCTGAGGCCAAGGCTGCCCCACACAGGAGGCGACACCTGGGATATGAGCTAGAACATTGTGCTTTGTGGGCGGTGTTCCCTTCTGCAAAACTCGGAGACAAATGTTCTGATTGACTGCACATTACTTACCAGGAGATCATCTCTTTGATTTCTAACAGTTATCAGTAGCAGCCCACCGACTGCCTGTATGCGCTTTCTGTGTTGTCTGAATAAAGCCCCTTTTGGTTGGGTGGCTCTGCTCTTTCTCTGCCACTTGGCTTTGCTCCGGGGTCTCTTGGTGACTAAGTGTACCTGACTCGTCAGAACCACTCCTTTAAGCCTTTGTGGGAGGAGGTGGTGGAGCCATTCTCTACTCCTTTCTTCTTTGGGCCCAAGGTTGTCGTTTGCAGAGTGACAGAGAGGAAGGGAGGCCGGAGGGCAGGGACCCCACTGTCCCCATGTGATGTCGCCATCCAGCACCCTGCTCAGGAGCAGGGGTTCATCGCAGCGGAAGTCTGGGGTTAACAGGCAGACTGGTGCCCACTCCAAGGTTAATGGCAGGAGACCAGTTTTCGTTTGTATCATTGGGGTCAAAAGTTGGGCTTTGAATTCACACCTGGTGCCTTTTTTCATCTTAAATATCTTCAATAATGAGAATGTAGGATTCTTAGTTTTCAGTGACGGGGCCGACATCCCACTCATCACCTGGAACCAGTCATCCGGTTCATTACCTGGAAGTTTAAAAAAAAAGAGTGGTAGTGCCTACCTCCTGCAGAGCAGGGCATGGGCCCAGGAAAGCTTTACTGGAAGGGTGTGGGCCAGTGCACCCCAGAAGCAGCTCTCACTCCACCCAGCCTTTATCTTCCCTCGGTGCTCGGCACCCCCCAACTCTGACTGGTGTGACCTTGTCAGACTTCTCTCCCTTGACTCGCAAGCTGCTCTGTATGGGGACCAAGAGGGGGCGTGGGCTCTTGCAAGCTGAGCAGAATTAGGAAGCTCTCCCCTCGCAGTAGCCTGCCTGCTGCATCTGCCCGTCAGATCCCCCCTCTGGGTGCGGTGCTGGGCAGTGCCCGTGGGAGCGCTGGTCATCAGAAGTGCCAGGCCAGGTGGCAGGCCGTGCGGCAGGATGGCATCCGCCTGGTTGACACGGGCTTGTGTTAGGTCAAAGGCCTAGGCGCTCTGGTTTAGCGGTGTCTTTGGGCACTTCCTGGGTGCTAGGGCAGTCTGAGTGTTTTTCTGACGTTCTGGGTGGAGTCTAGCTGGAAGATGCTAGGAATGCCACAGAGGGCCCCCCCCCCGGCCCCGATGACCCCCCTGCTGGCTCTTGTGACTTGGGCACCCCAGGCCCGATTGTGTGGCCACCTCTCTGCTGCTGCTGGGTGGGGGTGATTAATTGGAAGATCTTGTCAGCTTCAATACAGTTGTGTGTTATCAGAGGCCATTTTTTTTTTACCAGAGGGCCTGTACTTGGTGAGATTTGAAGAAAGAAGATATTTTTGAATCAACCAAGTTGAAAGAAATAACAAACCCCCTGAAGAAGAAAGTTCTCGTACAAACAAGTCTATATTGCTGTCGTGTCCACAGAGTTGTTGCCAAAGATGCAGTTTGGGTGAGACAGGCTGCTCAGAACCCACGAGGATTAAATAAACAAGCTTCCAGAAAAGGAGCTACCTCTCTAATTGTGTGATTAAAACACCAGTAAAGCCAGGCCTTAAATGTGCAGCAGCAGGGAGAGGAGAAGATGGGACACAGGACCCCACCCTCCCCAGGAGCCTCAGGGATGGGGGGAGACAGGACACAGAACCTCGCCCTCCCCAGGAGCAGCGGGGAGAGGGGGAGACAAGACAGGACCGCGCTACTCCAGGAGCACCAGGGAGAGGGGAAGACAGGACATAGGACCGCGCCCTCCCCAGGAGCAGCGGGGATGGGGGGGACACGGGACAGAGGACTGCACCCTCTCCAGGAGCAGCAGGGAGAGGGGCAGACGGGACACAGGACCGCGCCCTCCCCAGGAGCAGCGGGGATGGGGGCGACACAGGACAGGACTGCACCCTCTCCAGGAGCAGCGGGGAGAGGGGGAGACGGGACACAGGACCGCGCCCTCCCCAGGAGCAGCAGGGATGGGGGGAGACGGGACACAGGACCACACCCTCCCCAGGAGCAGCAGGGTGCGGGCAAGATGGGCACAGGACCGCGCCCTCCCCAGGAGGAGCATGGTGGGGGAAAGACGGGCACAGGACTGTGCTGTGCCATCCCCAGAAGCAGCAGGTAGCAAACCGCCCCCCGCCGTCTGTCTGCTGGTGACTAGTTTGCTGAACTGAATGCTCTTGATGCCCCGACAGCCACCGGGGCCACAAGTGCCCAGCACGAAGCCCCCGGGCCTCCATCTCTGGGTTGCTGGAGGAGATGGCTGTGTTCAGGGTCAGTGAGGGCCCTGCCCTATTTGCCTGCTCCTTGGTTTGCCGAGTTGTTGGTGAACCCCCTTCCTGCCCCCCATTGATGGGTTCTGCCCTTCTCTCCTACAGGTGCCCATCACCTGGCTGCACCTCCCCTGCAGACACTGGTACAAGCAGGAAGTCAGTGGCTAGGTGACAGTGGAAATACATTGAGGGACCAGACACTGGGCGGGTCTGCTGAGGAGACAGCCTCTCCAGGGCCATCCCACTTGGGGAGGGAGGGAGCCCTCAAGAGGCCTCCCCAGGGGGATCTGGAGCTAGTTCAGGGACAGGTCAGGAAACATGAATGAGATTCACACTTAGAAACCCCCCCAAGTGTGTCGCGATGAGGAGAAGGTAACACAAGTGTCCACTGGAGGCTTTAGTTGGAGGAGTGTGGCTCAGGAGGAGATGGTTTTTCCCTAGCATGAAGGAAAAGGGATCAGCTCTAGCAAGCATGAAACCCATCTGCGTCTACTGCTTAGTTCCGTGAGCACTGAAGGAACTTTCTAGTAACTACTGTTTTCCCCCCGTGTTTTAAATTGGGAAGCAAAGCTGTGTGGGGGCCATTGGTCACCAGAGACCAGTCTCGTCTCATTGGCTCAGATAGCTCCTGAGTACAGACCACAGTCATCTTCCTGTCTGTCTGGCAAGAGAACTTTGGCAGTGCCGTCCGAGTCCAGGCCGGGCCTGGTCACCAGGGTCTGACCATGGTGTCCAGCGGGGGAAGCTAAGGCACCAGGCAGCACGGCCAGTGGCCACAGGTGCTGGGACCAAGGCGCCCCAGGCATCCGCGAGCCCAGCTCAAGCCTGTTCTTTCCTTGTCTCAGCCCGAATAGCCCCTCTGAGCCCCGCACTGGATATAAGCCTTAGGGGGCTTGAAGAGACGCCACGGGCGCAGCCAGCACTGGGCCTGGTTGGCTGGTGCCATGTGGGAGCGGAGCTGGGGCTGTTGTTGTAGGACCGAGATGGGCTCATGGAGCACAGAACCGTGTTTGGGGGACTGGGACTCGAGAGGCGGGCTCCTCCCGGCCATGAGGGCAGGGAAGAGGGGGCGCTTCTTATCCAGGGAGCTGGACCTAGAAAGACCAGGGTGTCAGGGGAGGATTCTGAGGCAGGAGAAACTCTACTGGGAAAGAAAGATAATGAGAACTGCCCCATGAGAAACACGGATGTTGAAGTTTAAGAAAATTAAAGATAGGTTTGAGGAAACGATACTGCGAGGTCCTTGGGGCAGAGCCTGTCTGTGTCTTCCGTCAGCTGGCAGGGGGGTGAGCGCCAGCTGGGACGTGGAGGCCGTGAAAAACCTGGGCCCCGAGACAGTGGATGCCGGGACTGGCTCACACACAGGAACGGCTGCACGGGAGGGTGGGGGGCACATTTCAGATTCGGGTTCAGGGAGCTTTTCTGCTCAAAAAGTAATAAGATCCTCCACATGTGACAGGGCACTGTCGGATCATGTAAGCTTCAGTTCCATAGGAAGGAATTTGCATTTATCCATCTTGAAATTTTGGCAATAGAGGGAACTTGCATGAGAGACACAGATTTATAATGAGATGATACGAGTTATCCCAAGTTTCAAATGACGATGTTTATTACTAAAAGGAGCAAAATTTTCCTTGAATCTCGACAGTGTCCCTTGCTTTCAGATCATGAAATATATACTAATGGTATGATTTAAACAGTTACATTCATTAAAGAAAATTATTTTATTTTCATTTTGTAAGTAACCAAGCTATTTTCCCAGCTAAGAGAAAAGAAAAAAGGCCGAGGTAACGTTTTTAGCCGCTTCATCAGTAAGAAAAATCAGAACATAGTCAACATTCCCTTTTTGTCATTGCACAGAATGATTGCACTGTGGTAGCAAACAGTTTACATGCACCAGGGAAAAAACGGAAACAAGAAAGTGCAGATTGAGACCGATTTCTATTAGAATTCACAAAAAGGCATCTACGTCAGGGGTAGTGGTTTCATGTCTAGAGTGAGGGCAAGTTTCCACACGCCGCCCACCCGAGCAGTGAGGGCCGTGTTGGTTTATTTCACTCTGGCTACATCAGATGGCGTTTCTTTGGAAATGGTGAGTGGTGCAAATAAGGGCCCAGCTGGAGAGCACTGTCAGGTGTAGCTCAGGGTAGGGGCACCAGCAGGTCAGCAGTGGGGTGCCTCTGCTCGCTTGTGAGCCACTGTGTGCGTGAGGGCTGAGGGCCGGGCGGGCTGAGAGTGCAGGCCACACTGCTCTGATGGTGGCAGTGACAGCGCTCAGTGGAGCCGGGCTCACTCGGGCCCAGTGGGAGGGGCTGGGGGGTCCCAGGCAGGGAGTGCAGGAGCAGCCTGGAGGGAGGCGTGCTGTGGCCTTTGGCCCCACAGAGCTGACTCCCCTCTTCGTGTGCCTCACACTCATCTTCTCCCTGTACCTGACCCCAGTGTTTGGAAGCCCATATGGGGTGACTGGGGAGGGGCCCTCCTCCTGACATGCTTCCTGCCTTTCCCAGGCCCCACCCGGTGTGGGGTAGGCGTCGCTCACTGAAGGTCAGCTGGCTGCATAATGTATCTGCCCCGTTTGGAACTGGTAACGAACGTTTAGAGAGGGAGAGAAACCCTCAGGCTGTGTACATGTTCTCGGTGGTCACGGTTGAACACAGGATCCGATGGAAAACCCTTCATCTGTCCGTGTGTGATCACGCAGGAAACACTGGAATACGAGATCTGGAGGGACTAGAAATTCTCACAGCTGCCTTGGGTGTATCAAGGGCAAGACGGGCGCTGACCTCCAAGGAGACAGCCCGGGCGCCTGTCTGACCTTCACAGCAGGTGGGAATGAATTACTGAGGCGGGCTGAATCAAGCATTCTAAATGAGGCACTGCCAGCCGGGTGGTGGAGCAGAGGTCCAGCCAAGACCCATCTCGGCCATTCCTTGGGGCCTCCTGCCTTTCATCAGTTTTGGACTATCACCATGTCACCAAGTAGTGGTGGAACTGCTAGAGATCTGCATCCATGTGTGGCACGGACACGAGAGGAGGGGCGGCGGGAGAGGATGTGCACAGGCGTGACGACAGGCGTGCGAGGCTTGGGGCCCGGGCCTGTGATGCAGGCGCACAGTGAGGGGAGTAGTGGGGCGGACAGAAGTGAGGTAGGTATGTGAGGTTGGCTGCTCTGGCCTGCCCTGCTCGCCGTCCCCTACACCCCAGACTCCCCCGGGGCTATCACGTCCACACTTTGAGCTGCCCAGTGGGGCTGCCTGCTTCTCTGAGATTTAGGAACAAGCTGGAACAAACGTGTTTGCCCACTCATATCTCAGGCACTTCCACGTTGGAATGTCACCCAGAAGCAAACTCTGAAGATTGCATTTATTCCTAACGTGTGGGCCACGGTTCTGGAGGACATTTAGCCATCTTTCAAAGAGTTAGCTCCGTCATCCTGGGGGTTCCACTCTCTAGGCACCACCCTGCACCACGTCGCCTTCTGCAGCTTCTCTGGGGCCTGGCGTCTCCCCCATGTCCTCAGAAAGGAAGCATCCCCGCAGATGTTTCAGTGGCTGGACGCTGGGTTTCCACAGCTCTCAGACGTTCCGCCTGTTCCGTAGTTCACCTTGTCCAGGCATATGCATATGCCATAAAAACACAGCTGCGTTTTTCATTTTTAAACAAAGGCAACTGTACTTTCTCTTGCTTCTTTTAAGGCTGAGTTACCGACACTTCTTGGCACTTGGGGCGACTGGTTTTTTCAGTCTTCGCTCACCGATGGTGTTGCCTGCCACCTGGCCGGCCCCAGGCAAGAACCAGACTAACGGGACACCTTGAGCTAAGAGTCTGCGCTTCACCCTCACACATTGCTCCTCCTCTGCAGTCTTGATCCTGTCACTTCACTCGACGTTTAACTGACCAGGAGCAAATCCTCGTCCTAGGCAATATTAAAAATGACTCCATTGTGGCGTTTACTCAGTATCAGGAAAATCTGAGGCGTCTGTCAGCTGTACTCGATACTGTCAGTTGGTTTTCGGGTCAGGTGGCACATTCAGTTATGGAAATAGATGTCTTAAAATCTAGTAGGCACCTTTATGTGAAGTGTCCGAGACCAAAGGCAAGAAAAATTGGAAGACAAGACCTGTAAGAGTTAAAGAAGCTGAGCTTAATCTAGAAAAGAGGTTGCCCCTTCCACCCTTACTCTTGAGAAGCGTCTTACTATACATGTGAAATGGTATAAGCCACTGCCCTGGAGGAGGGCCGCTGGGGCATCTCTGAGAGTGCCTGCTGGGCGTCCCGGTGAGAACGGCCTCCAGGGGGTGGTACTGGTGCTGATTCAAGATGCTTGGAAGTCGTGAAAGGATAATCAAAAACCGAAACTGAAAAATGCAAAAAAAAAAACCCTAATTTCATTCGCTCCCCCAAATAGTCATCTTAACAAGTCCATGACATCTTGGGCTTGGTGTCGGAACATCTCCACTGGGCTCTCGGTAACGTCCTTCAGTTGTTAGGTGGAGTGGCCTTATAATTTATTTTCTAAACTGGGACTCTTTTGAAAGTGAAAAGGAGCACTTTGATGACCAGGTGGGGACACCCGGTGTTAGCCAGTAGTGGAGCTGCCCTAATTATGTGCCCTGGGCACCAGACGTGGGCCCTCGGGATTTGTGGGCTGGGGGGACCCAACCTGTGTTCTTCATACTTCCTGGGGAATCTTGGGTTTGTGCATGTAGGAAAGAGCCTGTCATCCTACAACGTAGGTGTTTACTCACCTCCCATACAATGGAGTCTCAACAAAGAAACATGGTTGTGGGCTTCTTAGGAAAGTGTCAGGAAGTCCGTGTGTTTTGATGACTCCTCCCTCCCCTCAAATGATTTCGGCAACAGGTCTTGCATTTTTTTGGCTATACTGAGTTTTTCTTCATCGGCATCATCTTCCTTGTCAATTATTTTGGCTTATGTATTGCATACCTGATCTGTGTCTTTGGGAATCTTGTGTGCTAATGATTACGAAACTTAGAATGCAAAAGAACAGATAAAGAGAATTTTCCAGGTGCCTGAATTTATCCAAGCACTCTACAGGCACTGAGCAAACTTCAAAAAGCACAGGTGAGTGAATGTACACGGTTCCTCATGGGTTTGGTAAAGGGAACAGGTAAACTACGGGCACAGACAGGCTCACCTTGGGGCCTCAGAGGGCAGTGTCCTTTCAGAGTGAGGTGCAAGTGCAGGTTTCCCAGCCTTGGGGGGTGGGGAGAGGTGGCATGGGGTAGTGACCTGTCACCCCACCTGTGCATGGGCCCCAGCTTGGTATCTCAGGTAACACAATTTCTCTGCCTCTAGTTTTCACATCTAGAGCATGGAAGGAGCTGTTGAGAGAGAAAATGACTCTCACGAGGTTGCTCTGGGATTAATTAAAACTTGTCGACGCTCTGCACCACTGGGGGCCAGCTGTGACATGCACGTCCATTCTTTCCAACAGTCCCATGTGTCCTCGTCTAGCTCAGCACGCACACGCCCACCAGGAACGCGCACGAGACAAGCAGGTCAGCGGCGTGGCCCCGGGGTGAGATGGCCGGCGCACCTGTCGGGAAACCTGAGACTCTGGGCGGGTAGGAAAAGCAAGGGAGGCTGAGTGAAAACATGGGCCTGCCTGCAGCAGTCCCAGGAGGCAGCCCAGTCTTTAATCAGTTTGGAAACCAATTAAAAAATAGCTTCTAGAATCTCTAAGACCCAGTGCGTCATGCTTGGTGGAATTCTCCGGCAGTGCAGGGGAATGACTGAAGGACGGGGTGTTGATCTGGTTTCACAGTCGTGGTGTTGGCAGCTGGACGAGTGAGGGGACGCTAGCTAGTCACCTGTGTGAGCCACTAGGCATGAAACCACTGCTGCTGTCGTTGAATGATACGCATTTTTGTGCTGTTGCTTTTATACGTATCTGAATTCCTCATGGTGTTCGCATGTAAATATGTCACCTGAATTTGTAGGTACCATTTTGTGTCATGCAGTTACTGGAATGTACAAAAGAAGTCTATAATCTTTACAAATAAGAGTTGCAAACAGAATTATAAAACACATATCCCAGCATGGATGATTCTTAGAGCTGCAAGGAGCAGGCATCTTTATTTGGTTCACGTCAGGTCTGCAGCAACCACTCAGTATTAAAAAGGAGGAACGGAAAGTAGGATGTACAAAAAGACGTCCTGTCCCTTCAGAAAGCAGCGTTATCAGAAGTGTATCTCCTGCGGACCCTCCCTCCCTCTCCTACGTCCCTTCTCCCCAAAAAGACCCCAAACTAAACCAAACTGTGGAAGGAACGGGGAGTGAATGGATAACGGAAAAAAATAAAACTGAATTTAACTGGAACATGCTCTAATCTTTAGTTTATTTCTGGTTAAAAATATAGCAATCCAGTGCAGTGTAGTAAAGAAATCTGCTCGAAAGGTAGCAGAGAAACAGCTAAACGTAAGCAAAGCAAGGCAGAGCCGTAGACGGCTGCACCCAGGATGACCGTGGGGTGGGTTCACTGGAAGGATCTTCCCGGGCGTGGGCGCAGTGGGACCTGCGTGTGGACATGGCCAGGCCCCCCAGACATGTCCGTCCACGTGGGTGGGGCTGGCTCCATAGCTAGGACCACGGGGCACTCAAACGTTCTGGAACCTTGTTCTTTTGTTTGGATGGTGGGACAACGCTGGTAGAGAAGGCAGAAACACCAGGAGCCTGTTTTTGTTTGAAACGTTACGTTGTATGTTTCTGGGGAGATAGATATGCAACGATTTCTCAGGAATTTTTTCAAGCCACTGGGTTTCAACCACATTCCTGTCCTGGGACCAGACCAGCTCCAGAGTATGAATGAGGCATCTGGAGGGAATATGCGTATGTGTGGGAGAAGTTGAGACAGGTACAGGACAGAGATGTGAGAACCCGTGGGCTCAGTGACAGCGGGAGAAGACAACGTCATGTAAGGGCCACCGCGGACGTCCGACAGGGACACATTGTGCATCCTAAGTGCAGAAATGCCAGATGCTTGGAGCCCAGGCGTGATGTCAGAAATGGTCCATGGCTAAGGGGCCCCCACACCGCTCCCTGCCCTCCGGCACCAGCCCCCAGGCCTCAGCGCTCTGTGGGCCCCTGGACGTCCGCAGCTCGGCTTCCCTGGGTTCTGGTGGGAGGAAGGCAGAATGGGGGCGGGGGAGGGACAGCAGAAAAATAAGAACTTGGCTTTAAGACTCAGTGTGGGGAGACGGCCTTGCAAGGAAAGCCGTGGGCAGTGCCAAGAAGAGGGCAGGGTTGTGATGTGTTTCATGAGGAAGAGAAGAGAAGGCAGACCTCTGCTCCCTTAAGTATGCAGCACAGATTTAAAATAGAAAAAGGCCCAGGCTGCTGCCAGCTGGGATGGGACACTCTCTTCCCCATGCCTCACACCCATGCTTGTCACCTGCCATTCCAGAACAGAGTTCTGGAATAACCCAGAGGAAGAGCAGGGTTAACCCACCCTGCATTCCGCGTCACAGCAGCTGCTCCCCACCCGCCCGGCACAGCAGGACCCTCCGGAGGGGTCTTCCTCGGCTGCCTCCTTTTCCACATCCCAGACGGGAGTGTGACTGTGACGATGACAGTTTTATTTTTTTGCCATTGAGGGCCAGGATCCCTTTTCTTTCCACATCAAGCTGGAGGGGCGGCGTGCTGGCCTCCTTCTGCCATGCCACACAGCATAGTGTTATACAAGCAAAGAATTCTGGCTAAAATCCAAAAAACATTACCCAGAAGAAAAGGCAAACTGTGAGTAATACCCAATCCTGTTCTGTGAAAAGACTCGGAAGCAGTTGTGGGGCCGTCCGAGTTGCGGTCCTTCTCTTGTAACGTCTCCCTTTTGTACACCAACCGTTGTTGCTGACGCGACAATCTCATCAGATGAAAAAGTTAATAAACAAAATGGCGACTCCGATGTTGAGCAAGATCACCATGGCCACCAGGATGGGAGCCGAGCCCTGGAACAGGAGGAGGAAGAAGAGGTGAGCCCACCGCCCAGGGAGAGCCTTCTCTCTTGGCCATGCCCCCACCAAAGCCAAACGAGGGGTTCCAGGAGAGTAATGGATTGACTCCTCAGAGCACAAAGCCCCTCACATCAGAATCGAGGGGGGCTCCCCACTCGCTTCTAAGGCTGAGTTCCTGGTCTTGGAATTCCCTGTGGCTTTGAAAACCATGGTGCCTGCCCGCCTGCGGCCCCAGGTCCCTGAGTAAACAATGCCACACCTGCGTTACTTTTGCCTTCAGCTCCGTACAACTGGGACTTCAGAGGCCGTCACGAATTTCAGATGCGGCCCACCCAGAGTGGCCCCTAAATTCAGCCTGAGACCCCAAATCCGGCGCTGGGAGAGCCCTGTCATAGTTCCCTAGGCACATCTTCCTCAGTAAAACCTCCTTCCCGTGAGCTGTGCGGGCTCCGTCTGACAGCCCTGCTGCGTGGCCCCCACCGCCATCAGCGCCGGCCCCGCAGGTGGGGGCAGGCAGGAGGGCTTCATGCTTGCCTTCGGGCCTTTCCTGGGGCACAAAGCACCCGACTCCCTTGGAGCGGAGGCCCCAGCCCAACTGGGTGCCAGGAGCACAGCCTCTCCTTCCCTGGGCCTGAGGCCTTGGTGCCTCTGCGCTGCTGGGAGCAGAGACTGCCCTGCAGGACAAGGATGAGGGGCAGCACCCAAGGCCACTGCTGGAAGTTCCCCATCCCCCAGGGACTCGGCGCTGCTCCTGCAAAGTAACTGCAGGCACCCAGCTGGAAGCCTTGTGCCTCTGCCCCAGAGAGCTTCATTTTCAAGCACCCAAAAGCACCAGCATGGTTAAGGGGGCTAAATATAGAACCCTTCCTGCATCTCCCACCCC
Organism: Diceros bicornis minor; assembly: GCF_020826845.1. Lineage (NCBI taxonomy): Eukaryota > Metazoa > Chordata > Mammalia > Perissodactyla > Rhinocerotidae > Diceros > Diceros bicornis. Next base: position 36,195,946 of record NC_080771.1, on the reverse strand, counting down.
TGCCCATCATTCGGCTGTTCCTGAAATAACACACACAAGCCACATACACACATGCACATGGGTGCATACACACATAAGCATGCACACACACACCACATACATACGTGAGCGCACACGTTTCTGGCTGCCGGAATGCAACAAGTGCCGTTGTAAGTGCGAGCTGGTGTTTAGGGCCCATCGAGAGCACATGGGGGCTGCTCTCTGCCAGGATTTGGTGCAGGGAGGGCAAGAGCACTTCAGAAACCAGCCCACCAGCAAGACGGGTGTTCACAGTGGTTTCAAGGGGAGGCAGAAATGGCCTCGGGGGCCACAGGCCACCTTCCAACAGGATGCATCTCTTCAAAGAGCACGACGCCCTGACACACGGGGACCACACCCAGGGGTCGGAGTGGACACAGCCTGCCCGGCAGCGATGCTCAGTCCCAGGGGGCCCAGTCCCAGGGGGCCCAGTCGGGATGCATGAAACGCAGGTGTCCTCACACGTGAGCAAGTCTCAGCGTCCCCCTGGGGGCCTGATAGACCTGGATCCTGGCCCACCCCGAGCATCTGATCCTGCAGGCCTGGGGTGGGCCAGAGAAGCTGCATTCTAACCACCTCCCAGAGAACGCCGACGAGGCATCCTGGGACCACACCCACGTGGAGAACCACGGCCTGGTAGGAAGGGAGGCTGTGGGGTGGACGGCCCCACGTAGAACTCTGCTGTCCCCCCCATAGGTGTGGGCTTTGTGGGAGCAGGACACGTGTTCTGGTGGATGAGTGGACCCCACCACCCAGCCAGATGCCCCAACTCCTCTCTGTGTCTGGCTCTCCGTGTTCCCATCCAGGACACAGGACAGTCCTCAAAGACGGTGATGGCGAGGGCTACTTACCAGGAGATGCAGCCCAGAGGAGGGAAGGACCCTTCCGGGCAGCGGGGAGGTTTGAGTGAGTTGGGGGAAGGTCTAGGGGAGGATGGGGTCCCATGCTGCCTGGTTTCTTTTTGGGAGCTTCCACAATTGCCCAAGTACTTTCGCTAAAAGAATCGAGTCTGGGAGTAACCCTCTCAGGGATCTGGATCTGTCTATAGGAATTGAAACCTCCACTGGTTTCATGTGTTGGAGGGGTGTCCCAGTCCTGGGGAAGCAAACGCCATCAGCCGAGAGCCACCCCTCCAGGCCCCCCTACCCCAGCCTCAGTAGTAGGGGAGGGGGAGGACTCAGGTTTCCAGTGGACCAGCCTGGGCTCTCACCACCACCCCCACCCCCTGCCCCGGGACTGGCCGGCACCCACTCACTGTGCTAGACTTGAGCTCGTCCCCATTCTCCTCGTCCGACTCCAGTGCCACAGGCAAGGACTTCTGGGGCGGGGAGAAGGTCAAGTCCCAGCGCAGCAGCCGGGGCTCAGCCCTGTCCCCCAGCCGCAGGCTCTCCAGTCTCTGCACTGCGGGCTCTGTGCACGAGGCTGGCCTGACGTTCTCCTTGTTCTGGGACTTGGACCTCAGTCTCTGTGACCCAAAGCCCCGATCCTCGGAGCGGCGGTCCTCTGCCAGGCCCCGGTAGGCGCCCCCCTTGCTGTAGCGTCTCTTCTGGGCATGCGCCTCCTGCATGTACGCGTCCACCCTCAGCAGGGGCTTCATCTCCATCTCGTAGTTGCTCAGCTTCTCCTCATCCGGCTCCAGCAGCTTGGGGCCCCCGGGGCTGGGGTTGCCGGCTCGGTGGTGGGAAGTCCAGGAAAACATGGGGGGCGACTCCGTCCGCCGCTCCCGGGGCTTGGGGTTACTGGGCTGCTTGTGGCCCGAGCCCCGGGTACGGAAGTCATCTGCGGGCTGGCCGCTGCGCAGGGCGCCGCTGCGGACACCCCTAGAGCCCCCAGCCTTCTCCTCGCCCCAGCTGTTGCGGGCATAGTCCCCTCCCCGGCCCTCCAGGAGCATCTGGATGTCCCCGCCTCGCTCCTCGTCCACCGAGACCTGCCGGGAGAAGTGGGCGACCTTGTTCCTCACGGCGGGGGCCGGTGGTGGGGTGGCCGAGGGGCTAGCGGGGAAGCTCTGCAGGGGGCTGTCGTCGGGGGTCAGGTCCGAGGGGGTGGTGCCTTTGCGGTACAGCTCAGGGCTCTCCTGCTGCAGGGGTGTCCCCGTGGAGATCACTTCGATGTCATCACTGGAAAGCTGATGCTTCGGCCGCTGGTACTCGAGCCCTTTACGGAGGAGGAGATGGAAAACACACAGGTGGTTAGGCCTGACCTCACCTGAGGATGGCAGGAGATCGGGCCAGGACCAGGGCTAGGGTGACAGGCAGCCAGGGCACTCGCCGCTCACCAGTGGGGTGTGGGCACAGCAATTCCCAAAGCCCTCCATGGAACCCCAAACCCCCCACCCCATGGGCGCTCTGAGGATGACCAGGTCACGATGGGCAGTGTGGACAGTTGTTCCAGTCCCCAGCTGCATGGGAGACGCAAGATTCAGAGAACATACAAGGAGTGGGGCCCAGCCCGCTCCATGGGGTCTCAGGTCCCACCCCTGACGGGGCCCTCCTGAGGATGAAAGGAAGCATCTCATGCTAGATGACCTTCTATGGGGTCTCACGGCCTGGAGTTGCCCACCCCGTCTGCCCAGGACACCTCTGTCTCAGGGTGGCCTGGGCCTCCTGGGGGCTGGGCCCCAGGGTTAGAGAACAGGAGTGGTCTTCCTGCCCCACCTGGGATTCTGGAGCCTCTGAGTTGGGGACAGGGGAGGGCCACGGGGGACACAGCACCTTCGGCGTGGCCAGAAATCCCTCGGTCTAGCAGGGGCCAGCCCCTCCATTTATGAGGCGACGTCTGCCAGGCTGTTGGTGGCATGGGAGCACCACCTGAAGGCCCCCTGCTCTTGCCTGGCGGGGGGAGGGGTCTCATCATGGCTGTTTCATGGAAGGGCGAATGCCCCTGAGGGAAGCCCCTTGTGGTCTCCGAGAGGGAATCAGACCCAAGAATGCTGGGAAGTTGGATGAGTGGGGCTCGAGGCAAGCGGTCAGCCTCTCTGAGTCTACACCTCATCTGTCATGTGAGGGTGTGGCCTGGTGACTCCAGGTCTCATTCAACAACTGTGCCTCTGTGGCCATGGAACGGGGACATGGGGGTGGGCTGCAGCAACACCTCCCGGCCATGGGGTCCAAGGAACTGCACTGAGAACTGGCCACACCATGGGGAGAGACCCCTGGTCCCCTCACAGGACCCCACCATCACTCCCCTGACCCGCCTCGATTGTGACTGAGACTTCCTCGGGTCCAGGCTCCTGTGCCTTAGACCCCAAGGGCCCTGGGTGAGGCTGGACACCAGGCCTTGCCCAGGAGGCCATCTGTCCACCAACAGCCCTGGGGTCAGCCCCGGCTGGCCCGCAGACCTCACACCCCAGAGGGAAGCTGGTGCCCTCCTGCTCAGCTCCAGCACCCTATCAGAGCCATCAGCTATGAGATCGTTCTCAGCTAAAATTAATTTCAGCGCAAATGACATTCCTGGAAACATCACTGTGAAAATGCAAGGCAGAAAAGGCAGCACTTGCAGCTGAATTCCAACATTTCTGTCCTCTATCTTGTGTCCTGGGGTTTCCAAGGCCACTCAGGTCCTCCTGCCTCCCAGAAGCGGGCCTGGCCTCCCTGGCTGCCCCAAAGGCCAGGACCCCTACCAGCAAGGCTGAGAGCTGCCGGGTTCTGGGAGCAGAGCTCAGGGTGTGGTCTCAGAACACAGACTGCGAGGTGGCCGAGTCCGTCCTAAACCCGGAGCAGCTTCCACTACACGCCTGCGCTGCCGCCCGCCGGGAGTGGGGGCTGAGGGAAGCGAGCCTAACCAGTTCTCCAGGACTTCCTGGTGGGGAGGCTGCTCCCGAGTGAGGCCGGAAGGGAAGCGGGGTGGGAGATGGGCGGCTAGCCCGGCCTGCAAGGATCTCAGCCTCAGCCGCCCTCTCTCTCGTCATCAATAACCTCCTTCTCCAACCTTCCCTGCCTCCCTCAGGCCCATCTAACCTCCAGGGAAGGATGAGGGTCATAGATCTGGCTGACTTGCTGCAGCTTCTAGTTCCTTCCCCCTCATTGTTCCAGAGCCTGGCTGCACAGCTGCTGCTAGTCACACGTGGCAATATACATTTAAATGTAGATTAGTTAAGACTAAACAAAACCAAGGATCCAGGTCCTCAGTGGCAGCAGCCACAGTTCCTGCATGGCTAGTAGCTACCTCACTGGACAGAACAGTTATAGAATAGTTCTGCCATCACAGAAAGTTCTAGAATAACACGAGGGGGAAGGGCAGAGAGAGGCAGCACATGCAGAGCACGTGGATACTCACAGAGCAGGAGAGGGATGCCCACATGCACGCAGGGACACGCAGCATGGGGGCAGGAGGGATGCTGAAACCACGCAGGCTCCAGCAGGCGTGTCTGAGGGAGGCGTGTGCCCAGGCCCCGCACACGGACACGCACCATCATGAAGGAGAAACAAACACGAGGAGAGATGGCAGAACGTGGCCTCAGAGGACAGCCATTTCCGCCCCCACCATGTGGCGCCCCCGACTCACCGTTTTCCCTGTGCTGGAAGGAAGGTGAGAACTCTTTGGCAGTGATCCTGGCGATCCTTGCTTCCTCCTGGGCCTTCTGGGCCGCGGTGAGGGCTGCCTCGGCCTTGGCCCTCGAGTGGGAGGTCCTGGGTGGGAGAAACAGGGAGGGCGGTGAAGGGACAGAGGCACCGAGGGAGGGTTGGCAGCCGCTGATGGATCCCCACAGCAGACTGGGCCGAGACATGATGCTGGCCGCCCTGGGGTTTGCCCCCGAGACCTGCGGATCTCTCTCATTCGTCCATTCATTCAGCAAACATCACTGGGCACCAGCCAACCAGGCCAGAGTGCCTGCCAGCCTTTCTGGGCACAGGGCAAACCATCCCCTGTGCACGCCCTGGTCTGGGGGGTGTCCCACGTCTGAAGGGCAGAGCTCCCAGTCCTGCTGCAGGGAGTGCCCCTCCTTCCCTGTGTCGTGTCCACAGACTGGAGGCCAGACCCATGGCTGATTCGTCCCTGAGCCTCCGGGGCAAGCAGGTGCTTAATCAGCGTTGACCTGACCAGAGACGAACAGTTTGGGGGCGACCGCGCCTGCCACCCCCGCCAACAGGCAGAGAGCATCTCCGTGGGGTGAGCAACCACGCTGGCTGGGCCCTAGAGCAGGCATGGGCAGGCTTGACGGCGGAACCAGCCAGGCCCTGCCTAGAGATGCGGCCCACCTGCCGTTAGCATGTTAATGTGGGGTGATGGTGTCACCTGGAGCACAGGCGTGGCCCCTCCACGGAGGAGCCTCGAGGCCCATGAGAGGTCACACGCCTCTGTGCCTCAGTTTCCCCTTTGGTCAAGAGGATTCAGCAACACCACCAATCTCGTATGTGTGTGTGTGGAGGGGGGGGCGCGTGATGTCCCTCAGCACAGGCCCGCTGTGGGGGCGTGATCAACATGGGTTTGCTCTCATGTTAGTAAACATCCTGCACTCGTGAGACAAGAGCCCAGACCCGGTGACACCACACCCCAGGGTGGCTGCGGTGACAGGAACCACCACTCGAGCCTCATGGTGCTGCCCTGAAACTTCTAGCAAGACAACCTCCCCGCCCAAAGGTCTGTGCGACTCCAACTCGAGACCCCAGGGTGTGGGTGGTCCCCACTCAAGGCTGAGTCTCTCCCCGGCTGAGTCCCGCATGAGGCCTTCCTCCCTTTGTAGAACGAGGGCTGGACTGGGTGCCTGTGTTGGGACAAGGTGGAGACTCTGTGTGTCCTACCTGCCTGCATTTTTGCATTTCTTCCTGCCCGGTGTCCTGGCTCCAAGGGGCCCTACTTCCCAACACTGGGGAAACTGAGGCACAAAGACCAAAACCCCCAAGACAAGGGGCAGCCTCCCCCTCGGAGGTCTCCTCAAGGCTCCTTCTGAGCAGCCTGATGCTCCCAATACTCATGTCACTCACAGTCCCTGGGCTTAACCTGGACACCCTCCCTCCTCGTGAGGGACTAGGTTTCTTTTTTCAAAATTCCCCTGCGCTAACTGGGAACAGTTTTACTAGAAAACAAATGTATGACATATGCACACATCCAGTAAACCAGCATGAACGTGCGTCCAAGAAACGGAGCACGCTGCTGAGGATGCCTGCTCAGCCGGCTCCAGGGTTCCCGTTAACGTCCTCTCCCAGCGCTCCCACGTCCCGCCACCTGCTGCATCGCCCAGAAGCAGGCCCCAGAGATTGAAGAGAAACCCAAATGCAAAATGTAGCACTGAGAAAATTCTACCCTTCACAGAGTTTTATCTCCCAGGAATTGGGAAAAGACGGCTATCACTCAAGATAGCTGCAACCCCGTGTCTCCCAGGGGCGTAAGCAGAGAAGCACCACCTTCTAGAAGATTCCTCGGGAATCCTGTGATTCTGATTACAACAGAAGAGGGGTAGGAACGTCATGGAGACAAAGCCATTAATAAAACACTAATTACTACTACTTAATTTGTTATCAATAACAACAAATCAATTGATAAATCATCGCTGCAGCCTTCCGGCACACCCTCAGCCCATCCGCAGCCCACAAGCTCCCGAGCAATCTCCCCTATCTGAAGCCAGTGTGTTCCAGCTCTGCAGTCCCCAAAGGTCACAGCCACGAGTTTATGGAAAATTTGGGCTTTCCTGTCCCTGGCACTAAGTTGGAGGCTGGTAGAGGCGCGTGTGTATCTCAAGAGCCGTCCACGTCGTCACATCAGAAACAAGGGTGGAAGTCAGACCCAGCAAGGGCCAGTTTGAGGCCACCGTTGTCCAAGGCCACATCTTAAGGCCAGGGCGTCATTGACGGAGGGAGACAGGACAGGATGGCAGGGTGTCTGGTGCCATCGGGTGAGCAGGAGCAGGGGCCCGCCAAGCTGGCTCCCTGCCACTTCTTTCCCATCCTGTCCCATCTCTCCTCGGCTGAGACCCTGTGAGCCACTCCGGAGAGCGAGAGCAGCGCAGACGCCCCAACTTGGAGACCCGAGGGCAGTGGAGGCCCTGAGCGACCCCTTGGGGGGCCCTGAACTGGGGCCTGTCCCTGAAATTGTGCTCAAAATGCTCTAAATGCTTTTCTCCCCCACTAAGCAGAGGGTGCACGGCCCTCATCAGATTGTCAGGGTCTGTGAGGCCCCACAGCTGGCGTGCACCATCTGCACACAGCTGGTCCCCACGGAGGAGGAGCTTCAGCCGGGTCCCTCAATCCTGCTACCGCAGCAGGCGAGTCGGCTCCACGGCGCGTTCTCAACTTCCCCCAGAACCGCCCAGGGGGCTCCGAGCTCACCTCTGCCCCAGTGACAGTGGCTTCTCTCCAGAATGTTCCATGGGTTTGTTTTTTGTCTTGTTTTTGGTAATAATCGTTTTATTGAGATATAACTCACATACCATACAATTCACCCATGTATAATGTAGGATTCAGTGGTTTTTAGTGTATTCACAGAGTTGTGCAACCATCACCACAATCATTTTCATCATCCAAAAAGAACCCTGTTCCCTTTGTCAGCCACCCCCACGTCCCCCAAGGCTGCCCCACCAGCCCTGGCAACCACCAGGTTACTTTCTGTCTCAGTAAATTTGCCTATGCTGGACATTTCATGCCCAACTAGGTTTCTTTTAAGGTTTTCTTTTTCCTTTTGAGGTGAAATTCACATAACATAAAGTAAACCATTTTCAAGTCCACAGTTCGGTGGCACTAGCACAGTCACAATGTTGGGCAACACCACCTCAATCTAGTTCCAGAACATTTCCGTCCCTCCAAAAGGAGGCCCGTACCCATAAGCAGTCACTCCCCACTCCCACCATGCCCCCAGACCTGGGGGAGTCTGAGCGACAATTCAGCCTTGACAAAGCACCTGCCACTGTCACAGGGTCACGGAGTCCAACCATATGCGGCCACCAGGCGGAATACCGAGGCCTTCCCCCAGCTGGCCGAGGGCGGGGCCGCACTGTGTGTTCCCCTAATCCCGGGACCTTGGGTAATCAGCTGGCAAACGAGCGTCAGAGCCGACCAGACGGAGCGTCCCCAAAGCCCTTTGTCTGGCTGGGACCCGAGCAGGTGACGTCCACCCTGAGCATCCCGCACCTTTCTACACCAAGTCTGGGATGGCCCCGGCCCCGGGGACGCACAGTGTGCTCACAGCACAGATGATGGAATCCTGAAAATATGTATGTTGTAAGGGCTCTGAAGCGAGCCATGGAGAGAGTGAGCCCCGGGGCCTCCCGAACCTGGTGGGAGGCGCCGTGAGCAAGGAGGGCTCAAGGGTGGGCGGTTTGGAAAGGCCGAGGACGGGCGACGAGGCTGGGGCAGAGGAGGGCAGGCTCACTCATGCCTCCAGTCCCACTTGTCTCAGAGCATTTGTTTGTCTCATAGGCCATCACCTCCTAGTAAGAGCAGGCTGATAAATGAACCGATGATGCAATAACTTAATGTCACGAGGAAAGGAGGGGAGTAGAAAAAGGAGGGAGGCTGGCGGTGAGGTCAATACAGAGAGTGCGTGCAAGCAAGCCTGGGACACCAAGTGGACGTGAGCTCCCTGGCAGCCAAGGCAAGCAGGGAGCACCACTGATGCAGTTCAGGGTGCATGTCAGACCAAACAGAAGCTGTAGCTTGGGAGAGGGACAGCCAGGCCAGGCCCTGGACATGAAGGAAGTTTCTCTCTCGGCCTCACAGGTTTCCTCAAGGGCTTCTTGTGACGACCTTCCACGCAGGCCGCTGGGGCCACGCAAAGCAGTTCAGCAAAAACGACCGGAGGGGGCTGAAATGACCCTGAAGACCAACATCGAGGGTCTGGAACAGGGCCCAGCGCACTTTTGTGGAGGTTCTTTCTCGAAGCTGAGCCTGGATGGCTTGAGGCCGGCTTCCACCCCGAGAAGGATGTGAGACAGAGCATTCTCTGCTGATGGCATGTCCCTGTGTTCCTGACAAGACAGATGCAGATGAATGTGGAGCCCAAACAGGACTTGGAACCAAGAGACAGGACAGTAGGAACATGGTTCGACAGAGGAAAGGCAGGGCAGGCAGCTCGGGGCAGAGGGAAGGGCCCGGCCTCAGGGTAGCAGGGGGCCATGGATGGTTGAGGAGGAAGAGTGGTTCGAGCCCCCGGGAGACAGTGTGCGCCCAAGGCCACGGCCAGTGCAGCACAGAGCTGGACAGGCTGCTCACAGGCGAACTTACAGGGAGACCTAAGCGTGAGCGAGAATCTGTGTTTTTTTAAAGTAGCGAGTTTGACGGTTCCTCATATAGAGGAATAATGTGAATATTTACTATACAGGTGTCCACCTCGCAGAACTCAGCTTAAATCTCCCCAAAGGCAGGCTAGCGGGGCGTCATTCCACAGCATTTCTGCACACGCGTCCCCACGGCATGCATGTAGACACCAGTGCCACCCCCTCCGGGTCCCCTCTGTCCTTATGGACACGGGGCTTGGCTATGACAGTCTCTCCCGGGAGGGATACATCCAGAAGGCGGAGGGAGGCTGAGGCCGTCGCGGCACACGATCCTATTTTTGTCCTGAACCCTGGGAAATAAAGACTCCCCAGCTGACCTCAGACGAGGTGGGGCGGCTGCCGGGAGGGCCCACTGGACACAGCATCTTCGGGGCGGTGTCTGCTCCTTGCTCGTGCGGCCTGGGCCCTGCTGGATGGTGAGAGCAGGGCCACCGCCTTCAGACCTGGAGCCTGGGGACCCCGCTGCCCTGCCTCCACGCCACACCCGTGGCGAGGTGTGGCTGAGTCATTCCACTCCTAAAGATCCCGCGGACTGGGCCTCGAGCCCTGGATCTGACCCCCGTCCCGCGTCTAGGACCTGTCATCACAGTGCCATCCGACCCTCCGTGATGGGCGCCTTTCGGGAACTCTCCTGCAAGACCGTCCGCTCTCGAGGAGGAGGGCATGCTGCACCCCGCCTGCTCGGCACCCCCAACACACAGCACAAGTCAGCGAGCGGGAAACGGCCCTGATGGGGCCACTATTTGGTTCCCACGGCTTTGCTTGGTAAAAATACCACAAACGTTAATTCACCAACATCATACGTATATTTACATATATACGTTCACACATATATAAAAAGAATATGCTGTGCCAGCCCTCAAATAAAACTAAATCAAGATGAGTGCATTTAACAGAGAAGAGAACCTCCCAACGTGTCACGAAGGTTCATTTTAAATGAGACTCGGGAACAGCCAGCAGCCAGGTTCTGGGTGGGTAAGTTTCCCAGGGTTCCGAGCCCCCTGGTCAGCCTGTGGAGGGGTCTGGTCGGCTGTGAGATCCAGTGGGGCCTGCACCGAGCACGCTGGGCTTCCTCGCTCCAGGAGCTCCACCCGCGGGTCTGCAAGCGCTGTTTCCCACACTGTGCATGGGGGTTACTCAGGCCCTGTGCCCCGGATCCCACCACCAGCCCAGCGACCCAGACAGAAGGCAGCAGAAACAACCGGGCTTTCTGCACTGCTGCTGACCTGCAGGCGGGGTGGGCCGGGCTCCTCCAACGGGGGTGCCATCTCTCATAGACCGCGCGGGGGATGAATGTACAACCACGGGGCTACATAAGACAAGGCCACAGATGCATGAGGTGCCAGAGTGGGCAGGGCATGGGGTGACCTGCCTGTGTCCCCCGCAGTTCCACCCTTAGCACCTTTACTGGACTCACTGGTGTCCCCCCAAACTTTGTCCATCTGCAACCTGGGAATGTGACCTTATTTGGAAATAGTGTCATTGCGAGGTGTGATAAAACCCCAAAGGCCTGGTGGCCCCTGAGTGTCTGACTCAGCAGGTCTGGGGTGGGCCCAGGAATTTGCATTCCTAGTGATGCTGGTGGTCCAGGGACCTCCCTCTGAGCACCGCTGCCTGGAAGGTGAGAGACTCTAGATCCCTGACCACAGCCTGCTGCCCTCGCTGCCTGCTGATGTTCTGCATCTGGCCCTCGTCCAGGGACAGCCCGCCTCCCATCCCCTCTGCACTCGGGCCAGACACGGCGGTGAGCCAGCTCGACTCGCTCCCATACCCCAGACTGAGGGCACGCCTGCCCCCCAGTGCCGCCCCCAGCCCCCCAGTGCTCCGTCTGCCCAAGAAGTGGGGCGTGTAATCCTGCTCGGGGTCTGCAGCCTTGTGGGGCCCCCCAACCCAGTTCAGACTTAATTTTCTCCCAGCCACTGTTCCTTGTGTCTCCTCAACCGGAGCGGCTCCTTGAGGGTGGGCCTGCTTGGAAATGAAGGTCTCAGCGCTCTATCTTGGGTCCTCAGGACCCATGCTGGGCACCCAGCTGTTGCCAGTAACCGAGGGGCTAAGAGGGGCCTGGGGATTCTCCGAGGAGGTTCCCCTCCCATCCATTTGTGCACTTGTTGAGTACCTACTGTGTGCGTCCTGGGGCCCCAGAGCCCACGGTGAGCAGCAGGGCAGACAGGAAGCATGACAGGAGAGAAGATGGGCACAGCCGGGGTGCCACAGGACACCTGGGGGGAAGGCTTGTGCTGGGTCCCCATCCTGGACAGGCTCACCCCTCACCAGCCCTCAACCCTGCCCCTCCTGGCAGACGCCCTCGCCTGCAGTCAGGGTCTCCCGCACACCGCAGTGCAACACCAGGCACCAGTGGGCCGACTGTCTTCAGTCTTCAGAGGGCTCATTCTCACACCCATGACAACCCGGAAGGAGCATGGTAGTGTCACTCCTCTTCAACAAATGAGGAAACCGAGGCTCAGGTCTGGGCTTCCACATCCCTTCGGTGGTTTGGCCTAGTGGATGATCCAAGTTCTCTTCCAGCTCAGAAAAGTGCCAGGAGTCAATGACAAAATGACTGACCCGGAGAACAAGTGACTCAGCATGTCATCCTCCTCAGGCATCTGCTTTGGGAAGGGCCCTGTACTGGGATGAACAGCATCCCCCAAAATTCACAACCGCCCAAAACCTGTGAACGTGGCCTTCTGGAAACAGGGTCTGTGCAGATGTGATTAGTTCAGATGAGGTCACGCTGGATGAGGGTGGGCCCTGAATCCGATGACTGGAGTCCTTATAACAGGAGGGGACACACAGAGACACAAAGTGGGGAGAGCCCACGTGAAGACAGAGGCAGAGACCGGGGTGATGCGGCCACAGCCAAGAGACGCCTGGGGTCCCCAAAATGTGGGAGAGGCAGGAACGATCCTCCCCTAGAGCCTTCGCAGGTAGCGTGGCCCTGCCCACACCTGGAGTTTGGACTTCCGGCATCCAGAACTGGGAGAGAATAAATTTCTGTAGTTTGTGGTCATTTGTCACAGCAGCCCCAGGACACTACTGCAGGCAGCGAGGGGTCGTGTTTGCTCTGCGAGGACAGGGCTCCTAGGGAGCAGCAGGCACAGACACACCTGGACACAGCTGGGGAGGTTCCTTGGTCAGGGAAGCAGCGGTTTTGCAGACCTCCCTGGGGGCCACTGTAGGGCTGTGGCCGGACGTGGGGATGGGACAGATACACAAGCTTCTCAGGCCACGTGAACGATCATCTTTCAGAAGTGGAGACATGCTTTGGGCACACGGAGAGGGAAAGGCTCCATACAGATGTCAAATGTTATGAGGTCCCGCCCCAGCCAGTCCCTCCTCCCCACGGTGGCTGGCGGGATTCAGGCCTCCGTGCTGAGGCTACTCTTGAGGCCTCGAGGAAGGAGGGACGAGGCCTGGTCTGCCAACACCCAGGGGGCCTGCCCAGTGGGCCCTCCCTCTCCCTCTCCCGCACACGGCCGGTGACCAGGCTCCAAGTGCATGACTCGTCCCCACAGCCCGTGGACAAAGACGACACCGGCCCTCCCTCTGGAGCTTACACCGTCTTCCTTCCCAGCAGCCATTAGGCAGACCCCATGACGCCCCAGAGGTGACCCAGGCCAGGTCACGCTGGAGATGTGGTCTGGACCCCACATCTGCCACCTCCTCCTTCTGTTTTTTTATAACAGCTTTATTGAGGTTTATTCACATCCCACACAATTCACCCTTCCACAATTCGGTGGTTTTTAACACATTCACAGAGCTGTGCAACCATCACGACTATTTAATTCCACAACATTCCCATCTCCCCCAAAAGAAACCCTGTACCCATTAGCAGTCACTCCCCATCGTCCTCCTCCAGCCCCTGCAGCCACCAGTCTGCTTCCCGTCTCGTGGATTTGCCTGTTCTGGATGTTTCATATTCACAGGATCAGACGACACACGGCCTCTCGTGTCTGGCTTCCCTCCCGAACATCACGCTTCCGAGGTGCATCCACGCAGTAGTGTGTCGGTGCCTTTCAGAGCTGAACAACCTTCCACAGTGTGGATGTGCCCTTGTGGTCTGTCCACCATCAATTGGTGGACGCTTGGCTGCTCCCACGTCTTGGCGATCGTGCGGTGTGCTGCTGTGAACACGTGTATTAGCCTCGGCGTGGATGTGTGTTTGCTCCTCTCAGCCCTTCTTCTCTTGTCCCTTCCTTCCCTTTTCTAGCTCCTTCCCCTCCTCTCGTCCTCTCTCCTCTCATCCAACCTCCTGCACCCCATTCTTACTTCTCACTTCTTCTTCCTTTTCCTTTCCCCCACTCACCCAAGCGCCACGTGGGTCTCCGAGCTGAGGGGTGGCGGCTCTGGCCCAACTGTGTGGCAGCTTTGGGTGTCAGGGGGTCAGCTCGCTGCAGCCCCAACTTCCACACTGTGATCTGGATGCCCAAAGGCCAGCTGGGGCTGGGGGTTCGGATTTCTCCTGCCCAGCTATTTCCTTTACCAGGCAGCAAGACAGCAGGTGGGCAAAGCACCCAGAGGAGACAAAACATACACCCAGGTGAGGCCTTTCAGATTCGGACACAGCAGGAGTGTAGGGGAGGGAGGGCAGAACCAGCCTCGAGTGGGATCCGGGCCTGCGGCCCCATCCTCCAACAAGTCCAGAATCCAGGTGTGGCAAGGCCAGGCTCCCTCCAGATGCTCTAAGGGAGCCTCCTTCCTGCCTCTTCCAGCTCCTGGTGGCCCTGGGCTTGTGGCTGCATCCCTCTAAGACTCTGTCTTCTCCTGGCCTTCTCCCTGAGCATCTGTGTCTCCTCTTCTGTCTTATGAGTGCACCAGTCACTGGATTTAGGGCCCACCCTCATCCGGGATGGTTGCATCTCCAGATCCTTCACTCAGTCTCATCTGCAAAGACCCTTTTTCCAGGCAAGGTTGCATTCACAGGTTCCTTTTGGGAGCCACCCTTCATTCCAGTACCCGGGGGAGAATGCCAGGCTTGCTGCTGCCCTGGCTAGGGGAGCTAGAGAAGGAGGCAGGGCCTGGAGGAGGACCACAGCTGGCTGGTGCCTCGACTGCTCCCCCAGCCCTGGGCCCCAGCCTTCCCTGTTGCAGAATACTTTCACCCTCACTGTTGGTTTGCAAGGCCATCTCCTGTTTGCAGGAAGGCAACGCCAGACCTCTTTATGTCCCCTCCACCCTGCACGGGGCCGGCAGGAGGACAGGCGTCTTGAGGGCCGAATAGAGAAGTATCATTCCCCTGAAGAAAAGCTGATAGATCAGAGCCAGAACTTAGGGGAAAGCAAGCGTGGGGACTCTTATTTCACGTCAGCACACGCCGGTGCATCTGGCCCCGGTCTCTGCAGGATTAAATACCTGCTCAGGAGTTGCCTTCCAGCCCGAGAGGAATGCGTCTCAATAACCCATCAGTGAATGGAAATGCGACCAGGCCCATCACGGAGTGAGGGAGAACACGCCACTGGCCTTACAGAAAGTCACATTCCACTCGGCTTCCCACGGACGACCTGAGCTTGGGCGAAGCAACAAAAGCCAACATGGAGGCTCCCTTCCTGGCAGAGGCCGGGCTCACCACTGTTTTTATCGCCCACCCACCAATGCCCACCCGGGTCTGACCGTCCCCTCACTTGCTTGCTCAGGCACCTCACTCTCCATTCAATCCCCTTGACTTCAGGAGGTCGGTAAGGACCCCATTTAGCAGATGAGAAAACTTGAGGCCAGAGAGGCTGAGCGACTTGCTTGGGGTCCCCAGGAAGTGGTAGCGGAGTCCAGGGAGCATTGGGCAGGCTGGGGGATGACACAGATTTCTGCATTTTAAGGAGGGGCCTGACATTATTGAATAGAAATGTCAGTCCCGATGCGCCTGTCAACCAGCTTGCTAGGTTCCCCTGATTCAGGATCTCACTCCCATCCCACCCCACGCCTGTCTGCCTCTCCCCGTCCACACCTCCTTGGCCTGGAGGAGAGCAGAGACACTGCAGGAAATGGGTGGGCTGTGGGGTCAAGGCTTTTTTGCTCAGAGACGTGCCAAACAGAGCCCGCTGGCTGAAGGGGATGCTGACAACACAGGACAGGAGCGGAGCTTCGACAGCAAGCACGGTGGGGGTCGAATCCCCACACGACCCATTCCACACATGGGAAAACTGAGGCCCACGAAAATGAAGGGACACCCCCAGCATTGCACCCAGGGTAAGTGGGGCTGGGGTCTCAGACCCAGGGGTCTCGGCCCCCACACGAGCTGGCTCTCCAGCAGCTGCCAAGACTCTTCTTCCTGTCCTAAAAATGTGTGTTTTCTTTCTCAGTCCTGGGAAGATCTTAAGCATTACAAAGGATGTATGGATATGTTATGGTTGAACTGTGTTCCCCCCAAATAGACACTCTGGAGTTGTTCTAACCCCTGGTACCTGTGAATGTGACCTTATTTGGAAGGAGAGTCTTTATAGAGGTCATTAAGGTAGAATGAGGTCATGTGGGTGGCCCTGATCCACCATGACTCATAAAAGGACATCAGGACACAGACGTACATGGAGAGACAACCATTTGGGGACACGAGGAGAAGACGCCATTTACATGCCAAGGAGAGAGGCCTCAGGAGAAACCCCTCTGCCCACGCCTTGATCTGGGACGCCCAGCCTCCAGGACGGGAGACAATAAATGACTGTGGTTTAAGGTCCAGCCTGTGGCGCTCTGTTCCGGCCACCTGAGCTGACAGACATGGCATGAGTTGTTTCCACGAACAGCCCCCTCTCGCTCGCAGCCTCTCCTCCACCTAATCCTGGAGTCACGTGAGGCCTTGGGTTCAAGCCAGTCCCTCCAACCCAGTGGCTCAGGGAGCTCAGACTCCACCAAACTCCAAGGCGAAGGAAGAAAAGCTCTCCCCACGGCCACCAAAGCCTGCCAGGCCTCCTGCATGAGGAGGAAGGGCCCAGCCCAGAGCAGGGTGCTCCTCCTCCTCCACCCCTGCAGCAGTGCCCAGAGTACAACCCAGCCCTGGAGGCCAGGCCCAGCGGCCGCTGGCACACCGCTCCGCCCCCGAGGACTGGAGCTGTTTCTTCCGGATTTAGGATTCCCCAAGCCCTGCAGCCAGCCGCAGGGGGCAAAGGGCTCAGCCCCCGCATAGGAAATTAGTGTCACTCCTGTTGTACAGACGAGGAAACCGAGGCCCGGAGAAGGGGGAAGCCAGCTTCCGAACCTGGATCTGCTAACTGCTCTGCCCGTCCGGCCAACGAGGTGCTGCAGGCCATCCTGGGGCTCCCCTCTCCTCGGGTCCCAAAACCTCACCCCCTGGGCCCCCTGAGCGAGGATCAGCAGGCCGACCCTTTCCAGGCAGGTCAGGGCTGGTGCGGGGTAGTGGAGATGCTGGCGAGAGCCAGTGGCCTCCATGACGATGACACACCCTTGAGGGTGTTCAGGGGAGAGCAGCCACAGCCTGGCTCCTCACCGGAAGCCCTGACTGCAGCACACCTGGGAGCTGGTCAGAAATGCAGGTTCTCAGGCCTCCCTGCAGGGGGATCCATGTGCTCGTCAGTCTCAGAAGCTGGCCACTGGCACAGGAGAGCACCGGCTCACAGCCCCTCTTCTCACACTCCGCCCCAGGATGCCCCCACCGTGGGTCCCAGAGCCATAGGACGAGGGAAGTCACTCCCAGAGTCCCCGGGAACCTGCTCAGGCACAGAGAGGTCAAGAGACTCACCCCAGAGAAACCCAGCTCAGAAAAGTCCAAGGTTCTGCCTATCACAATTTGGGGTACCAGGAAGGGGGTGCTTCCCTGGGAGGAGGCCAGAGACCAGCTAAGAGAGCTCCAGACTGGCCCAGCCCTTCACCTGAGAAGAGACCTGGGCTAGTCACCAGGCCC
This sequence comes from Diceros bicornis minor, assembly GCF_020826845.1. NCBI lineage: Eukaryota > Metazoa > Chordata > Mammalia > Perissodactyla > Rhinocerotidae > Diceros > Diceros bicornis. Next base: position 36,178,871 of record NC_080771.1, on the reverse strand, counting down.
CGCTAGGCTTCAGTTTTCCCACCTGTAAAATGGGGCCATCTCGAGGATTAACTGAGATGGCACAGGCCAGGCTCCCAGCACACAGCAAGCGTGTTCTTGCTGCCCTGGACGGCAGTGCCTGCCCAATGGTGGGCAAGGGGCTGCAGCTGCCCAAGCCCGCCCTGCTCCCTCCCTAGGACAGGGCTGCTCCTCCCCAGGGCCCTTCCCTGCTGCCCTCCTGGGACCCACAGGATTTCCCCCAGGCTCCCTGAGCTGAGATGGAGCAGACCCCTGGCAGGACTGATGGAGCTCCAGGGACAAGCCTGCAACCACAGCCCCCACGCAGACAGTCCCCTGGCCCTCCAATGGCCTGCTGCCATGGGGGTCAGGCCCACCCAAGGCTGTGGGGGCGGGACTGGCAGGGAGGGGGAGTCAGAAGAAGCTGCCTTGGTCAGAGCAGGCAGAGGGGCCCTGGGGTCCAGGCTCTGGCCATCCTGGGGTGGAGTCCTGGGGCCCTGTCCCCCCAGTTGGAAATGGAACATCCCTTCCGGGCACAGCCCCGAGGCTGCTTCATCTCAGGAACCAAAGGGGCAGGGAGGCCTTGGAAACAGATCAATACTCTGGCCAGGGGCAGCTGCCACGCCCCATCCCGGGCAGACATCACAAATCAATCACCGAATTCTTTCCAGGAGCTTCTGGCCACAGCCTGGGAACCCTCTGCATTTTCGGCTGCCCTGACCAGCCAGTCAGGATCAGCTGACAAGCTGTGAGCTGGGTGTCTTCCCTGGGAGGACTGCTGCTTATTTCTGCATCAGCTCAAGCTCACTGGGAACCCTGCACAAGTCTGATCATATAAACGCTGTGCACAGTGTGAACACCCATCCAAAGGGACCTCTTGCTCGCCCTGTGCATGACCCCAACCACGGTGGGATGCACCTGCTGGAGGTGGTCAAGGGTTCACCTGTGCCACCCACAGTGAGGTCCCCGGACCTGCAGCATCAGCATCACCTGCAGGCATCCCAGAAATGCGATTCGTAGGTCTGCCCAGCCCTGCTGGATCAGGAAGGCCCAACAGTGTGAACAGGCCCTCCAGGGGACCCTAATGCACCCAGAAAGGCCTGCAATGGCCCTGCACCTCAGCCCTGATGAGGCTACAAGCTGGGGGCACAGGAGGAGCCAGGGTTCGTGGGCCCTGAAGCTTATAAGGCCTGGGGGGTTTCTCTGAGGGAAAGAATACAAAATGCCTATGTGGATATGTGGTCAAGGCCCTGACGATTACGTGCCATTGGTTCCCAGGATCAGCCTCTGGGGGCGATGGGTGAGAGTAGGGAGAGGCGTGTAGAGGGAGGTCTAGCCTGGGGATGCTCAGGCACCGTGGTTGGGGGGGCGGGGAGCAATGCTGGAATAACACCTGGGGGTGGAGATGAGCCATCAGGTTAATTCAATCCTGGAGCAGACTGAGTCACATCATCCGAAAATGAAATCCTCCTCAGGAGGCCCCTCCTTACTCCGGGAGGGAGAGGTGGTGACGCTGGAGGAACAGCCGCCTTCCTGGGTCCTGGCCCATGTCCCTCCCAGGTAGGTCCGGGGCTCTGTCCAGGCTGGGGCTGCCAAACACATCAGCTGCTGGCGAGACATCCCGTGCAGCTTTTGGGCCACTCTGAGAGCTGACCCTGTCCCAGGGCCCCAGGATGTGCACCCCACGGGGAGACGTGCTTCCTGGGGCGTCCTGCCACCCAACCTGCCACCGGCGTTCGCACATGGGAACTGGTGAGGGGGCCGTCTCCGCCGTCCATTAGGTCACGCTGGGGGCAGCAGGTGAGCCGGCCGTGAAGACTCAGCCGACAGAGAGGCTGTGGTTCTCATGTGTGTCCTCCACTCACCGCCCGGCTTTCTCCCCTCCGTTGTCCTCCGAGAGTCGCCTGTCCGGGACCTTACACACTCCGGGGCCACCCGTGGGAGTCCACCGTGTCTGGTCATCACGGAATGCCAGTGTCCGCCCTCAGGCTACGCTAGTGGTACGGAAGGCTGAACGCCCATCGTCCATGCCCGGCCGATCCGCCGTGCTCTCACAGTGACGGCACAACGTGCCCAGCTGCCTGTGACAGGCGGGCATGCTGGGAAAGGCCTCGGCTTTAAGTCACTCACACAGTGACCCTCCTTGAGTGCCACTGCTGTGTCAGACGCTGTGCAGGCGCTTGGGACACGGGACGGAGAAAGACCCAGCACCTGCCCCCAGAGACTTGGAGGGTGTGACGGGCATTAACTAACCACAACGCCGCTGGTTATAACCGTAACCAGAGCTGCAGAGAATGAGAGGTGCTGGGAGTGCCTCCCAGGGGCTCGCTCCTGGTCAGAGAGGGCTTCCTGGAGGAGGTGACAGTGAGCTGGGGTTCGAAGGACGAGCAGGAGAGTGGGGGTGCTGGATGGGGCATGTGGAGGTCCTGGGTGGGAATGGGGGGCACAGTGCACCCAAGGACCAGAGCAGAGAACGGGGCTGGGGTAGTGGCCAGATCACAGAGGGCTCATTACTCCGGAGAGCAGCGAGGGGCCTCTGAAGGGCCGTGGGCAAAGTGAGACCACCAGCTCCGAGGTGCATGTTGAGAGGAGCCCTCAACTGGATGGGAGGATGGACGGGGGTACAGGGGATGTGGGCGGCTCATTGGATAGTGGGTGCTGGAGAGCTAACAACCCATCTGGGCCCACACGTGGATGCTGCGCCGTCACAGGACCGGCTGGTCACAGCCCTCCACAGTAAGACCTGCACACCCACAGCCTGAGCCGGTCCACGAGTGAGGCGGGGGTTTGGCGGGATTTTAAAAAATTACTAAAGTCAAAAAAGAACTCAAACTGAGCCAAATAGTATAAAACAAGATCCTTTGTTTGAGTCCTTGTTGCAATTACTGTGACGGGGTTTTCTACCACAGCCAGGAGACGGGGGGATGGAGGTTTCTGCAGAGTCCGAATCCCACCCGAGTCCCTGGAAAGCATACTTCATCTGGTCAGACTCAGTCTGAAAGTCACAGACGAGCAAGCAGATCAGATATTGGAGCAGCTTGGAAGCCGGAGGACGTTCTAGATCAAACCACGACAGCTGGCCTCTCTTCCTCCTGCCACATCTTCCCCTACCTCCAATTTTTTCCAATTAAAAAACTTCAAAGAAAAAGAAACACCCAAAGCAACGCAGAAAGTGGTGTCCGGAGCACCGGCGGGTGAGCGAGGCTGACTCACAGAGCAGCAGAAACAGACAGGCAGGAGCCGCCGGGACACCGACATCCAGCCGCCGCCTCCGCACACCAGCCGGAGAGGAGCACAGGCTCCAGGGTTGCGGCTGCGGCCAGAGGACTGGAGGTCAGGAGCTGCCTTTGTCTAACACCAAGACCCTGCCTGGGGACACGGGGTCTGTAGGAGTGTCCTGGGGCTGCAGTAACAAATGACCACAGACTAGGGGACTTACACTCACCGTTCTGCAGGTTACAAGTCCACACTCCCCCTGGAGGCTCCTCACCTCCCCCCCAGCTCTGGGCCAGCAATGCTGGCCATCCTCGTCTTGGGGCAGCACACTCCATCTCTGCCTCTGTCTTCCCATGGTGTTTTCCCTGTGTCTCTCCTCTGCTGTCTCTCTCTAAGGACACTGTCATTGGATTTAGGGCCCACCCTAATCCAGGATGGTCTCATCTCAAGATGAGACCTTACCTTAACTACCTCTGCCAAGACCCTTATTCCAAATAAGCTGGAACTCTGAGGTTCCAGCTGGACATATCTTTTGGGGTCCACCACTCAACCTACTATGGGGTATTAATCCTCCATTTCTCTGTGACCTTCGATCCTGGGCCAAATGTCTCTCCCAGGGAGCAGTCCTGACCCCCACCATCCACCCTACAAGCATCTTGGGCTTCCTAGGAGGGGGTCATTACCCAGGAAGGTGTGATGGGGCCCGTGTGTCGGCATCCGGCCCCCCATCCAGGCCCCCATCCGGGGCAGGTGTTCTCTCTGAGCCTGTTCCCTCAGCTGCGGAATGGGTGCGGTCATAAGCTCCTCAAGGGTCTCTGTGAAGATTCAGGAGGTAAGGCGGAGATGGCGCACAGCCCAGTGGTGCATGTCCGTGGATATTGTGTGGATGAGTTTCGCTTTTTTAGTTACTTTACTGAGGTATAACTGACAAACCATAACATTCTCCTGTTTAAAGCGTACAATTCAATGGCTTTTAGTATGTTTCGAGTTGTGCAACCATCACCATAATCTAATTTTATAACATTTTCATCCCCCTAAAAAGAAGCCTCATACCCACAGGCGGTCACTCCCCATTCCCCCTTATTCTGCTCTCTGTTTTGTTGTTGTTTTGTGGAAAGTATTTCTCCCAGGGAGGAACTGGAGAGCCAAGGGCCGGTTGGGGGGGGGGGTGCTGGGAAGGTGAGTGTGCACAGAAGGGCAGGACCAGGTGACACCGCGGGCAAGGCCAGCACTGCAGCCCCTCCCTGCTCTCCCGTGGCCCTGGCCGCCTTTGAGCTGCTTTCACTGTGGAGTTCCACCCTCCTGGAACAAAACAGTAGAAGACAGAAGGGGAGTGGAGGAGACGCAGAAGTGTCCTCCCACAGCACTGCTCAGCACTGCAGGCCGCTGGCCACCACGGGGGACAGCAGGTCTGGTGGGCTCATTCGACCACTCGCTCGGTGTGTATTGACTGGACACATGCAGGCACCAGGGACTCAACACACAGGGCAGGCCCTGCCCTGGGGGAGTGGACGGTCTGGTGGGGAAGGCTGGTCTGGATACAACCACAGAACAGTGAGCGCTGCCAAGCTCTGAGGGTGGACACGGGCTCCCAGAGGAAGCAGGCGTGGCCAGGCCTGAGAAGCAAGAGGTTGGCCGGGGGAAAAGAGTTCATGGATGAAGGGACAGCAAGTGCAAAGGCCCAGGGGCAGGGGAGGGAGTAATGTGTTAGGAGACTCGGGGAGCTGACAGTGTGCAGGGGCATCTGCATCGTGCGAGGGAGTGGGGTGGTGGAATAGACCACCTCAAGACACCACAAAACCTTCCACTGTCTGGCTATGTGGCTGGATGTTTTGTTTTTAAAAATATACAAAAGCAATACGGGTTCCTTAACAAATTTTAAATAAAAAATTTATTAAATAAATTTCTCCTTCCAATCCTTTCCCCATCTGTTCATCATCCCACAGGTAACTACTCTTAATCCTGGGGGATTCTCTTTCAGCTCTTTTTCTGTGTACTTAATAGGCACACACATCTTATTTCTGAAATATAAATGGGGTCATACTCTGCATATCCTTTCCTATCACTTGATTTTGGCTTTAACACGTCATGGACATCTCTGCTATGAGCTCACTAAGATAGTTCTCATTGCTTTTAATCCTGCATCATGTTGCATTGTGTGGACACTCCAGGCTCGCGTGCTCACACACATTAGAAACTCTGGACCAAGATTTCGTCTGCCATGCTTGTTGCTGTTGTTTCTTAACCTAACAGTATCTTGGAGATTGTTCCGCATCAGCAAACACAGAGCTTTCTTGTTCTTTTTAATGGATTTTGCGCTGAAACATGTTGTGCCTGCCCCTGCTGATGGACGGAGGGCTGTTGTCCACTCTCTGCTCTTACAAATCATAGTCTAGTGGCACTCTGGTGCATCTGATATTGCACACATAAGTCTGTCTTCAGGACACATCTCCACAAGGGCTGCTGCCCATTCGCCACATCTCCAATTCAGTGGATTATCACTTATCTTTCTTTCCCAAGCTGACAGATGAAACACTGTATTAGGGCCGGCCCCGTGGCTTAGCGGTTAAGTGTGCGCGCTCTGCTACTGGTGGCCCAGGTTCGGATCCTGGGCGCGCACCGACACACCGCTTCTCCGGCCATGCTGAGGCCGCGTCCCACATACAGCAACTAGAAGGATGTGCAACTATGACATACAACTATCTACTGGGGCTTTGGGGGAAAAAAAAGGAGAAGGATTGGCAATAGACGTTAGCTCAGAGCCAGTCTTCCTCAGCAAAAAAAGAGGAGGATTAGCATGGAAGTTAGCTCAGGGCTGATCTTCCTCACAAATAAATAAATAAATAAATAGTTTCTCTAAAAAAAAAAAAAAAGAAATACCGTATTATCTCATTGTAGTTTTAACTTGCATCTCAGTTATTAAGAGTGAAGTTGGGTTTTTTCTTCTCAATTTGTAGGAGTGTTCATAAAGAAACTCTGTGAGGCTGCCACCACCATCCCCCCGTTTCACAGGCGAGAACACTGAGGCCTCTGGAGGGGAAGCCCTGCCCAGGGGCACAGCTGGTGCATTTACCTTCTCCAGCTGGAAGCCCAGGTGGGTCTGAGCCGGGCAAGCCCATAGAGAATGCCCTGTTAGGCCCCCGCCTTCTCATTTGGGGGGGTGGAGGAGGGCTCTCCCAGTTACCACGGCAACCCACATGCTCCTGCTCACTAGAAATGCAAGTCTCTCAAAGAGTTGACTTTCCAACATCATTTTGCCCTCCTTCCCACCGCCTCCCCATCCAGGCTGCAGTCCATGTTTAGACTGAGCGCCCCCTCTTCTCCCTCACCCCACACCCCGAGCCTCCGCACACCATGAATAGCAGGCAAACTGCCCCACTGCGAGTAGCCTGCATACCCATTGACAAGTGGAAAGATGGCTAATTCAGGCGCTGTGTTTCCACTGGCGCAGGTTGGCACACAGGCCATGTCTGCCTGCGATTGTCTAAGCTCCCGGCGGGGGAGGGGGGGGGGGACGGGGCAGCAGGGCGGGGCGCATCCCCAATGCAGGATGAGCCAAGCAAGCGGCCTCAGGCACCGTTTTCTGGGGCACACAAGGCTGGGCTGGCAGGCCTCCCTCATGGGTGCGTATTTACTTAAAAACCAGTGCGGCACAACAGCACGCATCCACGTCCTCCTTGGTTTGCCTACTTAAGGCCCTGCCTGAAACCTGAGTTTTGAAACAACTCAGTTACATTCGGTTAAAAAAGAAACCTGTCTGTCCACTGTCTGCAGCGGGCCCAGGACCACCGCCTCCATGGGTCACGGCGGGAGGGCAAACACTCTCCAGGACCTGCCACGTGGCCGCCAAATGTGCTGTGCCCCTGCCAGCTCAGGGTGGCCCTGTGTGCCCAGCCCCGACCCTCCAGGCACTCAGGTCCCCACTGGGCAGAGAGCAGTGGTGGAAGGTGGGCCCCCTCCACACCACCACCAGTGACCACAACGGGATGGGGGGGACCAGGCGGCCAGAGACCCCAGCTCGGGGTCCCACCAGACCTCATTTACACAACACAGACTCAAAGCTGCGATGAGGAGGAATGTCAAGACAGCTACACTGAGCATTAAAGCCCCAGGTGCAGGGCCCTTCTGGGCATGGGCCCCAGGTGACCGGGTGACCGCACTGTCCAAATGCCCAGGAAGCCCACCCTGCTTTCTACCACTGCCACCCTCTGGTGATGGGTGTGCTGCCTCCCGACTCAGGGAGGGTCAGGATCAACTCCCACTGGCCCCTCCACCTCTGACCAAGTGTCGCTTCTCCTGGGAATCCTTCCCCCTGTCCCCAGCCTGGGCCAGGTCCCTCCTTCCTCCCGCCGCCCTCAGGAGCTCTGGGAGCCTGGGACTTTGATCCCTGTTGTATCCCTACGTCAGCGGTAGCTGAAGCTCCTGAGAGCAGGGTTCTGCATCCCATGCTCCAAGAGTGGTGCTGGCGCAGGGGGCCCAGACAGGCCTTTGCTGAACCGATGCATCAATGTATTGAGGTGATTTTCCAGGATCGTCCGTCTCTTCCCACTGGCTCCTCGGGAACGGGGCTGTGTCTGTGCACAGTGGGTGCTCAAGAGGCACCTGTCTGATGAACGAGTGGGTGGAAAGGAGGACGGAACAGTATGAGCAAAGGCATAGAAAGAGGACCGACGGGGGTATGGTGCTGTGAGTAAAGGATGGGCTGGCCCTCGCCTGCGGTCCACCCACTTGGATCCTGGTACCTGGCACAATGCTATTCACACAGCAGAATCAACAAGCGTGTGTTGATAGAATAAACGAAATAAGGCCAGGCTGGGCCCTAGTGGACCTTGGACAGCAAGCAGGCATGTCAGTCAGGGGTGGTGCTCCCTGCTCTGTGCTCCCAGGCCTGGCGGGGAAAGCCTTCCACCCCCGCCCCTCGGATCTCACTCATTGGCTTGCTTCTCCCAGGATCTCACTTGCTGGATAAATGGCAGCAAAGGCCATTTATAGGCGGCACTATCTTTCTGGCACATTACCCCCAGACCACCGTCCCTGCTGCTGGGCACCTGGGGGTGCAGCAGTCACCCTCCCATGCCAGCTCAGAGCCCCTCCTCATGACTGTCATCCTTTCTGCTCCTGCAGAGTGAGAGTGAGCCTCGGGCAGAGCCACGCGCTTCTAGGAACCAGTTGCTGGCGGTGGAGTGGGCCGACCTCCATCACTGACCCACTCTAGAAAGCTTCCCATGTCCGTGTCTCCGTCGTGGAAGGGCTGAGATGTTCTGGAGGCAGAGTTATAGGAGCGGCTCCCACGGCATTCTGTACACAGGCGCTTGGCCTGACCCAGAGGCCCCAGCAGCCTGCAGGCGGCCGGCACAGCCCCCAGGCAGGCAGACCCGGGGCTGGGCTCCACGCGCAGCTGGACACTCACCATGTGATGCTGGTGCGGTACTCCAGCCTGTCTGAGCCCCAGAGCCCCTAAACCTAAAACGGGGGTCCAGAGAGTCAGCACAGGAGGCCCTCCGACAGGGCCAGGCACCGACATGTGCCCTGTGCTGCTGCTGCTCTCACCGCAATCATTATCACTCCTCCTCCGCCCGGATCCAGCTTGGACCCCCTCCTCTCCGGGCCAGCAGCTCTCACACATCACTCCATTTGGTCCCGGCAACCACCGTGAGCCAGGCCGGGGTGGGGGCAGGCGAGGCAGGACCGAGCTTTCAGCACAGGCTGCAGACCCCCAATGCCCTGCACTTCCCAGGCAGCATCATCGGGGCGCTTGGTGCCAGGACCACCCCACCTCACAGAAGAGGATGCAGAGGTACGGAGGTGACAGGCAAGTGGCCGAGGGGGGACGGGGTCCTGCTCTTCTCCACTATGATAAAGCACCAGTCTGGGCACAAGCCCAAAGGTAGCCTAAAGGTAACCAAGTCTCTCCCTTTTTCAGCCTCTCCCAAGTCAGCCGTGGGAGAGGGGGGAGAGGAGACACTCAAGCGGCAGGTGGGCTTCCCGAACCCCGGATCCCTCACCACCTGATATGCCTGGGTGTCCCAGAGCAGCAGAGGGGGAACCAGAGGCTTTCAGCCCACCCCTGTCCCTACAGCTAGCCGCTTCCTGCACGGACAACACCCCCGCTGTGAGGGCCCAGGGCAGACCCCCTACCCACCCTGAAGACTACAGATGTCCCTCGTCCCCCTTGGCACGAGGCGGAGATGCCAGCAGCATTTCAATGCTTCCTCGTCCTTCCGGAGAGGCTGGGAGAGATTTCCTTGCTAATTTTTAGTTCTCTGAAGGCAGAGCCGCAGGAGCTTAACCCCCCAGGACCTCGGGGAGGATTAATGAGCTGTTTGTCAAGTGTTGGAGCTCCCTGGAGACCAGCTCTGGGCGTGTGGAAGGAGCCGGCTGGAGGCACTCCGCCCAGCATGGCACCCACGGCGGCAGAGGGGAGTGGGGGCTCGGAGGCCTGGGTGCCCGCCGGGGTACCTTGGGGAAGCCGCTTCCCGTTTTTACAGCAGAGGAGGGTGGGGAGGTGGCCCTGGAGTCCTGCTCTTTGGTCTGTAATGGTGACAGCATGAAGGGCTCAGAGCCGGCCAGGAAAGGACTCATTTAGAGACTGACCATCCTTCAACCAGCCCCTGTGGGGGCCCTGCTCCCTCAGGGAGGGAGGGGACAGGACCGGACATGTCGGGAGCATGGCCTTTGCCTCAATCGGCAAATCTAACTCTGCCCAGACACTCGGCAGGGACGAGTGATTCTCTCCCATTTTGCAGAAGAGGAAACTGAGTCATCCGCTGTAAGGGAGGCAGGGCTGGCATGATGCGCCACACTCTGCGCAGAGTGAACCACCTTCCCCCCCTTGCAGGACACATAGCGGGACGTCATCGTCTCCTGCAGCAGAGAGGGATTAAGCTTGGCTATGCTCACCACTTATCCGAGCAGGGCAAGATTTGACAAGGACCCAGAAGGGGTGTTTCCAGAGATGCTGAGTGAGTGAGCGTGGGGCCCGCCTATGTGGAACCCCACATCCAGGACAGTCACACAAGAGAAGGCAATGCTCTCAACTCCCCAGTGAGCTGCACCAGGAGCCCGATCAGCAACCACGTGTGGGAGGCCATGCTTCAAAGTGTTCAGGCAGCAAACACAGTGCGTCTGGGTGGAGACCAGGAGGACTTCCCAGAAGAAGTGCCGCTCAAGGCAGAGGGGCCTGGAGCAGCTGGGGGATGAAGGGCTAGGAACATCGTGCAGAGCCGAAAAGCAAAGCATCCCCACAGCAAGACGGAGGAGCCTGGAAGCGCTGGTGGGCAGCACCCATGGGCACATGGAGTCAGAGTACCCACCTAGGCCGATGGCCTGGAGCTGAGTGTAGGTTTTGCATTTTTAAGTGGTTTTTGAACAAAGAGAGAAGATTCTGTGACAGAGACCCTAGGGCCGGCAAAGCCTAAAATATTTACTCTCTGGTCCTTTACAGCATCACATCTCAAACATGCAAACACAAACATGAAGAAAACTCTTTAAAAGTTTCCATTAATTTAAGGCAAAAGTGTTGCTGCTGATCTAGGGGGGGCTCTGTGGGTCGAAGTCTAACCCCTTCATCATGGAGCCCTGAGATGGGTGGTACCTTGCTCAAGACCCCCAGCTGTCACCGTCGAGGACTAAGACCCAGGTTTCCCAACGCCAGGCCCTGCCCATGATACTGTCCTGTTCCTCGAACCTGCTCCTGCCTCCAGAGACTAGAGGAGGGCTCCCCACACCCCGACTTCAGCTTTGGGAGGGGCCCCTGTCCTTCCTTCTTCTGGGGTTTGGGGTGGGGGAAGGAGGACAGCAGAGCAAGGGGAGGGACGACTTTTCCAGATCAGATGTGACACTCTCAATCTGCCCGTGCTGGGGCAGAGTGCCACTGGAGTGGGGTGAATGGTGATCCCCAAAAAGATGTGTCCCTATCCTAAGCCCCAGAACCTGTGAAGGTACCTTATTTGGAAATAGGGTTTTTGCAGATGTGATTAAAGTAAGGATTTTGAGATAAGATCATCCTGGATTATCCAGGTGGCTCTAAATGCCATCACAAGTGGCCTTATAAGAGGAGGGCAGAGGGAGATCTGAGACACAGACACGGAGGAGATGGCGGCCATCCGAGGACGGAGGCAGAGATGGCGGGAGGCAGCCACGAGCCCCTGGGAGCTGGAGGAGCAGGAAGGACCCTCCCGCAGAGCCCCCAGAGGGAGGGCAGCCCTGCCACACCTGGATTTCAGACTCTCGCCTCCAGGACTGAGGGGATAAATGTCTGTTGTTAAGCCCCCCAATTTGTAGTGTTTTGTTAGGGCAGCCGGAGTGGACCAGGACACTCTCACAGCCGGCAGGGAGGCACACAGATGCTGGAGCCAGACGGCCTGGGTTCAATCTCAGCCGAGCCAGGTTCTCACCGGGTGCCAGAATGGGAGTAACAATACTGCCCAGCTCATGGGGTTACTGTGACAGTTAGACTACGGTTACCATGAGGCACACTTGTATCAAAAATTATTGTATATCTGAAATTCACATATAACTGGGTGTCCTAGGTCTATATTTTCTAAGCCTGTGGACTACAGCTGACACTGCCCGTCAATACTCCAGCACCGGGTAAGTGTGCATCTAGGCTGGAGGATGTCGGGGCCAGCCCCACTGCCGGGTGTCACGGGTCAATGACGAGATCCGATTTCAAAGCCAAGGACAAGTCATGATGACCAATGTTCCAACTGGGGACAGAACATTCCAGAAAGCAGACAAGGTGCTTTGTGAAAATGGCCTCATCAAAGGGGAGAGGGAAGCAGATTTGGGGTGCCAGGTGCCAGCGGGCTCAGTGGGGACGTGAGTGGAAGCCTGACTCAGGGCAAGTGGGGAGGATGGGGACAGTTGTAGAGGTCAGCCGAGCTGTGGGCAGAATCTGGGCCTCAGAGCCCATGGGGATGGGGTGGTGAGGACCTCTGTGATGGGGCGTGGACCCCACAACATCACGAGGCTCACAGAAGACTGCTCCCGCCGCTCACCGGCCCCACAATCAGGGATTCTCCTGTGGTTGTTATTACGGATACAAACTGCTCAGCAAGGCCCGTGCTACGGAGTCTGCAGGCAAGAAAGGGGCCGGGGCTGCCGGGACCCCACGGCAACCTCATGCCACGGCCCCCACGCTGGACCTGGCAGGTAGGGGGAACCAAGGCCTCTGTCGGGGATCCAGGCACAGGTGGCGATGTGCGACTGTCGGCCCCTGAAATAAAACAGCAGGTTCCAGATGGCCCTTGGCTCAGAGGTCCAGGTCAGGGGTCCCAGCTTGGCACCCTGAGGGCCTGCCCTGGGAAGAAGATTCTAGTCTGGCCACTCTGCAGTGAGCTCCTCACCTTCCCCCGCTGACCAGACAAAGCCAGTCGAGACTCTCCTCCCTACGTCAGAGGGATGAGCTGGAGAGGAGTGGGCGACCAGCGCCCGGGTCTACCCGTTCAAGAAGCATCCGCTGAGGGTGGACGGTCTGCAAGGAGCTAGATGAGCCCAGAGACGAAGAGACGGCTCCCGCACTCGAGATGCTCATGGTCTGTGCAGCGGTGGTTTGGGGGGACAGACAGAGAGCCGGGCCGGGGAGGGGCTGACCCTGGAGCAGCAGCAGTGACAGGGGCCCTCAGGCACTGACACAGGCGCCTGGCCGTGGCTCCAGCTCTGCCAGCTACTCGCTGAGACCTGGACAAGTCACACGGCCCCCCAGGCCTCAGTTTCCCCGCCTGCAAAGCACAGCTCGTAACACCCACCTCACCAAGCGGTTGTGAGGATAGTCAGGGCGAGCGGCCAGCACTTAAGGGGTTGTTGACTCTGGCATTCCCTTCCCGTCCTGTCACCAGCCTCCTCTGAAGTCACTTATTCAGTGACTTATTAAGTGACTGAATAAGTCACTTATTCAGTGTGTCCCACGGGGGCACAGTCCTGTCCAGCTGCTGCGGCTGCTCCACTGGCATCTCTGAACCACTGGCTCTTCTGACCAGTCTCTGCCCCTGCCCAGGCCTTCAGGAAGGGTCTGCTGGGTCAATCTTTATTGTGCCTAAGGTGGTGGCACCAAGCCAGACACCTGGGGACACAGGTGAAGGGGACACAGGTCTGGCCTTCACCAACCGAGAGACACAGCCACCTCCTCTGCTCCAGGAGTTCAGGCCCCTGATGGAGGGAGTGTTTTAACCTCTAAATACTTCAGCCTTTCCTCAAAACAAGGACATTCCCTCACCTAAGCACAGTACCGTCAGTTCTGCTATAACGTGACCTATGCGTTCCTAAATGTCACTGCACCGCACAAAATCGCATGATGAAAACCGCAGGGCAGGACAAATGGGGTCGGGGACGCATCCCTCAAAATCATCATCAGTGACACATTAAAAAAAGGTGGGAACCTCATGAAAGCGGCAGCCCACTGTCACGTGTTAAATGGTTAAATATGTACCCAGCATCATGAAAGCTGAGGAGTGTGGAGTCTGCTGCGATGTGGGCCTGGGAGGGAGCCCGGGGGCTGCTGTGGGGGGGGGAGGGCTGGCCGGGGTCAGAGGGCAAGTGGTGTGGATGTGGAGGGTGTGGCGCTCACACTCGGGGGTGCCGGGTGCTGCAGGCTTTGAGGCGCATGCGTTCTGTGTCTACGCTCAGCAGTGTTTCTGGCAGGTGCAACTGCACCTGTGTTATGCTCAAACCATCCCTAATCCATCAATCGTGTTGGAGCAAATCTGTGTTTTCAAACCAAGTGTCACTGCAGAACTGACTGCACGACTACCGCCATCACGAAATTAACCTTGAAACAGTCCTCCCACCACCTGCCCCACAGACCCAGCTCAAACCTCGCCTCGTTGTCCACTTTGTCCCAACGGCGCGATGTAACAGGTGACACTGGTGAGCGTGGGGCTACGAGGTTGGCGGCACCAAACCCCGTGGGGTCCTAGAGGTTGCTGGAAAGGGTCTGTACTTTTTCGTGAAGGCAACGGGGGAGCCCCTGATGTGATTTAAGCAGAGGAGGGCCTTCGGGGTCAGGAGCTACCCTGAGGACAGGTTTCAGAGGGAGACAAGAAGGAAGCCGTTGGGTCCTTGGTGGGAGGTGATGAGGGTCTGAGCAACATCTTTATTTAAAGGGGGAATGGAGGAGAACCAGCCGGCCAGCCAATCCCGGGAGATGGAGGGTTCACTCCAAACCCTCACAGGCTTGGCAGACACTAGCCCCTGACCCAGGACTGACCACGGAGAGGCCGAGGCTCGCTCAGCCGTGATCTCCTGCTCCATCCACCCCACAGAATCTCAACCCCAAAACAAACATCCCAGAAGACAAGCTGGGACACCAGTGCCCAATTCCACAAAAAACAGCCATAAAATTAACCAAGACCCATCAGCTGATGTCTCAAGAGATCAGACATGAGTCTAGCAAAATCAGGCAGCGGGGGAAAACAATCCAGCCGTCCTTCTGATTTCAGCTCTGTGGGGACACAGCGTCTGCTGCCGACAGAGACCACTGGCCCGCTGGTTCCCGGGGTCCTCAAAGATCGACGGAGCACTTCACCTTCCAGGCCCCTCACGCAGAGCTCGCCCCCTGCTCACCTCCCACAACGGGGCTGCTGCGACCCCAGCAACACGGGGCGGCCAGCTCTGGACTCAGGGAAGTGCGGGTGGAGCCTGAGCTCTCAAACCAGCAGCCCTGGACTTCTCTGTGCCAGCAGGAGGCAGGGAAGCCCCCGGCCCGTCTCAGGACCGTTTTAAATACATAAAACACGTGGGGTTACAGAGGAAACCGATTATTTTGAAATGTTATTTACAAATCACATTTGCAAGATGGTCATGCTTCGTGAAGAACACGAGAATAACCGGCTGCAGCTGTGGGCCTAAAACGGGCCGTCGTTGGGGAGCAGGGCTGGGTAAACGCTCCTTCAGAATCTAGAACTACTGTGACGTCAGGAACGGTCTGCTGACCAAGTCGCAGGCCCTGCACTACCCCTGGGGCTGGGCCGGCGTTCGTAGCTGGGAGAGATGCCAAGCTTCATCTCGAAGCCAGTGCAAGTCCAGACGAGACCTTTCCCTGCCTGAGCCTGAGCCTGCTCTGACTCCTGGTGGGCCGGGCCTCTCCCTGCACCTTGGGGGGCTCCCAGCAGGCACCCTGCTGCTTTAGGAGTGAGGGGCATGTCATGCTCAGCAGTCCCCTCCTTCAGACACCCGGTTCTCACCACAGCCGACCTCCCTGGATAGTCACAACTGCCAGCCCGATCCCCACACGTCCAGGCGTACTCAGGGGTGAGGCCTTCTTCCCCTAAGAGCGTCTCTGTTGTCCACAGGTTCAAATGGCAGGCCTGGACAGCCGGAATAGCAGCCCCCAAAGATCCACGTCCCAATCCCTGGGACCTGTGAATGTCACCTCATACAGCAAAAGGGTCTTTGCAGCTGTGACTAAGTTAAGGACCTCGAGATGGAGAGATGATCCTAGAGTATCCGGGTGGGCCCATGTCATCACAGGGTCCCTATAAGAGGGGGGCAGGAAGGTCAGAGATGTGACAGCGGATGCAGACATGACAGAGCCAGAGATATGACCACACTCCGAGGCTGGCATTGAAGATGGAACGAGGGGCCACGAGCCAAGGAGAGCGGGGCTCTCTGGAAGCTGGAAAAGGCAATGAACAGACTCTTCCCTGAAGCCTCCAGAAGGAACCAGCCCTGCCCACACCTCAATTTAGGCGTCTAACCTCCAGAACTGTAATATAATAAACATGTTTTAAGACGAGTTTGTGGTCCTTTGTTATGGCAACAAGAGGAAACCAACACAAGGGCTACGAAGAGTGCGTGAGCGACTGTGCTATGGGCAGGAGGGTCAGATGGCAGTGCTGACAGTGTGCTCTGTGCCTGGCCCTGAGCCAAGACTGTGAGACAGGTACAGCCACACGTCACATAACAGTGTTTCAGTCAACGATGGACCGCATACACGACGGTGGTCGCATCAGATTAGTACCATACAGCCTAGGTGTGTGGTAGGCTGTGCCATCTAGGTTTGTGTGAGTACACTCTATGATGTTCACACAACGAAATCACCTAATGATGCATTTCTCAGAAGGTAACCCCATCACTAAGTGACGCATGACTGTACTATCATTATCCATTGACAGATGGGGAAACCGAGGCTCAGAGAAACTGTGACAGGTTACAGGAGACGTGTCCCGGGAGGACACGGGATCCCCCAGCTCTGACATGAAGCCGCTCACCCCCAGATGTTTCCCTCCAGCTTTATGAGGGTCCATCATTCAGAGCCCAGGACACCCTGTGACGTGGGTACTGTTGTCCCATTTGAGAGACGAGGACAGTGAGGCTCAGGGAGGTGACCGATGTGTGAGAACTGGCGTATCTGGAAAGAGGCGGGTGGTGGGCATGCAGAGACCCACCTGGGAGGGCATGGCTTCTTCTCTGCAACATGGGGAGACTGAGGGCTACAGAGGAAACATGCGGACGTGTGCCGGCCCCGAAAATGTAAGGACGAAGGTGTGGACGTGTGCCAGCCCTGGACTTCCGGTCACTGGGCTCCGAGGGCCACAGGACAGGAGCATGGGGCCGAGGCGCCTGGTTCTGCTGGGAGCCCGGGGTAGGGGGTGGTAGTCACTGGCTCTTCAGGGTCCTGAGCAAAAGGGGAGGGTGGAACCAATCAGCTTGGCCCAGAGTCCTGGGAACATCTCTCCGGGAATACCCCATAACTCTGCCCCGTCCTGGAAATCTGCTCCAGGTGGAGTTCTGTTTGTCCTCCTGGCAGAACCGTCCAGCAGAGAGAGTATCAAAGGTCTGCTCTGGGGAAAGACTCATTCCCCAGAAACAGGCTCCAGGGAGAGCCTTTCTTGGAGGGATGTCATCCATCTAGAAAGTTCTCTCGGGTGATGCTGACAACACAGCCACCATTTGCTGAGGGCTCAGGACTTGGTATCATTCTCTTCGGTCTTCACCACAGCCTGAGGACAGGTCCTGTCTTAGCTCCTCTACAGACGGGGAAACCACCGCTCAGGGAGGTGATGGCACTTGCCTGGGGTTTCCAAGCAGTGAGTGGAGGACTGGGGCCTAAGCTCCCTCCCCACCTCTTGGGGGTCACAGGATGGCCTCTCCCCGTAGCAGAGAGGGATGGCTCAGAGTGGGGAGGTGGGGCCAGCCCATCCCACACAGACCTCTCATCCAGCCAGCACTGGCTCACATCTACAGTGTGAAGTATGGGGGATGCAGCCCCACCCAAGACCCCAAGACTTAATCCCGCCCTAAGGCCACTGACAGACTAGGAGGGGACAGGCAGGGACAGCTCTGAGAACGAGCATCTCACGTGGCTGGGGACGGGCAGAGGGAGTGGGCCTGGGCCCCAGGTAAAGGAGAGCAGGCGGGGCACTCTAGGGGGGACACAGAGCCTAAGAGCACGGATGAAGCAGGGTAGGGGCCCGAGATGGGACGAGATGAGGCCGGGCGGTTAGCCGTCCATGCCGCAGAGTTCTGGGACTCCTCCTCTTGGGGGTGGGAAGTGCTGACAGTTCTAAGCTGGGGAGACAGTCAGATCTGCCCTTCCAGAACCTGATTCTGGCTATGGTGGAGAGTGGTTAGCGGCTGAGAGGAGAGACCCGGGAGGGGCTGCCCCCTGCTCTAGGCAAGATGGTGACAGGACGCATGGGAGGAGGGAGCCACTGAAAGGCTACTCTGGAGGCCAAATCACTAGGAACCTCGGGACCTGATCAGAGATTGGCTGGGGAGGGAGGGGGAAGAGGGAGGTCCAGGATGAGGCCGGCCCCGGTGGGCGGATGGTGGTGCATTTTCCTGAGATGGGAAATCCAGATATAACAGAAGCCTGTACAACATGCTGCAGGCGCACGCCCACTAGGATGGCCACTATCAGGAAACAGAAACAAGTGCTGGTGAGGATGTGAGAAACTGGAGCCCCGTGCACTGTTGGTGGGAATGTAAACGGTGCAGGCACTGTGGCAGTCTGCCGAGTCCTCAAGATATTAAACATGGAATTATCATACGATCCAGCAATTCCACTTCTGTGTGTCCCCAAAAGAATTGAAAGCAGGGGCTCCAAGAGATACTTGTACACTCATGTTCACAGCAGCGTTACTCATAGTAGCTAAAACACGGAAGCAGCCCAAGCGTCCATCGATGGATGAATGGATAAGCAAAATGTGGTCCATCCACACAAGAGAATATTATTTAGCCTTAAAAAGGAAGGAAATTCTGACACCTGCTACAACCCGGATGAACCTTGAGGACTTATGCTCAGGGAAATAAGCCACTCACAAAAGGACAAATACTTATGATTCCACTTATACGAGGTCCCTAGAGTTGTCGAATTCATAGAGACAGAAAGTAGGATGGTGGGTGCCAGGGGCTTGGGGAGGGGGATGGGGAGTGGGTGTTTAACAGGGACAGAGCTTCAGTTTGGGAACATGAAGAGTTCTGGAGATGGATGGTAGGAATGGTCACACAACAACGTGAATGTGCTTAATGCCACTGAACTGTACACTTAAAAATGGTTAAAATGGTAAAATTTATGTGTATTTTACAATTTTAAAAATTTGCAGGGCCAGCCCGGTGGCATAGTGGTTAAGTTCGTGTGCTCCGCTTCGGCAGCCCGGAGTTCACTGGTTCGGATCCCAGGCACGGACCTACACACCGCTTATCAAGCCATGCTGTGGCAGTGTGCCACATAGATGGGCAGGGATGTTATCCCAGGGCCAATCTTCCTCAGCAAAAAATAAATAAATAAAATAAAAATAAAAATTTGCAAAAAACGCCATAGGCACCGATGGCCAGAGAGGTGAACAACGTGCTCTAGAGAGCATCAGTCAACAGCAGGAGCACCTGTGTCTGCCTCCCCCAAGCCCCTCCTCAGGGACAGCTGAGGGACGAACACGGCACCTCTCCTGGTGGGCCCCCGTGTGCCCATGACAGGCATTACTAATCAATCAAGGCTGCTCCACTGACCCAGACTTGGCCTCAGAATCCTTCTCAATCTGGAGCCCTGGGCAGCCACTACCAATCAATCAGATGGGGGCAAGCTGCTCACCCCAAGCTGCTCCACAGCCCGTCTAAACCAGCGCCAGGCGCCAGACGCAGGGTGGGCTGTCCACGCCTTGGCTGTGGGTACCCCTGCCAGGCACCTCAGCCAATGTCCGTGATAACCGAGGTCTCAGCCACTGTGGCCTGCTGCCGGTAACCGCTCCCTCCTTCTGCCACTTCATGTAATAACTCCTCCAGGCACCAGCCAGTCAAGCCGCCTGCTGGGTAAATAACTAACAAGGATCATTCAGCCAGAAAGGGGAGGAACTGGGGCTGCAGGGGGCAGACACCAATGTTCCAGCCCCCACAGCCAGCCCAGACTCCCGCACTGCCCGCCCACCGACCACGGTCAGGGTTCAGACCCTCAGAGCCCTGTCATCTGGGGGAGAGGGATGGGGAGGCCCCAAGCAGGCACCTGGAGCAGGAAGGTAGTCAGGAAGCACAGCTGGCGTGTCCGGCCCCCAGCACACAGGGAGCACAGCCCTGCACCCCGCCTCCCCGCCAGTGCCCATGCATGGGGTCACCTGGAAGCCCTCCCTTCTCTTCACTGTCCTCCCTTGCCGATTGTCCCCCGGGTCTGTGTCAGAATCCACAGGTGGAGACGGAGAGACAAACACAGACAGAGAGACAAACAGAGAGAAAGAGACAGACAGAGAGAGAGAGAGACAGAGACACAGACACACAGAGGGAATCCTTGTCCTAATGCTCTTAAGCTTTTCCCAGAAGGCAGAGAACAGAATCCTCCACCTGAATGTGCTGCACTTGGCGTTCAAATCCTGGCTGGGCTGCTGAGCAGCTCTGTGACCTCAGGAAGTAACTCTCCTGCATTCACGCAGTAAGTACTGGCTGAGCATCTCCTCGGTGCCAGGTTCACATCAGGCCCCAGAGACGCCAGTTAACCCGGCCACGCCTTGGCACCCAGAGACGAGCGATCAAGGGCAGGTGGGGAGTGAAGAGGCCCGGTCCCACTGCCTTCCTAGGATGGGGCAGCACAGGCCACTGCAGAACCCAGCCCTGGGTGCTCAGGGAGGGCTGTGCAGAGGACGGACACCCAGGTCCTCAAGAATGACCATTCTGTGGCCAGGTGTGGCAGAGGTGGCTGCTGCCCCCAGAGCCACTCACCCTCCTCTACGGCGGGGTGCAAGGCCACTCAGAATGAGGACATTTCCCAGCCTCCCTTGCAGTGGGGCGGCCATGTGACTAAGTTCTGGCCAATGGGGTGTGAGCACAGTGCCGCACACCTTGGGGGAGGGGCCAGCATAGATGCTACCCGCAGAAATAAGCATCTCTCTTGGTTAAGCCGTTGTTAGTTTTTTATTGCAGTAAACCATATAAAACACAAAATTTGCCATGTTCTCCTCCAGAATGTTTTATATCCAGTGGGATTCTTCAGGTTGAATGGAGCCAGATATCTAGGTGGATTAACTGTTATTTTTCACAACATACTGAACCATGAAGCATGGGTGACTTCCCATCACGTGCTCCCCACTAGATAAACTGTGCCACCATAACGAATAAATGGAATTTGCCTCCCTACTAGGAAAAAAAATGGCCATGTTAACCCTTTTTAAGTGTACAATTCAGTGGCACTGCTTTCATTCACAATGTTGTGCGACCCTCAACATGCTCTACTTCCACCTTTCTCACCACCCCAAACAGGAACCTGTACCCATTAACAAGGAGTCACTCCCTGCCCCACCCCTCCCACCCCTGGGAACCGCCCCTCTACTTCGTCTCCATGAATTTGCTGCTTCTGGAATTTCACATGAATGGAGTCATACCGTATTTGTCCTTTTGTGTCTGGCTTCTTTCACTCAGCATCATGTTCTCAGGGTTCGTCCACGTTGTAGGGGGTATTAAACCTTAAACCACTGTTATTTTGGGTCTTGTCAATCTGGCCTCCTTCCTAAAACACCATCTGCTATGGGTTGAACTGTGTCCCCCCAAAATTCATATGTGAAGCCCTAACCCCCAAGTGTGACTGTATTTGGAGAGGGGACTTTTAGGAGATAATTAAGGTTAAATGAGATCCTAAGGGTGGGGCCCTAATCTGGTAGCATTGGCGGCCTCACAAGAAGAGGAGAGAGTGCTCTCTCTGCACACGTGCACCAAGGAAAGGCCATTCTAGGACACAGCGAGAGGGTGCCATCTGCAACCCCAGGAGAGAGGTCTCACCGAATCCAATGGTGCCAGCACCTTCATCTTGGACTTTCAGCCTCCAGAACTGTGAGAAGTGTCTGTTGTTGAAGCTGCCCAGTCCTGATATTTTCTCACGACAGCCCGAGCTGACTAAGAGGAGGGACGAATATGCCAGGAGTGAGAAGAGAGGCACAGAGCATGAAAGAAACTCAGTTTCCTCAGCTGTAAAATGGGTGCCAGGGCTCCTATACTGTTGTCATGAGGGTCCCATGAGGAAGGACACAGAGACCCCGGGGCGCCTGGCTCACAGCAGGCCCAGCAGCATCCTGCTCGGCTGACCAGCTCAGGGAGGGAAGCTCATGGCTGGAGCATCTCGACTGGTTAACTCTCGGGGGGCACGGCTTGCTGGCAAAGCTTGAGACACCCACTATCAAGGCTCCCCCGTCACTGGGCGGCCCCTACGCAGGACAACTTTGCAAAGGCTGGTGGGCAGGTGGTCTAACGGCACACAGCAGGCGGTGATGCCAGCAGAGGAGCAACCTCAATTCCCGAGTGTGCACTTGCTGCCGGGAGCAGTGTGTGCATTTCTGTCCTGCCCCATTTAATCCAGAACATCCTCTGAGGCAGGCAGAACAGCAGTGTGGACCTGGGACAGCTACACCAGTTCTCTATGCTGGGCTGTTGCTGTTGTTAGTGCCGTCAAGTGGATTCCAACTCCTAGGGACCCTGTGTCCAGCAGAGCGGAGCCCTGCCCAGTCTTTCTGCACACCCTCTCACCTTCCTGTGCTCTATCAGACAGTGCTCTGCTGCTATTCACAGGGTTTTCATGGCCAATTTTCCCGAAGTGTGTGCCCAGGTCCTCCCTCCTACTCTGTCTCAGTCTGGAAGCTCTGCTGACACCTGTCCACCAGGGGTGACCCTGCTGGTATGTGAAATCCCAGGGGCAGAGCTTTCAGCATCACAGCCACACGCAGCCACCACAGTGTGACAACTGACAGATGGGGGTGTTGTTCCCTGACCAGGACACGAACAGGGCCGAAGCGGTGAGAGCCAGATCTTAACACTAGGCCACCAACCGTGCCCTACTGGCTGGTAAATATTTTGAATGTCACTCTCTGGGAATAGTTATGATTGTTTAGGGAAAACAGGAAATGAAAACTAAAACTAAAAGAGAAAATGATGCCTGTTCTATCACAGGGAAACTGAGGCTCAGCAGCGAAACGACTTTGCCAGGGGGCCAAGCATGGAGGCGGGTGGGTCTGAGGCAGGTCTCCTGTGACAAGGACACCCTGTGACAGGGCCACGTCCAGGGCTCCTGTGGAAGCTCCCGTGCTCTGGCGGGGTGGCGGGAAGGGCTGAGAAAGCCGCGTGACAGCACCCAGTTGTCACTGACCGAGGTTCTCCTGCCTCGTATGGAATAACAAGCTCTCAGGGAGAAAGCAGAGCAGGACCGCGATGAGCCTGGAGACACGAGTCCCCAAGCCCTTTCTAGCCCCAAAACGCCACACAGCCCTCGGCGTGGATGACAGAAACCTGCTGGGTCACGCCCTTGGCTGCCAGGCCACAAAGAGCAGCTCGTCTGCAGGGACCCACCGAGACCCCACCCCTGCTCGACACAGCCACGCTCAGAGCTGTCCACCCAGCAAGTCTCAGTGCCCCCCGGGGGCTCAGTGCCCACCCCAGTCACAGGGGAGGTGCAGGGCTCGGGAAAGTTACAGGTATTAAGCCAAGGGGCCGAAATTCAAATATCTAAATGTTCATAAACATACACTTTTAGTCTTTTTTTTTCTTTGCAAAGATAGGATACTACACATAGGATTTTAAAGCCCATAATTTTTACTTTAGCCTTACAGCAAGAACTCCTCAAAAGGCAGCTTTGCTCCAGGAAAGGAGTATGTCCAACTGGTCTTCGTATCACATCGGAATGCTCAAGCGTCCCTAAGTAAGAGTGGCTGTGCACTTAGAGAAGCAGCCTCCGTGCACGCGTGCACCTTTGCACCCACAGGAAAATACCCCGACAGAGGCGCCCACACACTCACTCCCAAGCTGCTTCTTTATCTGACTCTTTAACAAAAAGAGAAGAAAACAGTAACACCAAGAGCAGGCTGAGGGAGAAACAAACGGGGACCCAAGGCCAGCCTGAGAGAAGAGTGGGGAAAGGCCCTCCCCCTGGTGGGGGGTTTGGCGGGAGGGGGTCTTGTTTCAGGGTCCCACCCACCAGCACAGCCACCTCTCTCTTTTCCACCAGCTGCCTCTCTGGGTCGCTGCCCCGCACTCACAGCAACTGGACACCAGGGCCATCCTCCTGCTTTGCGGACGTGCAGGGCCAGCTCAGCCCAGCTCCCATCTAAACAGCACAGCATCCAGAGGGACCAGGAGCCACAGCTTTCCTGGAGATGAGCCAGCACGAGGAGGGGCCTTCACTCTCTGGTGCTCCGGGGGACCAGCCAGAAGCCTCCAGAGAGCCCAGTGGCCTCCCCCAGGCTGAGCCTGGTGCTGGGAGCCCGGAGCCCCCGTGCATGCTGTGGCAGGATGGACTTCAGTTTAAGCAGACAGTGTATCAGTCAGGCTGGGCTAATGCTGTAACAAATAGGCCCAACCACAGATAACAGCACAGACCCAACAGATGTCTATTTCATGTTCATGTCAAGTCAAAACCAGATGTTCCTGAAATAGTGACCGGGCAGTGACCACAACTGACTGCTGACCTCACAAAGAGGCACGACAGCTGTCTTCATTAGTGCATCTCTAGGAGATGTTCTCGCGAAATCTGATCAAGCCTCTCAGTCTAACTACCAGTTTCAGGAAATCCACGGAACAGGGGAACATAAACCTGCCCCCGGAGGCTCTCAGCACAACCCAGACTGGAAAATTCTACAGGACAAACCACCTGGTTTACTCAGCAAACAAATACAAGGAAAAAAAATGCAGGGAGGGGCCTGTAGCTTAAAAGAGACCTAAGACACACCACCCAAGGACAACATACGCATCTTATTTTAATCCTGATTTAGGCAAATAAACTAATTTTAAAATGAGGCAGCCAGCAGAATGAGAACCCTGGCTGGATTTTTAATGATATTAGGCATTAGGTGTTGTGTTTTAGGTGTGATGATACTGGGGTTGTGGTTTTATTTTTCTTAATTATTCTTATCTTTATAGATGAAATGGTATGATGCCTAGAATTTGCTTCAAAAGTAACCTCAGGGGGTGGGGGTCAGGGTTCAAGTAACCAAGATGGGTCATGGGCCAGGTGAGTGGCCCATGATGTTCATTAGACTTTTCTTTTCGCTTCTGAATATGGTTGAAATTTTCCATAATACAAACTAAAAATAAAATAAAAATAAGAGCAAATGGCACAACCACGTTCACAGCAACATATTCACAACAGCCAAAAGACAGAAGCAACCTGAGTGTCTGTTGACGGATGAGTGGATTAAAAAACGTGGCATATCCACACAACGGAATATTATTCAGCCTTAAAAAGGAAGGAAACTCTGACACCTGCTACAACCTGCCAGCTCCTTGAGCACATTATGCTCAGTGAGATACTCCAGTCACAAAAAGACAAGTACTGTATGATTCTGCTCATAGGAGGTCCCTAGAGTCATCAGATTCACAGAGACAGAGAATATGATAGTGGGTGCCAGGGGCTGGGAGAAGGGGATGCAGAGTGGGTGTTTAATGGGGACAGAGTTTCAGTTGGGGAAGATGAAGAGTTCTGTGGATGGATGGTGGTGCTGGTTGCACAACATTATGAATGTGTCTAACACCACTGAACTGTACAGTTAAAAATAGTTAAGATAGTAAAGTTTATGTTCTGTGTATTTTATCACAATTAAAAAAAAATTTTTTTTCATATATGTGTGTTCCTAATTGGTGGTGCTCCCTTCCCGGTGGGGACTTGGGACCAGGCGCCTGTGTTGATCTTCAGCACAGGCTCCTGAGGGCACCACGTGTGTCTGGTGACGCCAAATGCCGGGGAAAGAGGGCGCAGAGGGGTCATTTCACCTCTGGTCCTGCTCCGCCAGCTCACGCCCAGCACATGGCCGCCCCAACCCCAACCTCAGGGAGGCCGGGAGACGTGGCCCAGCCGTGCACCTGGGAAGACGGGGGTGGGCTGGGGGCCGGGAGCCAGCTCTGCACAGTCGCATGGGACCAAGGACCACAGAGGGAAGACGGCTTTGTTGTAAGTTTCCTCGCTGCCCCAGGAAAATTCCTACTGGAAGCAGTTTTCCAAAGAGAGAAAGAAAGTGACGAATCTGCCCAGGTCAAGAGGGAGCGGGCGCCATGTGGCCCCGGGTCCCTGGGTCCCTGGAAAAGAAGGTGTGACACCTCCCTTTACAGTGGAGAATACGAGGAGCTGTGTCCCTCTGAGTCTCCGCATGGCCTTCTTACAAGGACACCTGTCACTGGGTTAGGGCCCACCTACTCCAGTCTGACCTTGTCTTAATGAACTACATCTGCAGAGGCCATATTTCCAGACAAGATCACATTTGAGCTTCCAGGTGGACTTGAATTTTGGGGGGCACTGTTCACCCCACCACAAGCCCCCCAAGATAGGCACTGTGCTACATTCTCCATATACGTAGCCTCCCACTGGCCCCAGGGAGGAGGTGTTCTTATCCATTTACGGTGTGGGGTGGGGGACCGAGTGGCAAAGCTGGGACTCCAACACCTACACTACCCCCCCTCCCCATCCCAGGAGCCCAGGGAAGGGGTGGGGGCTCCAGGGGAGAGGGCATGGGAGCCAGAGCAGCAAAGGTGAGATGGGAGAGCCACATGCCCTCTTGCCTCCCTGACACTCTTGCAACTTCCTGGGTGTTTGGGTGGCATCGGAAGGTTCAGGAAGAGGTCAGGGTCCCAAGCAGCTTCAGTCTCTCTTCCCTGAGGGACCCAAGCCAGGGAGGGCTCTGCAATAACTCCTCTGGAGGATGAGCTCACTGGGCCCTTGGGGCGAGGGACCGAGTCTCCTTGGCGGCAACTGCAGAAGACTCAGGTCTGTCCCCTGGCCAGCCCCACTGCTCCCCGAGGACAGCACCAAGGAGCGAGTGCTCAGAGCCAGGCGGGTCAGCGCAGGGTGGCCCCACAGCCCTGTTCCAAGAAGGTCCCTCCCTCAGCGCCTGCCCAAACCCAGCTCAGAGCCCTCCTGGGCACAGGCCTTGCAAGGCCCCATTCTGGACACTGAGGAACACGGGGCAGCACAGCAGGCCCGGCCCTCTGGGAGCTCAGCCTCACAAGGGACGGACGACTCTGACAAACAAATGCAGCTCTCAGCAGAGAGGACACAAACATTTATTAAAAACCCAAATTTCAGACAGTTCTCCAAAGAAGATGCACAAATGGCCAACAAGCACATGAAAAGATGCCCGACATCACTAGCCATCGGGGAAATGCAAATCAAATCCACAGGGAGATGCCACTTCACACCCACTAAGATGGCTGCAATCAAAAGGATGGACCATAACAAGCGTTGACGAGGATGTAGGGAAACTGGAACCCACCCGCACTGCTGAGAGGAATGTAAGAGGGGGCAGCCACTGTGGAAAACGGTGTGACGGTTCCTCGAAAAGTCAAACCTGGAACTGCCATATGGCCCAGCAACTCCACTCCTGGGTGTATTCCCAAGAGAACTGAACACAGACGTCCACACAACAATGTGTAGACGAATGTTCACAGCAGCATTCTTCATAACAGACAGAAGGGGAAACAACCCAGACGTCCATCAAAGCATGATGGATAAACAAAATGGGGTCTATCCACACACCAGAATATTACTCAGCCATGATAAGGAATGGCGCATTGATACATGCTAAAATATGGGTGAACCTTGAAAACATTATCCTGAGTGAAAGAAGCCAGACACAAAAGGCCACATATTGTATAATTCCATTTATATGAAATGTCCAGAACAGGCAAATTATTCACAGACAGAATATAGATTTGTGGTTGTCAGGGCTGGGGGAGGCTGGTGAGGAGTAAGTGCTAATGGGTACAGGTTTCTTTTGGGGGTGATGAAAATGTTCTGGAAGTAGATAGTGGTGATGGTTGCACAACTCTGTGAATGCACTAGAAACCACTGAACTGAAAACCACTTTAAAAGGGTGATTTTTATGGTGTGTGAATATCTCTCAATAAAAAGGAAAGCGACTGAGGCTTCCACTTTCCTAAGAGACATGAGGACATTAATCTCTATTCTGCTCCCTGCTGAAGTTTGAACAGAGGTCATTTCCCAGAGCCCCCTGTCAGGGACCATCCCCCACCCACTCCATGTCCTAGTGGGGTGTCAGTCTGGGTGTCCGTCCTCTGATCATCCCCCTCACATTTGAGGTGGGCACATGACCCAGCCTGGCCAATCAGCAAATTCCATCTCTCATGGGCAGTGAGTGGGCAGGCGACCCCAGCAGAGCCAATCAGAGTCTTTCCAGATCACTAATCTATGGCGCTCAGAGAAAACGGTCTCTCCCTCCACCCTGGATCGAGAACTGTAAGGGTTACGAGAGCGCAGATCTGCTGGTCTCCTATCTCACCCAGAGAACCTGCTGGAGGATGAAATTAACACACAGAGGAAAGCAGAACAAAGAGAGGGGGAGAAAGACAGAGCCCTGACATTATCTGAACCCCTGGATCCAGCTGTGCCTGAAGCCAACCCAGGGAATGAAAGCCAATACAATCCCTTTCTGCTTGAGCTACTTTGAGTCCTGATTAATACAGCCAAGTCACATTTTATACAGACATAGGTTTGGAGAAAACCTCAAGTGGTCGAATTACTCTTCAAAATCCCCTAAAGTATAGTTATACATTTAGGGGCTCTGTTATGCAAAATATCTAGATCTTTAAAGAAGGGAAGTAAGTCCAGCAAGGTGCTTACGCAGTGAGGTGTTCCCACTTCCCATCTTGTCCCTTTCATCCTGCCTCTGTTTCTCCCTCCTGCCTTCAAGCTGGGAGGGTCGAATCCATAACTTAACGCTCAAATGGTGTGTCTCCGCTGGGCACTAGACAGACTGGGAGAGGGAGAGCTGGGGTGGATGACCCACTGCCTGGCAGAGCCCACTAACGGGTCTTTGGAGAGGCACAGAGAGGCCCAGGGCAGAATCTGGGGGTGGCAGAGGGCGGGCTGACAGCAGACACAGCCTGGAGCTCAAGTTGGAGGAGCGGCTAGGGCGTTTTGAGGATAGTGACATCTGCACGCAGTGGCAGGTTCTTTTAGTGACCAAGATAAACCCCCTTCCATCTCACCAAGCCATCGGTAAAGTCTACCACACACAAGACACACACACACACACCCCCACACACACACCCCCGTGTGTAGGTAGTTTCCATGGAAAACTGTCATGTTCAACAAAAGGTCAGGAAAGCTGAAGCAGTGCCCCACGAGCTTGGGGGCACCACCCATGAGCACACAGGAACCTCAGAACTGAAGACACTTTGGTTAGGGGTGGTGATGGTAAGGCTGACTCGCGCTATCCAGGTGAGCAGTAAGTTCTGATCCAAGCTCTCTGGAGAGCAGGCTTGATTCCAAAGCAGGAGCTGCGATTTGCAGGGAACATGAGGTGAAGAAGCAAGAAGAGAGGGGTTCACCCACGGGAACAGCCCGGCTGTGGTGCAGCTGCAGAGTGCAGGGCCTGAATGGTCACCCCACATCCACACACCCGGAACCTCGGAGTGTGACCTCATTGGGAATAGGGTCTTTGCAGATGTAATTAAGTTAAGATGAGGTCACACTGGATTAGGGTGGGCCCTAAATCCAATGACGTGCCCTCATAAGAGGAGAGGACACAGAGACACATGGGGAGAAGACCAAGTGAAGACAGAGGCAGAGATGGAGGGATGCGGCCACAAGCCAAGGGAGGCCTGGGGCCCCCAGGAGCTAGAAGAGGCAGGAAGGACTCGCTCCTGGAGCCTTCAGAGGGAGCTCGGCTCTGACACACCTTGAATTCAGACTTCTGGCCTCCAGGACTGTGAGAGAACAAATTTCTGTTGTTTTAGCCCCCCCGCTTTGTGGCATGTTGTTATGGTGGCCCCAGGACACTCGTGCAGGGAGCACCAGGAGTGTTCCCAAAAAGGAGCAATGGTCCGTGTCGCTGGAGCCCACGGCGTGTGGGGACGAGCACAGTGAAGACACTCCTTCCTCCCTTCAAGCACTACCCACTGAACGCTGCATCCATCAGCTACTGCTGCACACCCATTCCCCCAAAAGCAGGTGGCTTCAATAATCATTTCTTCTTACTCGTGCAGCTGGGTCTTCCCAAGGGTCTCTCATCCCCGAGGACGGGGTCTCCCTAGGGCGTGTTGTCATGGCGCTGACAGAAGTACAAGAGAGGCGAGCAGAAACACACAAGGCCTCCCGGGGCCTCAGCCTGGGACCCACACGCCACTCTCCGCCCCAGCCCACCAACCACACGAAGCGCGTGGCCGAGCCTCCAGAGGGAGGACCGCAGAGTCATGTGGCCAAGGGGGGAGGAACCAGGAACAAATGTACATCTACCACAGCGTCTACCGGGGCCCAGGCAGGACTGAAACAAACTTAACTGCAATTAAACTTCTCAGATCTGACCAGGGTGGACATGGCTGTCCCAGGCGCTGAATGTGCTGTTTCACTCAGGTGGGGAAACTGAGGGTTGGCGACTGCCAAGGAGTCAAGGGCAGGGAGTTCTCCACACCCCTCCCCCTGCCTGCTCTCACGTGTCACAGGAAAGACAATCGGAGTCCTCGTCTTTCCTTGTGACACATTACCCTTCACAATGACCCACCAGGCACACGCTACCTTCAACCCATTTTACAGGGTCACAAGCGAAGGCCCAGGGTGTTTATACACCTCAACTGAGGCCACAAGGCCACAAACAGCAGAACCACTTACCATTTCTCTCCAACATGGAGAAGAAACGGGCTCCAGCTGTATCAGAAGAGTTTGGGGTCAGATTTAGAGGAAAAACTCCTGCAGTCACCAGGTCTGGGGACAGAGCACCAAGACCATTTTGGAGTCCCTTTCTCCAGGGCCTTGTAAAAGGCAACAGCTTCTCCTGGGAGGAGGCGAGCTCAGTGGAGGACAGGGTTAAACAGCCCCCCAGCCCCCGGGCCTGCTCTGGACCCCAGGACCCCTGGCTCAGGGGTCTCCTGGACTCAGCCAGCACGGGCTGGCTTCCTGTCACCTACATCACCCAAGGTGCCTTTCCGAGTGCCAGGTGGGAAAGCTGCCTGTGGGTGAGTCAGAGGCTCTGTGCATTCTGTCTGACAAGTGCCACGGAGCAAAGCGGGCGATGATCCTAATGGCATCTGACAGCCCTGACCCCGTGTTCAAGGGTGAGACACCCTGGGGTGAGGAAGTGGTGGAGGTGTGGGCAGGAGCTGGCGCCCAAGCCCCCAGCACCTGCCAGCCCCCAGGAAGCACTGAAGAAGATGCCAGACACAGGATCAAGGTCAAGAGTTCCAGGGTCTTGGATGGAACCCAGGGTTTGTCAGCATACGTGGCCCCAGAGGCAGCAGCCTTCGCCCCCCGAGTGAACCCTCAGCTGGCCCTGAACCTGGTCATTTCCCAGGATCTAGCACCCACTCCCAGGCTCTCCTTCTCCGTTTCTTTTTATGTTGGGAGGCCAGAGCCGGAACAGATGGCTGTCACCCACCAGAAGGCCTCTCCTGGCATGTGGCCGGCCCTCCCCCGGAGGCAGGAAGCCGCATGTACCCTGCACAGACAGCCCAACTCTGCAGGGCCTGGAAGCGCGGCTGCAGAGCAGGTCACCTGGTGGGGGCAGGGAAGGGACGGGCATGCCCATTCTAGAGGCAGGACGGGGGGGACACACCCCACCCTCAGCTAGAACGGGCAGTGTGTGGGTTTCCTATGGAGCTGTAGCAAATCATCACACACTTAGTGGCCTAAAACAACACACATTTACTATCTTACAGTTCTGGGGGTCAGAAGTCCACAATGAGTCTCACGGGGCTGAAATCAAGGCATCGGCTGGTCCCTTCTGGAGGCTCAAGGGGAGAATCTGTTTCCTTACCTTTTCCAGCTTCTAAAGGCGCCCACATTCCTTAGCTCATGGCCCCACATCACTCCCACCTCTGCTTCCATCCTCACAGCTCCCCCTCTGACTCGGACCCTCCCATCTTCCTCTAATAAGGACCCTCGTGATTACAATGCCCCCCCAATGATCCTGCATAATCCCCTCATCTCAAGATCCTTAACTTAACACATCTGCAAAGTCCCTTTTGCCATGGAAGGTCACCTACGCACAGGTTCCAGGGATTAGGACGTAGGCATCCTTGGGGGCCACCACCAGCCTATGGCAGGGAGAAACCCCTCAATGACACAGCAGTTGGGCAAGGCCACCCAC
Organism: Diceros bicornis minor; assembly: GCF_020826845.1. Taxonomy (NCBI): domain Eukaryota; kingdom Metazoa; phylum Chordata; class Mammalia; order Perissodactyla; family Rhinocerotidae; genus Diceros; species Diceros bicornis. The sequence continues at coordinate 36,147,165 of NC_080771.1, read as the reverse complement.
CACCTCCTCCTGCAGCCCTCCCTCCCAGCCGAGTAAACTGGTGCAGCCTTTGTCGCGGGCAGCGTGGCAGCAGCTACCACAAACCTTAAAGGCACACATCTCTTAGCCAGCAACGCCTGCTCCCAGAGACTATGGCGCAGAAACACCCCGGCCGGCAGCAAAGGTGGGTGGGCAAGGTCTGCGCAGCCTTGTTTATAAGACTGAGAGATGGGACACGCCTGAAACTTTCACTAAGTGAGCGCTGGACCAACATGGTGCATCCATAGCATGGAATATTATGTAGCCATTAGGAACCATTCAGGTCTGCTTATCCTGGCACGGAAAGATGCCATTGATATAAGCGAGGAGAAAAGAAAAACAAACTACGAACGACGTAGACAGTACGGTCCATCACTGGAAAAGGAAATCACGAAGGTGCGATGCACACATCTGCACATGCGTTGAAAAAAACCGTAATTCCCTCTAAGGAGACGAACAGATCCTGGTGGGACATGGTTACTTTATAACAGTCTGTTTTATTGTTTTAATATTTTTATAAGGATATATTACCATTTTAATAAGGAATAATATTTTTTTAAAAAAACAAAAATACCACTCCCTCCCCCAATTTCAGATCCTGAAAGGTTCTGTTTCCTTTAGGATGGAAAGATGCCCCAGTCAGCGAGCCCAGGCAATCTCCCGGCAGACAGCTCACCCGCCACCTGGACCCTGCGGGGCCCTGTGCTCTGTCTCCTGCACCCGCGCTCTGGGACCGGGGGTGGAGACCCGTAACTCAGGAACAGGGGAGCCCTGGGGAGAGCTGAAGGCAAACAGGCAGGCTCCCCTGAGGCCCAGCCTGAGAGAAACCAGCCAGGGCCAGGCATACAACAGGCGCTCAAAGAGCAGCTGGGGATTTCTCCCCGAGAGGCCTCACCCAAGGTTTTGTTTACCAAATCCTTTCCTCCCAGGGGCAATGCTGTATTTAGAGAGCATTTCAAGGAAGCCAGCCAGCACCCCCATATGCATGACTAGGGAGTCCCAGAGTTTGGTCCAGGTCTAAAGGAGCTGAGAGAAGGCACAGGGCATAGGCCGTGCCCCAGACGTGAGGTCTAGCCCTGACTGGGCCACTGCCTGGCTCTGGGACCCGGGCACCCCCCTCTTAGCTGGCTCTCGGCCACACTGCCCACGGGGCCCACCTTCCCACCATGCCATCCAGGACAACTGCCATCCTTCAGAAGGGCCGGCCTGCCTGGCGCCAGGATTCTGAATGCACAGATCAAGTAGCCATGTCTGCTGTGGGTGCGGGAGGGAGGAATGGCTGCCAATGTGCCAAGAATTTGTCATCTCTCGTCTACATGCCTGGTCAAGGTCCCTCCCAGCTCCACCTGCCGCAATTCTGCTCACTCAGCAAAGCATCACGAGTCGTGAGTGTCAGCTGATGGCCAGCACAGGGACAATCGCCACAGCCCTGTGAACGGCCATGACAACCCGGCCAGCCTCAACGCACAGGAGCGGGTGTCCTCATCCACCCAGCCACGTCCTCGAAGGCTCCTGCCCCCACCTGGACAGAGAGATGCCCTCCAGGTCTCGGGAACTCCCAGCCCAGCCCCACCTCCTGTCCACACGCCTGTGCCCATCCGGGCTGCCCCCGCGGGGGAACAAGAGGTCCTCACACAGCACAGCCACCCCTGCCCGCACCTCCTCCTCACTCACCCTGGGCACAGCGGTCACTCCCAGGAAGCAGAGTTGGCTCCAAGCTCCAGGCTGTGGGTTCAGCGCCAGAGGGATGACAGACCAAGCAGTGGGGGGCGGGGACAAGGAGCATTTGGAGCATCTTCCTTCCCAGGGTGTTCTGGCTATCCACCCCCCTCCAGCCCTTCCCCCAACCATGGCATGGTCAACCTAAAGAGCAAGTTCAGGAGCAAAGCTGGTCCCCTGCAGGGATCTCCAGGTATGTGTGTGTGTGTGTGTGTGTTGCACGCAGTGAGCTCTCATCCCCATCTTTGCGAGCACCCTCCACGCCCAAGTGCTCTGCACAGACACCATCGCATGCAATCCCCACAATGCAGAAGCCCAGAGAAATTGACCTCCACCACCCTCTGCAGAGTCAGAGGACCCACCCAAGGCCACACAGCGAGCCACCGTGTCAAGACAACCACGTCTGTAGGATGTCAGGGCCCAGGCGCCACGAGGCCAGACTAAACCTGCAGGAACACGCAGTCTCTCTCCCATGAACTCTGCCAGGAGACACGGCCTTGCTGGACCCAGGAGGGCCCACCTCACACCCTCGAGAACCCGTGGGCACCAAGGAGCAAGAGGGGCCACAGTCCCCTCGGGAAGGACTGATAGGGCAGCTGTGCCACCCCTGCTCCTTGTGAGCTTGGCCCAGTCGGCCCCTGCCCCGAGGAGGTCACAGCCACGCCTCCGGGTCCCCAGCACCAAAGGAAGCAGCCAGTGCCCCCGACAATGAGCGAAAGTGGGGCCTACACAGTTACTCATTCATTCATTCATTCAGAGCACAGCTGCGGCGCAAACACTGAGCTACTGAGGCAGGCGCTGTCCCAGGGCCGGGATTCAGTGGTGACGGAGACAGACACACCCCCTGGCCTGGCGAGTTTATGTTCCAACAGAATGTGAGTCAACACACGATGACGAATCCCTCCTCCTCTCAGCTCATCTTACGACTCTGCAAACCCCTAGACACCTCTTCAGAGTAACATTCACTGGAGATAAATCACAGAGGAGGCACAGAGGGGGTCCCAGCAGAACGACCACCACTAGAGTCCCACGTAACTCTCGCAGGGTCTGTAGGTCGGAGGAGCCACAGGTCTCACACCAGCCAGAACCCTCCCTGCCCTCGCCCTCGGCAGACACAGCCAGTCAATCGCAGCGCCCTCTCCCATGGCACTGGTGCAGTGTCAGACACCTTCTCAAGCATGACCATCAACCCAGGGTGCTGCTGAAGTGTCCCCGGGCCACCTGGGGGAAGGGGGGTGGAGAGGGCTCACGGGCCACAATCTGCCCCATACCACCCCCTGCTCGACAGTACTTCCCTGCCTTTATCTGCTTTACACTTCGGGAAGCTGTGACAAAGTGCTCTGCTGCTGAAAACTGAAATGTGACAACCCCTGGGCTAGGTGTCCTCTGTGCTTCTTTCATCTCTAGTAGGTGACAGGTGTATATTTTGATTCCCAACCAGACCGCAGGCTGGTCCTCTGGTGAGCAGCAGAGCACAACCATTAGGTTTCATCTTCCAGGCCAGCCATGCCTGCTAGGAGCACTGTGATCAACCAGTTATGTCTGCCACTGGCAAGGGTCAGGGGTGATAAAGAGGCAGTAGGGGCGAAGGTGACACATATTGGCTGCCTTGGTAAAGGATGCTTCATAAAAGTGTCCCTAGTGTACGAAGGCAGGAGAGGTCTATACCTGTGGTCCAGCCGAATACAAGCTGCTCAAAGAGAGAGCCCCCAGTGTCCAACTTTGCTGGACTCACTACGTTGGGCGACAGGGCAGGATGGAGTCATCCTTCACTATCGGGAGTTCACAGTGGGGTGCCGAGGACCCTACGGGAAGTCACAGGTGAAGAACAGTGGTACTGTCTGCTCTGACCTCGTCTCACTCAGACCGACCCGGCACACACTCCCCTCCCCGTCATCTCCCACTGAAGACCCCGTCAGGGCCCTCTCCACCCTCCGCCTGTGTGGCAGCCATGTCTGCACCCCTCTCCTCTCCCCTGTGGGCCTCCTGTGAGACAGAGGAGCAGGCGGTTCTCAGGCCAGCAGCACCAGCTCCCGGGAGCTCCTCGGGAATGCAGGTTCTCAGGCCCCACTCAGACCTGCACAATCAGAAGCTCTTGGGGGGCCCGGCCATCTGCATTTTACACAGCTCCAGGGTGCTGAGGGCACCTGAGAATCACCTAGAGAACTTTAGGGCTCTGAAGCCCAGGTGGCACCCCAGAAAGGAACTCAGCACCTCTAGAGTGGGCTGGCATGCATTTCTGAGTGCCCCCAGGTGATTCCCGCACACACGAGGGGGTGGGGGGCAGGCGCTGAGAGCCAGGCTGCAGACCCCACCCCAAGGGGGAACCCCAGCTCCCTCCTTGCTGTATGGCCAAGCCCCGGTCTGAGCAGCTGTGGGCCTTGGTCTCCTCTGAAATGGAGACAAAGGGACCAGCTCTCACAACTCAAGCTCCGTGCAGGCCCCGCTTTCCCAGAAAGCCCGGGTCCCCCGGCCTCACAGCAGCTGTCCCCACAGAGCTGCTCTCCAGGGAAGGTCCTGGGCGCTCTGACAAGGACACACCAAACCGTTTCTCACCGACTCGGCTCAGTAACCCGCGCCCGGGGGACCCGAGGGCAGAGCGCCACGGCCCATGGCTCCCTCACCACCTGGTCGTCTCTTGGTTGAGACAGTGACCGGCGTCTGCCCGGGGCCAGCCACTCCGCAGTCCCACGCGGCCGCTGCGGCCGCTGTCACACTCCAGCGGAGCCTGGGCCTCGGGGCCTCTGGGCGCTGACCCAGCCGTTCATCTGCCGGCTTCGCTCTCGAGGATGAGGACGTGGCTCTGCTCCCTCCTCCTCTTCTCAAATCTAAGCCACTGAGAAAACGCAGGCAGTGCAGCTCCAGCCGCAGCCTGGAATGGAGGCTCATCCTTGTCCCCTCCCAGAGACCAAGGACACTGTCAACTCCTGCCTCTGAGAGGTGACTGAAGGCACCAAGAGGGCCGCACGGCTCAGGGTCACGCCTCCCCGCAAGGCCACCAGGCTGAAGGCGAGGGGCCGATATAGCTCAGGGGAGGGCTGGGAGGACGACAGTGGCACACATCAGGCCCTATGCATGCCGCGGGCGCTGCCTGTCACTCCATCCAGCCTTGGATGGGGAACCTGGCCCAGAGATGGTAAGCACCTTCCCCGGGCTGCTCAGCAGTGACGGGCCAAGGCTGGACGCGGGTCTGCAGTCTCCGTGACCCGGCATCCAACACACAGAGCTGTTGTTCCAGTTCTCAGGCCTTCACGGCAGACAGGCGCCATTACTCCTATTTCACAGATGACAGAACTAAGCCTCAGAGAGAAGGAAAATCTGCCCCAGGTGGAGGTCCTCAGGTGTGCCGACTGAGCCCTACCCACAATACCACCGCGACTCCTTAATGGGAATCAGTGCCCCCAATATCCGTGGGATTTGTCAGAAAATCGCCCTGTGCCCCACGTCCTCAGTCCTAAGAAGTTCGCCTGGTCGTCGGACTTTAAAATAAAGTCAGTTCCGTGGAAGACCATCCAGAAACCCTGTGCTTCTGCCTCCCAGACCCTTGGCGGAGAGCTGAACTGCAGGCCAGACGGGAGCTGTCACGAGCAACCTGAGTCTTTGATGACACTGTCCCCCACCCTATAAACTGCTTCTTGTCCACTGAGGTCAGCAAACCAACAAAACATCACACAAACGGAAAAAAAATAAACAAACAACTGGAAGGAGGGAGAATCGCCAAAATGCCAACGAGAGTCTCTGGATGACGAATCAGCCCAGACCCAAAGCTGCTTTCTTCCTTTACGCTCCATTTTCCAATTTTTCTACATGGAACGAGTATTTCATTTACAATGGAAAAAATAACTGCTGAACCTAACTTGATCTTAGAGTACCAGGCGAGTAGTCATACACGCTGCTCCTATTAATTTCCGTGCCTGAACGCTTCTGGGGGAGTGGGGAGGGGGCAAACAGAACAATTTTGGACCTTGATGTTCAGGTAGTGATGCCATTTTTCTTTTGGCTTCTCAGAATGGATCTCGTTTCCCTGTAAAACCTCAGAGTTGTGAGTGGCAGATATTCTGCCAACAAACCCACCTCTTTTGTTCCTTCACTGTGGATCAAAGGTCACTGAAAACCAGAACCAAATGGGCTAAAACTTTAATTAGTGACAGGTTGGGAAGGCCTGAGCCATAGCTGAGCCAGGAGCTTTCCTGGAATAACTCCAGGTCTGCCCCTGGCTGGGAATACAGAATCATCCAGAAAGATGCCGGGGTCTGTCTTCCCAGAAGCCTCCTGCCTAGGCAGCCTGAGGGGTCTACAGCAGCCCCCAGATCCCGATCTCAAGCCCCAGGACTCTCAGGGCGGACCCCGGGGACCCTACTCTGACCCAGGAGAGCAGACAGATGGTGGAAAGCTCCTGGTTAACTCAGCCAGGAATTATTCCTTGAGAACCCAGGAGCGTGGCCGCCTGGGGGGCCCCTGGCTTTCAGCAGGGCAACTTCCTTCAACCTGTGGCAGAGCCTGCCGTGTTCCTGCTGTCCACAGGCTCCCACGGCCTAACTGGACCAGACCCAGGCTCACATACTTACCACCGCAGCTCCCAGGGAGCCAGACCCCGGGACCCTTCCTTCCAGCTCTGAAGTCCTCAACCCTGCACCAACACCAAAGACACCTCGAAATCCAACATGGCACCCACCAATGGTCAACTCCAGACCCGTTGCTTAGGGCCCAGGCTGGCTACCCGACTGAACCCCAAACTAAGTCCTGCATCCCATTCAGAATAGCTATTGGCCCAAAGCACCAAGTCTTGCTAAAGCCCCTTGCCTGGTGCCCACAGCTGATCTGTCCAGTTGGTGCTGTCTCCAGGGGCTCATGAACGATCTGGGCTGCAGGATGGGGTGGCCTGGACAGCTTCCACCCTATTCCCACATCTCTGCAGTGCTGGTCGCTCCATGCCCACCTGGGATCACAGCCGTGGTGGTATCACACCTTTCCCTTAACCAGCGCTGTCCTACGCATCTCACCAGCAGGATGGCCCAACCTCTTTATCCATCGATATTTTACACTAAATGCCAGCATATAAAACAGATACAGATGCTGTTCTGTTTGAGAGGAGGCCATAGGACCCAGAACCTCCTCAGACCAGCCATTTCCTTGTCCCACCTGTGAGAACCTCTGAGGATTGCCAGGGTTCCAAAGGGCATAGTTCGAGAAGCACCAGTGTAGGCCTCAGACTGCGCAGCACCACTACCACGCCGGCCCAGCAACCCCTAACCGCCCGGCCGCCCCGAACCCCCAGCCCTCCTACCTAGAGGCCGCGATCTCCGCCTTCTGCTTGGCGATGGTGGCCGCGCGCTCGGCTGCCTCCACAGCCCGGTCCACCTTCTCGCGGATCTTGCTGGCGCGCAGCGGGATGAGGTTCTTGCGCTTGCCGCTCACGAGCACATTCTGCTTGTACTTGCCCTCCTCTTTGGTGCCATCGGGGAAGGTCATGCAGCCGTAGCCGTGCCGCCGGTTGCCAGCCCACTCGCCCTCATAGCGCAGCCCATCCGAGCGCTGGCTCACGCCGAAGCCCGAGCGCTTGTCGTTCTTCCACTCGCCCACGTAGGTCTCCGTGGTGGTGGCGTCGATGTCGTCCTCGATGACCGACAGTTCAGCCTCGCCCTCGCCCAGGCTGATGGTGGAGTGGATGTCGCTGGCCGTGGAGCTGACCGTGCTCATGCCCGCCTCGCTGCGGAAGGAGCTCTGCTTGCTGCGCTGGCTCGCCAGGCTGCTCTTGGACTCGGACTTGCGCAGCTTCAGCCCGCTCAGCAGCGAGCGCCGGAACAGCCCCTTCTTCTTGCTCTTGAGGATCTCGGAGTCACTGTGTGCCACCAGCACGAAGCCCCCCCGGGACACAGCCGGGCTGCCGGCCACCGCCGGAGACGCGTCGGGGTGCAGCGCCGCGCCGTTGGTGTGCTCGCTGCGCAGAGAGTTGATGGACGTCCTCAGGGGCGAGCGGATGACCGCCGCCATGCCGTAGGGGACACTCTGCCTCACGCCATAGCCTTGGCGCATGCCACCAACCCACTGGCCCTGGTAGGTCCCTGTGGAGACAAAGGAGAAGGGTGAGTGCCCAGAGGCACACAACACCGTGGACGGGCCCCCAAGGTTCTCCCCGTCTTCGGGGAACTCAGCGAGGTTTACAGACCATGGTGCGTTTTTACAGTTGACACCACTGACAGTCACCTTAAAGACACTTCCGTCCTGCGTCCCACAGTTGAATTTCGTTTTCTCTCTTGGGAGTTGGGGAGGGGGAGGGAAGGCATGATAGTCTGATGTAGAGGCGGGAGCACAGAATCAAGAGTGAACTGGAGAGCTCCCCCTGCGTGGGCAGAAGGCCCAACCCAAAGAAGACCCAAGAGGGAAGCAGTGAAGGAGGAAGAGCACATCCTGGCTGAGTGGCCCCCAACGGGGGCTGTGGGACCAGGAGTGGCAGCTACAGGGACACAGATCTGGGCTACAAACTGGGTACTGAAGAGGCTGCCTTGGAAGGTAGTAAGTTCCCCATTGCTGGAGGTACCCAAGAAGAGTTTGGAAGACCACTCGGCGAAGACACCTTAAGTGCATGTGGCCTTTAAGGTATTGAAATCGGCAGACCTGACATCCCCCAAAGAATCAAAAGCACTGACTCAGATATTTGCACACCTTTGTTCACAGCAGCATTATTTACAATCGCCAACAGGCGGAAACAACCCAGATGTTCATCAGTGGGTAAATGGATAAACAAAATGTGGTCCATCCATACAACGGAATATTATTCAGCCTTAAAAAGGAACGAAATTCTGACCCATGCTACAACATGGATGAACCTCGAGGATATTATGCTCAGTGAAATAAGCCAGCCACAAAAGGATAAATACTGTAGGATTCCACCTATATGAGGTACTCATCGTAGTCAAATTCATAGAGACAGAACTTAGAAGGGTGGGTGCCAGGGGCTGGGGGAGGGGGAATAGGGAATTATTGCTTGATGGGTACAGAGTTTCCGCTTGGGGTGATGGAAAAGCCTTGAAAATAGAGATGATGGTTGCAAAATATTGTGAATGTAATTAATGCCACTGAACTATACACTTAAAAATGGTTAAAATGGCAAATTTTATATTATATACATCCTACCGCAATAAAATAAAAAGAAAAAAATCAGCAGAACTGGGCTCATATTCTCGCTCCACTCACTGGCCGTGTGACTTTAGGCAAGTTTCTGGACCTCTCTGACCCTCAGTTTCCTTATCTGTAGAACGGGTCTAAATTCCTCGTGCCACAGGTCGTTGTGTGAATTAAATGACCCTCAGCATGGTGCAGTGAGGCGGGTCCCCACCCTCCACCTCCTCCCACCCTTGCTCCTACCAAGAGCTTTTCCTGCCTCGGGCCACCACTGTTCACACTGGGCAGTGGGCACCTTCTTCCCCAAGAGACTGTGCACCCGAGTGCCCCACAGCACCCACTGTACCCCCTCCCAGAGACAGTCAACCTGGCTGTAAGTGGGGGACAGTGGTGAAGGGACGAGCAAAGGCACTGGCTGATTCTGTGCCACTCAGCGTCCTTGGTGTGGCCCATGCTGGGGCAGAGACCCCAAAGCTCACACTAGCCCCGGGTTGTGAGAAGGACCCTGGGACTAGGTGCATGGTCCTGGGTGGCTCCTGCCCTGCATGGGCATGCGGTGGCCTGTGGTAAGCTGGCCTTTTAAGAAGGCCAGACCTGCTGCCTGGACAGCGGCCTACTGCAGTCAGTTCAAGCTGGGAATACGCTGCCATTGTAGGGACTCTCACCCTGGCTCACTGCCCTTCTACTTGTGGGCTGAGGACAAGGCTGTCAGATAAAACACAGGGTGCCCAGTTAAACCTGAGTTCCACATGAATAACAATTTTTTAGGGACATATGGTATAAGACATACTTAAACTAGAAATGATCAGCTTGATGCCCTGAAATTCAAATTTAACTGGGCATCCCATAGGTTTATTTGCTGAATCCAGCAACCCTAGCTAAGATCCTCCAAGATGGCACCCCAGGTTTTGCCAAGATGGGGGCACTAAGGATGGCAGGCTCCCCTCCCACAGCTGAAAATGCCCCTGGGAAGGAAGGAGACTCAGCCCACCCCACTCCCAGCACCCTTCCTTCCCCTCAGGGAGGCTGGGGCTTACAGATAAGGATGGAAACCACAGTTAAAAAGCGAAGGCATAATGGATAAGCAAAATGTGGTCTATCCATACAACGTAGTATTATTCAGCCTTAAGGAGGAAGGAAATTCTGACACAGGCTACAACATGGATGAACCCTGAGGACATTATGCTCAGTGAAATAAGCAAGTTACAAAAGGACAAATACTATCTTACTTACTTATTCCACTTATATGAGGCCCCTAGAGGAGTCAAGTTCATAGAGACAGAAAGTAGAAGGGTGGTTACCAGGGGCTGGGGGCGGTAGATGGAGGTTACCGTTTAATAGGTACAGAGGTTCAGTTTTGCAAGATGAAAAGAGCCGTGGAGATGAACAATGGTGACGGTTGTGCAGCATTATGAACGTATTTAATACCACCAAACCGTTCACTTTAAAATGGTTAAGATGGTAAATTTTATGTTATTTGTATTTTACCACAGTTAAAACAAATAGGTTCTCAGAGTGGGCCCTAACCCACTCTGACTGGTGTTCTCGTAAGCAGAGGAGAAGAAAGCAGGGTGCGCACAGAGGGACAACCCTGTGAAGAGGCAGGGAGCGGGCGGCCGTCTGCAAGCCAAGGAGAGAGGCCTCGGAAGAGCCCAGCTCCGGGCTCCTCCATCTTGGACTGCCAGCCTCCAGAACCGGGAGAGAATAAAGGCCTGTTGGCTAAGCCCCTCAGACTGTGACATTCTGTTACGGCAGCCCGAGCAGACTAACACAGGATTCTCAATCTAGCCAAGTGACATAAGGATAAAAATAAGAACTAAAAGTTAGGAGGAGAAACCAAGAAAAAGGATAAAAAGCCAGATTGCCGAGAACGTATAAACAATGAATTTTAAAAGAGAGCCTTCTCCCCTCCTGCAGGACAGAGGAAGAAAAGTTTCTGCAAACAATGAACAAGAAAAGTGTGTTCCAGGAACACGAGGCAGAGAAGATAGTGGGGGGGGGGGCAAGGGTGCTGTGCTGAACAGAGACTCTGCCCACTTCCCCGGCCAATCCGGGCACTGGCAGCCAGAATCACCAAGCCCGGGCAGGGAGAACTCCTCTGGGGAGACTGAATCGGGCCGGCAGTGGAGGCCGCCACACACACAACTTTCAGTCAGCTTCTCCCATCCCTCCCTTTAACAGACGAGCAACCAAACAGCAGCAGACACCTGCAGAGAGCCTCCAACAGGACAGAGACGAGAACATACAAATAAACGGGAAAATGAGAAATTGAGGGAATCGTGAGAACTACAGGGTGTGGAAGAAGACGTCAGGGAAGCCACAACTTAAATCCTCATCGAGATGAGATACTGCATCCACAAAATGAGAGTCAAATGCCACAGAAAAGGGAAAATCCAAGACAAAGAAAGAGCTCCAGCAAATTAAAAGTATGATGGCTAAAATAAACATTTTGGTAAATGAGTTGGAAGATAAATTCAAGAAAATCTTTCAGAAAATGGAACAAAAAGGAAGAGGTGGAGGAAATAGTAGGAAATAGTGAGAAGAAGATTAGAGTCATCCATGAGTCATCCAGAAGGCCGCAAATCTACATATCAAGGGTGCCAGAAAGCAGTGAAGGAAAATTACCAAAGGGATAAAATAAGAAAGTGTCCCAGAATTGAAGGATGTGAGTGTGCAGGGGGAAGGGGCTCACAGACACCCTGCACAGTGAAGGAAAAAGACTCAACCAAGACATGGCATTGTGAACTTTCAGAATTCCAGTGAGCAAAGTTCCCAAATTCTTCCAGAGAAAAAGAAAAACAGACTGCACAGGAAGGACTGAGCATCAGAATGGCACAAGATTTCTTACCAACAACACCGAAACCTAGAAGTCATGGGAAATTGACCCCCCGCTCCAATTCTGACAAAAATGATTTTCAATCTGGAATTCTATACCCATCAATTTATCAACCAAGTAATTAAGCCACAAAAACTATATCTTCCATGCATCCTTTCTCAGGAAGCTACTGCAGGATATACTCCACTAAAATGAGGGAGTAAACCGCAAAAGAGGAAGACACAGGGAGATCCAACAAACGGGAGAGGCAAAGGGGACTTCCAGGAGCAGAGGGGGTGTGGGGGTGTATATATAAAATCTTCCAGAAAGCAATGAAGGAAAATATACAAACATATTAAAAGCATGTATATTATATATATATATTATATATAATGTGTATATTATACATAATGTGTGTATATATATGTATATATTATTGATAGAGAATCTGGTGAGTTTGTTCATGTGAAAAGCTGCATTGAGAGCTATTTTACTGAGCATTTGGAAGGGAAAGAATTAACCAGTGATTTAAAGAAAACTATGCAATTGAAAAAATGAAGCAATTACTAACTCAAGTTGCACGTGAAACACGTTATGTGAGCATATAGAACCAGAGTGCGTTGCATGGCCCAGCAGCCAGCCACACTTAGAGTCTTTTCTTAATGGAAACACTGAATATGCATTTAACAAAAAAATGGTGACATAACAATACTGGAATGGTTAGGGAAGGGAAGAGGAAGAAGGTTCTCAAAGACTGAAAACCTTCATCTCCCACAGTAGGAAGGCAGCAGGTAACAGCTGAACGTGACCGTGAACCCAGAAAGCAGAAAGTGCCTATATTGAGCATCTCAGAGGTAAGTCTCTGACGTAGCAGGTGAAAGAGCTCAGAGTTGTAGTTCTGGGCGGCATCAGATGGAGGGGTCAGGGTCCTGCCGATTTTTGTTTCAAGCACTGTTTTTAGCACTAATTGACATCATAAATTACGGGCACATTATCTCGTTAAAGATTAAAAATTTTAATGGGGCAAGGGAGGGAAGACACTGTTAAAAGAAAATTCTCACAATAGGGATATTTTCCTCGTTTTTCTGGCCGTGGAAACCAAGGCTCAGGGAAGATTTGTGCCCCATGGGGGTGGGGACCTGCTGAACCCAGCGCCAACACAAAGCCCTGCTCCTCACAGAGGACACTAGCCTGGTGAATGCCCACCGTGTACTCAAGAAAGCCAGGAAGAGGGGGCCCAAGTGCAGTCATTGGTCTCCTGGGGGGCTGGAGGGGAGAAGCTTCCCTGAGAAGGTGTCAGACATGCAGACTGGAGGCAGGAAAGGGACCGTGAGACGAGGCCACTCGTGTCAGAGGCGACAAGTGTTATGTGCAGGTAACAGTCATCCTGCACTGAGAACGGGACACTAGCCGGGAGCCACCCAGGTCAGAGCGGGTAGAGAGTCAAAGCAGACCCCAGTGGGGAGCAGCGAATACGACCTCCATATTTCGACTCCTGTCACCCGGATGCGGGGGGCCGGGCCACGCGTCCAGCCTCGCAGATCGGGGAGCTTGAGGACCCATCCGGGTGCGCCCCCTCCACCACCCATCAGCCTGAGTGTGGGTGTGTGAGCGGGTGGGGTCCTGAAGGCGGGACCACCAGGCTCAAGGGCAGGTAGCACCCAGCGCTCTACGTGGTGCCCCACGTGCCAACTGCACGTGGACGCATTTGTTTTGTACCTTTCACCTCCACATCTGCTCATATCGGAAGGGCTCTTTTAAAACGTTTTTTTTTTTTAAATAATTAATAGGCTACTTTTCAGAGTTTTAGATTTACAGGAAAATTTAGCATAAAATACAGAGCTTCCCCCCCACCCCCCGAACACTCACCCGGGGTTCCTGTCACCCTTCATCAGCAAGGTAACCTTGTAGCCGTGCATGTGCTACAATCGGTGAGCCAGTTCCCACACAGTAACTAAGTGGTGTTTACATTGTACGGGTTTGGACCAAGGCAGAATGGCACATATCCATCTTTAGAGTACATATAGAATAGTTTCGCTGCCCTAAAAATCCTCTGTGCTCCACCTGTTCATCCCTCTCTTCCCCAGCCCCAGCCACCACTGATCTTTTTACAGTCTCCATAGTTTTCCCTTGCCCAGATGTCATACAGTTGGAACCATACAGTATGTGGCCTTTCAGCCTGGCTTCTTTCACTTGGAAATATGCATTTCAGGTTCCTCCACATCTTCCTGTGACTATGTACCACAGTTTGTTCTTCCATTCTCCTAACAAAGGACATCTTTGTTGCCTCCAAGTTTTCGCAACTATGAATAAAGAGGTCTTTTACACATAAAAAAAAAAGTGGGCCTGATCTCGGTATAAAGAACATTCTTCTAAATCTAATATATTCATCTTTACTAAAACTTCCCTGCGTCGGCTGCCTTCTCAGTCGGGGGCACCTGGAAAGCCCTCCTGGGGCGCCCACAGGACCCAGGGCCGCCGCAACCAAACTGCACCATCAGCTAACTCCTGCTGAGCACTCACAATCCACGGGGCTCAGAGAGGCACAGGGACTTCTCCAAGGCCACACAGCAGGAAGAGACGGAGACCTGACTGACCCCACTTGGCTATCTCCAGAGCTGGAAGGAGCTGCATGGACAAGGGAGCCAGCCTCTGACTCCTCATCGTCCCCAACTTAGGGGAGACCCACACCTGGTGACATCAGCCGATCAGTGCACGTCCAGAGCAAGTCCGAGAAGAGAGGAGGTGACTGGTCTGTAGACTCCAGTCAGGTGTTCTCTCAGTATTCCCTCTGAGCTGAGGTCCCTCACTGTGTCACCCTGACCTCACCGGGGAGGGCAGAGGCTGCTTCCCACCTGCCCACAGGAATGACACCACCCACACTGCTGAGTGCTCACGGCGTGTCCACCCTGAGCTAAGGGCTTCCAGAGGCCGCTCGCTTGGTTCTCACAACCCTATGACAGGGACGTTATTGTACCCATTTCACAAATGCAAAAACTGAGGCCTGATGAGGTTAAGTCACCGGCCCAAGTCCTGACACTGAGGAGGCAGCAGAGCTAGGACCCCAATCAGGTGTGCCCGATTCTCAGGGCCACGTTCTGGACAATTTTTCTCTACCCCGCACTGAAAAATAGGAAGGTGGGAAGTCCACATCCAAGAAAGCAGACTCCAGCTCCTATCACACCACGTCCCCACCAGGCCCATGGTTCTCCCGTCTGCTTGCACAGACTCGCTCACTCGGGATGGCAGGGAGGCGAGTGGCAAGAGACTCATTCTGAACGAAGGTCCCCCAGGACGGCAGCTCTGCATCCAGAATGGGGGGCGGTGACCAGGCAGCGGAGAATGCGGGTGTCGCTCAAAGGAGGCCTGCTGCTTCTCCTGCCCCCCGGTGTCAAGCGCCGTCTTCTCCCCAGGTGAATGGTTCCGACGGGCCGGTGGCGAAGACCTGGGTGACCCCCATCAGCTTCCAGATTTCAGTCCCATGTCCCATTGGGCCTCAGGGGCAGGGACCACCCTTGTCCCCCTACGCCCCTCCCTCTGATTCTCCCTCTGGGCGTTAAAGGAGGGGGCGGGGGGGCGGGGGGCAGGAACAGAACGTGGCACAGAGAGGCTGCTGCTCTGAATCCTGCCATCTGGGGGCACCTTCTCAGGACCTCCACTCCCCTTTCCCCTCTCTGGTCACCCAGCGGGCACCGAGGCTCAGCAGTTGCCCGAGGCCCGCAGGGCTGGCAGGGGTTAATGGCAGGGGTTAATGGAAATGCTTGTGAGGTGGGAGAGGCAGGAGTAGGAGGAGGAAGCAAGGGAGCCCCTCTTCCAGAGTGGCCAGAAGTCAGGCAGGTCTGAGCACACATCTTGGCCACGTGACACTGGACAGATTCGTGGACCTCTGGGAGGCTTGCTTTCTCTGTCTGCAAAATGGGGATAAACATTATTTCCCTCCGAGCTACAGAAGAGGAGCACGGTGAAGGGACGAACAGCCAGGAGCTGGAGCCAGACTGTCTGACAACAGCTGTCAAAGCCTGCACAAGTGACCTAGTTTCACCCTCCCTCAGTTTCCTCTTCTGTGAAATGGGGACAATGCCAACATCTACCCCACAAGCTTATCACGAGGAATAAATGATTCGTGTTCGCAAAGCACTCTGAGATGGTGCTGGGTGTGTGGCAAGTGTGTTTAAATACAACACAGCCGGAGGCCCAGGTGGCCCAATGAGTGAAGAGCCCAGAAGTGACACCTGCAAGGCTCTAGATAAGCGGTGGTGCATCAGCATCACCTAGGAACTTGTTGAAATGCAGATTCTCAGGCTCACCCCAGGCCCACTGAGGCCGACACCCCGGACAGAACACGCCTTCCAGGTGACTCCCACACCACTCAAGGTCAAGAACCCAGGTCCTCCCATTAGAATCACCTGGAGAACTTTGAAAATAATCAGTGACGCCCGGCCCGCCCAGAGACACGGATTCAGCAGGCCTGAGGTGAGGCCCGGGCGTGGAGGGTTTAGAAGTTCCCAGGTTGGGCCGCCCCGTGGCTTAGCGGTTAAGTGCGTGTGCTCTGCTGCTGGCGGCCCGGGTTCGGATCCCGGGTGAGCACCGACACACTGCTTCTCCCGCCATGCTGAGGCCATGTCCCACATACAGCAACTAGAAGGACATGCAACTATGACATACAACTATCTACTGGGGCTTTGGGGGGAAAAAATAAATTAAAAAAAAAAATCTGAATTTAAAAAAAATAAAAATAAAAAAATAAAAGTTCCCAGGTGACTGTCATTTCAGAACCAACAATTATTTTCTTTTTTACATTAGGTTTTTGAGGACCAACGATTCTTGTTGCTGAAAAGTCGCCTGGTGGTCAAGCTCCCATCTTCACTCAGACAGCAGCCTCCACCTCACCTGCCCTCCCTTCTCTGGGGCAGGGCGTTGACACACAGCACCACACACACTGGGGCCACGCTGAGTGCCCAGCCTTCCAGCCTGAGGACCCACACGAAGAGGGAGGATTTGGGCTCAGGTGCGTCACGGATCCCTTTGAGATGTGATGCAACTTACGAGGCATTGTCACAGGAAAAAAAATGCATCTCCACCCACAACCAAACACAGGGGCTCCAAACCACCCCAAGGCCGTCTCTGGGCCCCAGTGAGACCTCTGCAGGCCTCAGTGTCCAGAGCACTGGGCTAGAGGACCCCGCAGAGCGGAGGGAGGGCCGAGGGCTCCACGTGGAGCCTCCTGTTTCAGAGGGACAGGCAGAGGTAGTGAGGGTGTGGCAGGATGCCCACTAGACCCCTTGGGTTCACGTCCAGCTCCACCATTAGCTGTGCATCCGGGCAAGTTACCCTCAGTTTGCATGTCTGTAAAATGGTGATAATGACAGCCCCGGACCCCTGGGGCTGCAATAAGCCAACGACTGAACACGAGAACCTGGGGTGGCCTCGGGAGAGTGAGTGTGAGTCTGTGCGCTTTTATCCTCACGGAGGCCCCTCTAGATCCCTATCATCTCCTCATGGAGGTCCCCCAAGGTCTCTGTCATCTCCTCATCGAGGTCCCCCCAGGTCCCTGTCATCTCCTCACAGAGGTCCCCCCAGGTCCCTGTCATCTCCTCACAGAGGTCCCCCCAGGTCCCTGCCATCTCCTCACAGAGGTCCCCCCAGGTTCCTGTCATCTCCTCACAGAGGTCCCCCCAGGTTCCTGTCATCTCATGGAGGTCCCCCCAGATCTCTGTCATCTCCTCATGGAGGTCCTCCGAGATCTCTGTCATCTCCTCATGGAGGTCCCCCCAGGTCCCTGTCATCTCCTCATGGAGGTCTCCCCAGATCTCTGTCATCTCCTCATGGAGGTCCCCCCAGAGTTTGTCCACTCTGAGAAGAATGAGAGAGTGGCTGGAGGCCAGCTTGTCCTGCAGTGTCACTTCCTTTCCCAATGACTCCTAACATAGAGAGCTCGATCACTGTCACCAGCCAGCTATGGGAGCTTGCTGGAGGCCCCTCTCCAGCCCCCTCTAGTCTCATTCCTGCAGCGTGGGGATCACCCCCACTCTAAACGGCTGTTTATTCACCTAACCAGGATCGACTAAGTACCCACCGTGTGCAGGGCTCATATTTACAGGGAACAAAGAGCCTTGGGTCTGAGATTTAGAGGGACAGGAGGCACTAAGTGACCACCCCACCAGGAAGAGACCCAGAGCAAGGCTTGGTGGGGAGGGAGAAGGGGCAGAAATGTGGTCAGGACCCCTGCAGGAGACACTGACTGTGGGCTCCAGAAACCACTGCTCTCTCCAGCCCCGTCAGGATTTTCTCCAAAGACACACTCCACCACGTCCAAGAATAAATCCCCAGAAAGGTCCCTGGTAAGGACTTAGCTTCCAGAAGACTCTTTTAAAATGAAGCTGACTGGGAATGTAAAACAGTACAGACACTTTGGGAAACAGTCTGGCAGTTCCTCAAACAATTACACCTAGAGTTACCGAACAACCCAGCAATTCCACTCCTAGGTGTCCACCAAGACAAAGGAAAATGCACGTCCACACAAAACGTGTACGCGAATGTTCACAGCAGCACTATTCACAAGAGTAAAAGTGGAAACAACCAAGTGTCCATCAATAGATGACAGATAAACAGAATGTGGCCCATCCATACACTGGAATACTACTCAGTCTTAAAAAGGAATGAAGCACCGACACACTACCACATGGGTGAACCTCGAAACCATGATGGTGAGTGAAAGAAGCCAGACACAAAAGGCCACATATTATATGATGCATTTATATGAAATATCCAGAATAGGCAAATCCGTAGAGACAAAAAGCAGTTGGTTAGGGATTAGTGGTTGCCAGGGGTTGGGGACCGGGAAGGGGGAATGACAGCCAGGTATAGGGTTTCTTTCTGAGGGGATGAAATGTTCTAAAATTGACTGTGGTGATAGGTGCACACTCTGTAAATTTACTAGAAATCACTGAATGTGCACTTTAACTGGGTTAATGTATGCTATGTGAACTATACTATATCTCAATAAAGCTAATAAAAATAAAGCCATGGGTAGCGGAGCCCCTCTCTGCCATCTGGGCAAAGAGCAGGCCCTGGCGGGAGGCTGTTCCAGCCTTCCTTTGCCATGGGGAGGGGCATGGGGGCCTCCGTCCCCCTCCTGACACCCTGCAGCCACTCTGTCCACCTCCTTCCTGTGAATGCCACAGCTCGTGTTCAATGACAACCGTCCTCAGTCCTCCTGTTACCGGGCTCTGAGGGGGGCTCTCACGGTATGAGGATTTCCCAGAAAGCTTGTTCTGTGGCCCCCACAGCTGGGGTTAATCCATCCAGAGGACCCCGCAGCCCATGCAGAGGAGAAGGACCCCTCACAGGACACGGAGGTGGAGTGTCCGATTTCAGATGTGACATGTGCTCCCGAGGGGTGGGGTTGGTGCAGGGCCCCCAACCTGGGGCTGCAGACTCCAGGGGGTCCATAGACACAATCGGGGGTCATGGGTAAGGAAATCAGCCTTGTTTCACTAACCTCTCCCTGAGACTTAGACACACAGCAAACCACACCAGCATTCCCCAAACCTGTGACTTGGTCACAGCAGAAACAGCACGTCCCTCGAGGGTGGCTGCGGACACCCTGCGGTAGTGTTACAGCCCAGGCCTGCCCGGCCAGAGTGGGCAAGAGAGCTCAGCAAGGGCCCCACTCTTGCCCTGTCGGACAAAGAGTGGCCAGCCAAGAGTGGCCTGGGCCCAGGACACGCAGAGCCCACAGCCCCGCACCTGCCCCTGCAGCCCCACAGATGCTGGCTCCAAGCTGGCTCCAAGCTGGCTCAGGGCCCAGTAAGAGACGTCCAGTACTGCCGCCGTCCCGCCCCAGGCCACTGCTGCCCAAGGCAAGGGGGACACAGAGGGCTGCCCAACCGTCTCCAGAAAGAGCAGCTCAGAGAAGAGCCTGAGGCTCCAGAGAGAGAGGAGCAGGTGGGGCCCGGTGGGCCAGGCGGTGGCCAGTGGCCAGTGCAGACCCCTCCATCTACCCCTACCCCAGACAACTCAGCATCCATAGGGCTGGGCCTGTAAGAGGCTCTTGCTGGCCCCCTACTGCTCCTCCCACCCGCAGCAGCATCCATCATGCCGCTCCTCTGACCTCGAGCCCCTAAGGGACCAGGGGTAGTGGCAAGTCACCCAACCAGACTCTGGGACTCCAGTGCCCCCTTCATTTCCCAGAAGCCCTGACTCCCCGGGAAGGAGGACCCTAAGACACATCTGGGGAGGAGAGAGGTCAGTGGCTAAACCATCTCCCCCAGCCCCACCTCCGACTCCTGGTCAGCCCTGGGGATGGAGCTGGACTGGGCATCTCCAGGTGGGGTCTGATATACAGGTTGGAGACCTTAACCCTATCTGGGGCCCCCTCAGCCCCCTCCTTCCCCCACTAGCTCCTCCTTCAGGTCTCAGTCCTTCAGGAAATCTGGCCAGACCCAACCTGGTCACACTGGCTCAGGGGCAGAGGGCTCCTTCCTGGCACCTGTCACAGTCCCCATTACACAGGCAGGAGGGCTGGGCACCCCAGGTTGATGGGCCCTTGAGCGAGGGGCTGTGTCTGTGCCCTGCTGCCCCCCAAGGGCCCCCAACACCTGGTGGTCATGGCCCCCACAGTCAGCTGGAGACCACTGCCCAGAGGTCAGTGGTGCCCATTCCGGCCCGCCTCTCCCTGTCCCCATCACCTCAAACTCAGGCCCAAGAGGAGAGGAGGAACGAGTTGGGTTTTCCAGAGGCTTCCCTCAGCCATCAACAAGAGTCCTTAGGGCACTGAGAGGAACAGGAAATGCCAAGGGGACCAGAAAAGTGGGTCTAGGGGCAGGAGGCAGAGGCAGGTTTGATGGTGTGATGGCCTGAGGTGTTCCCCACCCCCTCCCCAAAAGCCCCCTGACACGTGGGCACTGTCCAGGGCCCCTAGCTGGGCTGTGCCATCCTCCTATGGGGTATAACCCACCTCACAGAACGCCAGCCTCAGATAAGGTCCCCCCGAGACCACGATAAAGTGAGACGAAACAGGTCACTGTGCCACCCACGCAGTGCCAAGCTTTCCCCTCAAGGAGCTAAAACCATCTTTACCCATTACAGCTTCATCCCGGTGTGCCCCCCGTCCTGTGGATGAGACTGGCTGAGATCCCCCATCAGAGAAGTGCCCCTCTTTCTGACAGCACCCAATCAAGAGTGAACCCCACTTTCTCCCAGACACTCTCCACATCGCCACCTAAACCCCAACCCCACAGAAGGCTCCTCTGACCCCCTATCCTCTAACCCCCCGCCCTCACGGCAACAGGACCAAACCCAATCATTTCCCCGCGGGCGCACTCCTGGGGGCCTTGGCTGGAGGGCCCTGACACCCCTGAGGGAGTTCTGGGTGTTTCCACAGGAACTCCTCCTCTCTGACTGCTGTGGGTGGAGGGCAAGGCCTGGAGGTAGGGGTCTGCCGGCCTCCTGAGGGTCGGAGACTCTGAGGGGACTGAGAAGCCCCCAGCGCTGAGCCTGGTGGCCCTGTTTGCACGAGCTTGGAATCAGCCCCAGACAATCCCCCCAGCTTGCTGGGCTGGGGGTCCCGGGCCTTGGCTCCTTCTGCAGGATTTCACAGATGCGGGCTGTTCCCAGGACGGGGTTCTGCTCATCAGGCAGGTCAAGGCTGACCCGCTTTTTTTTTTTTTTTTTTTTTATTGATGTTTTAATGGTTTCTAACATTGTGAAATTTTGGGTTGTACATTTTTGTTTGTCCATCACCCCATATATGACTCCCTTCACCCCTTGTGCCCACCCCCCACCCCCACTGCCCGGGTAACCACAGTCCAGTTTTCTCTGTCCATGTGTTGGTTTATATTCCACATATGAGTGAGATCATACAGTGTTTGTCTTTCTCTTTCTGGCTTATTTCACTTAACATAATACGCTCCAGGCCCATCCATGTTGTTGCAAATGGGACGATTTTGTCTTTTTTTATGGCTGAGTAGTATTCCATTGTATATATATACCACATTTTCTTAATCCAATCGTCAGTCGAGGGACACTTAGGTTGCTTCCACTTCTTGGCTATGGTGAATAATGCTGCAATGAACATAGGGGTGCATAAGCCTCTTTGGATTGCTGATTTCAGGTGCGTTAGATAGATTCCCAGTAGTGGGATGGCTGGATCATAGGGCATCTCTATTTTTAATTCTTTGAGGAATCTCCATACCGTTTTCCATAGAGGCTGCACCAATTTGCATTCCCACCAGCTGTGTATGAGGGTTCCTGTTTCTCCACATCCTCTCCAACATTTGTTGTTTTTTTGTCTTGGTGATTATAGCCATTCTAACGGGCGTGAGGTGGTATCTTAGTGTTGTTTTGATTTGCATTTCCCTGATGATTAGTGATGTTGAGCATCTTTTCATGTGCCTATTGGCCATCTGTATATCTTCCTTGGAGAAGTGTCTGTTCATTTCCTCAAGGCAGACCCGCATCTTACCTCGAG
The DNA here is from genome assembly GCF_020826845.1 of Diceros bicornis minor. Taxonomy (NCBI): domain Eukaryota; kingdom Metazoa; phylum Chordata; class Mammalia; order Perissodactyla; family Rhinocerotidae; genus Diceros; species Diceros bicornis. Next base: position 36,125,017 of record NC_080771.1, on the reverse strand, counting down.
ACTTTGGGCCAAAATGGTACAAGCTCACGTCAGGTGAAGCTCTGGCTGCAGGGCTGGAGGAGCCACCTTGACACCGCCAGGCTTTCTCTGTCACGCTCCTCACAGGCTCCAGAGGAGGGCACAGGGCTGGAAACTGAGGCAGGGGTGCCGCTCGGGCACTGGAGCAGCCTGGGTGTCCAGCACCAGCACAGGCCCAGCCCCCGCCAGCTTCTGCTCCACGGTGGGGACTGTGTGGCCACAGGTGACGTCTCCTGTGCACAACAGGACAGCCATGCCGCACAGGGTTGTCACAGAGACCTGACGGGAAGGTGCACAGAAGGAGCTGGGCGCAGGACTGCTACACTGCGAACAGCAAGAAGTGGCAGCTTCAAAACACAGGGTCGAGCGAGAATAATATGTCCGTCCCTGACAGCAAGAGGAATTCTCATTCTCCCTGCCTCCCTCTCCTCACGACCTCCCCACCTCTCTGTCTGTCTCTCCCTCTCTCTCCCTCCCTCCCTTCTTCCCTACACTCCTTCCTCCCTCACCATCTCTCCACTAACTTCCTCCCCTGGCTCACACACTCCTGCCCTTTCCTCTTCCTGCTGGGCCACCAGCTAACCGCACACTCTGCGCCTGTGAACACCTCATGGTCACTGTCACCACGGCCACCTCTGGCCCCGAGAAAACCCTGACCACTGCTATATTTCTGAAGCATTCTCTCGGGGATCCACAATTAATTTCCTCCAGGTTGGATCCTGCATTGTGGACGCAGCCACTCAGCCCCAAGCCCGGGGCACGAGTCCCCACTCTGTCCAGGTGGCGTGGGACACTGGAGCCATGGGGGACTCCCGGCCGGGCTGTGGGCTGGGACCTTCATCCCCAGGGGGTTGACCTCCTGGGTCTCGTTTCTCCTAACAATCAGGCTGGGTCTGTGCAGACCCAAAGGGTCAGGTCGTGGCCTCCACGGCCAGGTGGGTCTCACCTCAGACCTGGCCCTTTGCACTCAGGCACAGCCACAGCCACACTGGTTCCCTGTGGCTCCCACGATGGCCCTGCTCCCTCTGCCTCTGGGGGCTCACAGATGCTCCTCCTGGAGCATCTGCAAAGCCTGCCCACCTCATTCCTGCCATCCTCAGATCTTTGTAGGAGAGTCACTCCACCAAAAGGCTTTCTCGGTTGCCCCTGATGCCCAGCGGTTCCTCCCAGCGCTGGGCCCAGCTCCCTCCAAGCCATCGGCATTAAGTGGGGAGCCATGTAACAGGCTCACCGACGACGTGGGTCCCCAGCCAATCCAACAGCACCACACCACCCCAGGGCTATCTGTTCACTGCCATGCCCAGGGCAGCCCACGGCCCAGCTCATAGTTGGTGCTCAATAAATACCCGTGTGGGTCTCAACTTCCCCAGGGATAACACTGCTGTTCTCTGCTGCTGGTAAAACAGACCTTACATACAGCCCGTTGAAACCTCTGTGAGAGAACTGGACAGTATCACCTGACCTCTTAGCCTGGGGGCAGTGGTCCCGGTTCTGTTAAACTGACATCTGCTGAGCACCTATTGTGTGCCTGGCACCGTCTCGCTACTCCAAGAGCAAGAGAAAGGGGCCCAGAGTTCATTTCAAGGAATCCACACCCACTGGGGAGGAGCACGCGAATGGGCAGTGGGGGTGGTCAGGAGTCAGGCGCCAGAGTTTAGTCACTGCGGTATCTACAATCTACAAAAACACTTAATAGGGGCCAGCCCCGCGACGCAGCAGTAAGGGCGCCAGCTCCGCTTCGGCAGCCCAGGGTTTGCGGGTTCAGATCCCGGGCGCGCACTGACGCACCGCTTGGCAAGCCATGCTGTGGCGGCGTCCCATATGAGATAGAGGAAGATGGGCACAGATGCTAGCCCAGGGCCAATCTTCCTCAGCAAAAAGAGGAGGATTGGCATCAGATGCTAGCTCAGGGCTGATCTTCCCCATAAGAAAAAAAAAAAACTTAATAACTCAACAATAAAAAGACAAAGTGGACAAGACTCTGAACAGACGTTTCTCCAAAGAAGACACACAAATGGCCAAAAGCCTACAAAAAGATGCTCAACATCATTAGTCATTAGGGAAATGCAAATCAAAACCACAGTGAGATATCACTTCACACCCACTAGGATGGCCATAATCAAGAAGACAGATAGTAACAGGTGTTGGTGAGGATGTGAAGTAATTAGAACCCTCACACGCTGTCGATGGGAACGTAAAATGGCTCAGATGCTCTGGAAAACAGTCTGGCAGCTCCTCAAAAGGTGAAACAGAGCCACCATACGACCCAGCAGTTCCAGTCCTAGGTGTCCACCAAGAGGACAGACAACATATGTCCACACAAGAGTGTGTACATGAACGTTCACAGCAGCGTTACTCACAACAGCCAAAAGGTGGAGCCAACCCAAGTGTCCATCCACTGATGGATAAACAAAATGTGGTCCATCCACACGATGGAATATCACTCAATCTTAAAAAGGACTGAAGGACTGGCACACAGGCAAGGTGGATGAACTCTGAAAACGTTATATTAAGTGAAAGAAGCCAGTCACAAAAGACCGCATTCCATTTATACGAAATGTCCAGAAGAGGCAAATCCACCGAGACAGAAAGCAGAGTAGCGGTTATCAGTGGCTGGGAGAGTGGGATGTGGAGTGACTGCTTAATGCATACAGCGTTTCTTTTTTGGGTGATAAAAAATGTTCTAAAATTAGGTTGTGGTGACAGTTGAACAACCTGTGAACATACTAAAAACTACCAATTGTACACTTGAAAAGGGAGAAGTTTACAGTATGTAAATTATATCTCAATATAGGTGATACCAAAAACATGTCACACGATACCCTTTGTGTCCTCTTGGGGTGCATGGAACTGACATGGTCTGACATGGAACAACCTCTATGATGTAATAAGGACAAGTGGGGAAAACATGAATTGCAGACCAGGGCCTATAATCCACCGTACCAGGCGCATGCTCAGAAATCTTTGCCTGGTCTCGGATTCCACCTTCAGGACGGCCCTATGAGGGCTGATAGTCGAGGAGCCGGGGTCTGACTCAGTCCTGTGCTGTGTGCATGCCGAGGCTTCCAGAACCCCCATCTTCCATGTGACTTGGACAAGTCACTCTATCCCCAGCCTTGGTTTCCTCAACTGTAAAATGGGCACAGTAGCTACGTGGACCTGGCCTCACGGGGTGGGGAGATGATAAGACAACATAATGATGAAAATGGTGGCCACGTGGCTGGGACAAGCAAGCCTTGAGTCCCCACCCCATCTCTGCTCCTGGTGTCGCCCCACCTTCCCCAGGCGTACCCAAGCCTCAGCCTGACTACATAGTCCACCACCTAGCTCGAGTCAGCCATGCCTCTCCTCCCTCTTCTGCCCTCTTCCTCTCCGCCCCATTCTGAGTCCTGGGGCTTCTCCCCTCCAGTGACGGCCTCTCCCCTGACTTCTGGTGGGAAGAGGGAGGTGGCTCCATTTAGATCCAGACTCACAATCCCACTGCACCCTCGCCATCCTCACCTGGCCGCACGCAGCTTCTCACACTGAGCATGGTCCAAATGCGACCTTTGGCCCCACACCACTCCTTGCCTAGGGTCCCCTCTGTCTTACATGGGAGCTGGCTGTCCTGGACTCCGCCCACCTCCAAATTCTTAGGGTTCTGGTTCTCCCCAACCCACTGCCCCGCCCAGATCCAGGCCATCATCCCCTCTCCCCTGGACACCTGCATGCCCTCCCGGGGCCCCCAGCTTCTAGTCTGGCCCCCATTTCCTTCTCCATCCAGCAGCCAGAGCACTTATCCAAACACAATCGTACAACTACCACACAGCCCAACAACTGCACTCCCACGCATTTATCCCAGACAAACGAAGACGTCTGTTCACACAGAAACCTGTCCATGACAGTTTGTAGCAGCTGCATTCACAACAGCCCCAAAGGGAAATACCCTGATGCCCTCCACAGGTGAATGGTTAAACAAACCCTGGTCCAACCCACCATGAAGTACTAGTCAGCAACAAAAAGGAATGAACTATTGATAGAGCAGTGACCTGGATGGATCTCCAGAGAATTACAGTGAGGGAAAAATCCCGAAAGATTATATGCCGTATGATTCCATTTATAGAACGTTTTTGAAATGAGAAAATGTTAGAGATGGAGAGAAGATCTGTGGTTGCCAGGGGCTGAGGAGACACAGGGGTGGGGGTGGGGGGGAGCTATGAAAGGACGACACAGCGATCCTTGTGGTGACGGAAGGTTCTGTATCTGACTGTATCAGTGTCAACATCCTGGCCGTAACACTGAACTGGAGTTTGCAAGATGTTACCATTGCGGGAAACTGGGCAGAGGGTGCAGGGGGTCTCTCTGTACGATTCTCACAACTGCATGTGAATCTATGATCATCTCGAAATAAAAGGTTTAATTACAATAACACAAACACAGACAGCATTACTGCCCTGCTTAAATCGTCCGGTGCCCTTCCCTGGCTTCCAGACAAAACCCAAAGTCCCTCCCATGGCCTGGAAGCTGTGCTCAGACATCTCCCTGCTGCAGCCACACACCTCTCCCTTCAGTTCTCTAAACAAGCCGTGCCTGCCCCAGCCTCCGGGCCTTTGAATATACTCTTGGCCCTCCCTGCACCTCCTTCTCCCACTCTCCACAACTGGCCCCTCATGTCCTCCAGCTCTCTGCCGATCTGCCATTCATTCATCATCCAACCATGATTTCTGGAGCTCCCCCCGACGTGCGGCCACAGTGAGGAACCCACCAGACCCTGTCTCTTGTCCTCCCGGAGCTTCCAGTCCAAGGGCAGGAGACAGCCATGGAAGCCAGTTTAACAGTGCACGGGAGCTTGTGCACTAACGGAGGGCCTGGAGGCGCCATGGGGGTCAGAGGAGGGGTGCCCCACACCTGGCAAACCCACAGTTTATCCCACACCATCCTCACCAAACTGCATTTCAACTACAGTCCTGCACTGCATAATGACATTTCGGTCAACGACAGACCGCACATATGACGGGGTCCCATAAGATGAGTACCATACAGCCTAGGTATGTAGGACGTTGTACCATCCAGGTGTGTAAATGCACTCTGTGATGTTCGCATGACAATACTGCCTAAGGACACATTTCTCAGAACATGTCCTCGTCATTAAGTGATGCACGATTACATTGCCTTTTTTAGCCAGAGCCACCCACAAGCAGCCAGGCCTCTGAACCCACCAGAAAGCAACCAAACAGCCAAGGGCGTGGCCACAAAAAGATTACGCACAAAGGTTGGCTGGACGGTCCCCAAGTAGGCACAGGGCGCCAGCTCATGGCCCCCTGGCTTTGCTTCTACAACCAGCCCCCCATGAAGCCTGCAGTGGTGTGTGATCCCTGCCCACCAGGTAGGCCCCACCTGCTACTCCCGGGAGGGCCCTCCTGGCTTCCCTTAGTACCTGAAACCCTCCCAACTGAAACTCCCTCCCGGGCCTCCCAACAGTAAGACTGCCACCACCTCGGCCTTGAAATGTCTCATTTTACCCGTCCTCACCCTTGAGGCCGAGGCAGACTGGGAGGGGGACAGGTGCTTCTACAGGTGTGGTCCTCAGGACCAGCTGCATAAGATGGCCCAGGTGTGTGATCCTCTTGTAGACTCCTGGGCTCTCTTCTGGGGATCCTGTCCAGGGAGACCGTGTCAGATGACTCGGACCGGTGACCACAGGTGGTTGAATCCCTGCTTCAGCATTTTCCACTCTACCTGCTCCTGGTCTTCATTTTGGATTCTCAGACCCGCAGGAACATGCTGGGTTCTCAGGCCGCGGGAGGGCCCTGGCTCTGGCGTTCCTCCCGTTTCCTGCTCGCTATGCTCAATGACCATCAAGCTGGGCATGTCTCGGCACCCGTAGAGAAAGGAAGGGTTCTTACCCTGGGGTTCAAGGATAAGTTTCAGGGAATCTGTGAACTCCCAGAAGGGTCCACAAAACATCGCCTGCGTGCAGGGACTTCCACGGGTCCCGAGAGAAGACCCACAGCTTCATCACACTCGCAGAGGGGTCTGGGAGAAACCACAAGTTCAAGAGTTACTGGGCAAAGGCCTCCCATGGGCCTGGCGCAGAAGGCCCCATACGGCGTCATCCTTCTCTGCCTCTGCTTTGCTGCGAGGCCATGGGCAAGGAGCCCAGGCTCCTCCATGGGCCTCAGCTCCCCCATCTGTAAAGTAAGGGGGTGGCTGAAATGATTGCTCCATCACTGGGTGCTGGAGACAGCTCTGGGGCCAGTGGAGCCCCGCTGCCCACCAGCCACATGACCTTATCAAGCCACGTACCCCTGAGAGCCTCACTTTTGTCATCTCTTAAATGGGAGCACATGGCTTACCTCAAAGCATAGTTTTAAGGAATAAAAGAAATAACATTTATGGTAAAGTACACAGCCCAGTACTCAGAACAAAGCAGATGTTCAAAACTGTGAATATCCTTTGGAAGGAATCTCCCTGGCTTTGGGTTTCTACGTTATCAAGTATGTGCTTAGGAGCACTTTGAAACTGAAATCTATAAGACATTGTAGTGGGTTGAACTGTGTCCCCCAAAAAAGACATGTCCACGTCCTAACCCCTGGTACCTGTGAATGTGCCTTTATTTGGAAAAAGGGTCTTTGCAGATGCAATGAAGTTAAAGGTCTTGAAATGAGATCATCCTGGATTTTGGCTGGGCCCTAAATCCAATGACACATGTCCTTGTAAGAAACAGAAGAGGAAAGGGCACAGACACAGAGGAGAAGGCCACGTGCTGACAGAGGCAGAAACATAACAGTGCCACCCTATGCAGGTGGTCCTAAGGTCCACACCTGGAGAAGCACCTGTCCCCCTCCCAGTTGGCCTCTGCCTCAGGGATGAGGACAGTTAAAACGAGACATTTTATTTTATTAAATAAAGCACAACATCTATTTCATGAGCCACTTGACCTAGAGTTTGAAAAACTCTTGCCAGAGCAGCAACTCTTGGCCTTCCTGCTTTTATCACATCCCCAGGCCAAGATGCCACCCTCCAGCATCCTGGCTAGAGTGGCGTTGGATGGAAGCCCAGCACACGTCCCTCATCGAAGCTCTCCCAGTGATTCTGACATGCAGCTGAGGCTGCTCTAGACAAGTGGTCCTCAGCCTGAGCTGCGCATCAGGATCAGCTGGACAGTTTAAAAAAAAATCCCAATGTCAGCCTGCACCCAGACCACCTCAGCTAGCATTTCTGGGTGGGGCCTGGCCATCAGCATTTTTCGAAGCACCCAGATGACTCCATGCACAGCCGAGGTTGGTACTGGTGTGCTACAGCGGTGCTTCCCACTCTCGAACTGCCTGGGCATCCCGCAAACACGCGGATTCTGACCCTGGAGGTCTGTGGGGGCCTGAGATTCTGCATTATAACAGTCTCCCAGGGGACCATGCCTGGTGATTCTACTATGCAGCCGGGGTTAAGGGGCACTAGCCTAGATCCATGGTTCTAAAGTTGGGGTCCCCAAAACAGCAGCATCAGCAGCATCTGAAACTTGTAAGAAATGTAAATCCTTGGGTGACATCTCAGGCCCAGAAATTCAGGGGTGGGCCAGCAATCTGTGTTAACATGCCTTTCAGGTGGCTCTGATACACGCTCAAGTGTAGGGAGCACTGGCCTAGAGTAAGAGACAGTGACAGGCCAACACTCTGCCCAATTTCTGTGCCACCAGCAGCAGACTGACCCTCGATTCTTTTGGGGGTCTCCAAAAGCAGCAGGGAGCCCTCCCTGGGTCCCAATCCACAGCTGTGACATTCCTGGGAAGGCAGAAGATGGCACACATTGAGAGGGAGCAAGTGTTCTCACTCGATCACAGAGATGATAAGACTGAAGCTGAGGACACGTCTCCTTCAAAGTCAGCAACTTCAGTCATGGGGGAATGGCCACCCTAATACCTGTCACTCACACTCGACTCAGGTGTCCCCTCTGCTGGAACGCCTCTGCTACTCCCTCAAGGACACACACATCTCCCCCTTTCCATCTCAGAACTCTCACCTGCAGTATTCCCATGCAGGATCCCCAAAGTCTGGCATGAGAAACCCCTAAATATTTCACATGTTTTAGTTTTGCATCCAGACTGCATTTTCTTTTTGGTAGAAGTCACATCATCCTATTTCTTGTATTTTATTTTTGATTTGTTTCTTTTTTTCCAGTCCCCTACATTACCACAAACTACACACTACATAGTGCTATAGACTGCGTGTGTCCCCCCTAAAATCCGTATGTTGAAACCTAACCCCCAATGTAATGGTATTAGGAGGTGGGGCCTTTGGGAGGTGATTAGGTCATGAGGGTGAGGCCTTTGTGAATGGGATTAGTGCCCTTACAAAAGAGACCCCAGAGAGCTCCCTGGCCCCTTCCACCACATGAGGACACGGAGAGAAGTTGGCAGTCTACAACCCCCTCACCAAACAACGAATCTGTCAGAGCCTTGATCTTGGACTTCCCACCCTCCAGAACCATGAGAAACAAATGTTTTTTGTTTAAACCACCCAGGCTGTGGTTTTTTGTTACACCAGCCCCAAATGGACTAGACACAGAGTCAGTGCTCAGCAATATATCCAGGTGGATTCTGAAGTTGCACCTGAGCTTTCTGTCTTTGCATCTTGAACATAGTAGGAACTCAGTAAATGCTTCTCAAATGACTGAACGGATCAAGCCGAGGAAGAGGTGGCAGTAAAGAAACAGTCAGAAAGTGGGTAGATGAAAAGGAACTTATTTTTCTGATTGTCTGTGCTAGCACTTTGCAGTGAACGCTGCTCATGAAATAGTGCTCCGAACTGTCCCCTGGTCATGATTGCTTCACAGCGTTAGAACGGCGTCACTCTATTATTCACTGTACTCAACACCATCCCTCTTACTTACGTAAAACACTGCCCAGTCTCTTATGAACAACGACAGAGCCAATCACGTCACAAAACTGATCAGGGGATCATAACAGTGACACTTTAGAGAGAGGGTTCAAACTCTCCTTGAACAGTCTATGTCCAGTTCTAAGTTCTTGCAATGAGATGGATGGGTGAAATGATGATGGTGAATGAAGTTACCAAATACTACTGCATTTGCACAGTTCACTCATTCCACAAATATTTATTGAGTGACCACTGTATGCCGGCACCATTTTAGTCCCTCAACACAAAGTAGTGATAGGCACAGACACACAGCCCTTCCTGCATGACGCTTACACTCCACGCCAGTGCATCCAAAAGAACCTTCCATGACAATGGAAATATTCTGTCTCTGCACTGTCCAATAAGGTAGCCACTAGTCACATGTGGCTATTGAGTACTTGAAATGTGGCTAGTGTGACTGAGGCACTGAAATTCTAAACTTTACTTCATTGTAATTCATTTAAATTTAAATTCAAATAGCCACACGTGGCCAGTGGCCACTGGATTGGGTAGAGCTGGTCTAGATGACTAATCCATTGATGCTGATTTAAGGAGAACGGTGGCAAAACAGTCTTTCTTTGGCTGCTGCCTGTGGTTCTGCTCTTGTAACCTGTCAGCTCCGTGGGAACTGAGCACACACCACTCGAAGCCCTTCAGAGTGACTTCTACCAGTCTCAGTGAGAACCCACCCCAAACCCACCGCCAACAGCTAGGAGATCTCTCTCAGGTCACCAAGAGACACCTAGAAGGCACTCACCTATTTTAGAAAAACTGACAGGATTGGGTAAAAAATAGGCAAATCCTCCCCCAGTGGTGGTGTTTCCTGGAGGATGGAATCCACACACTGACAGAGCGGGAGCAGGCAAACTTCTGATGGCCGAGTGTGCTGGGGGGTCAGGGCCAGGTGGTCACTGGCAAGGAGATGCGGTTTAGCTGGAAGAGGTGGCCTGGAGGGAATTAGAGCAAAGCTGGCCATCAGACAGCCTAGGCAGTGTGTGGGGGGCGCTCTCCAGGGTGCTGAACATACCACTCCTCTCTCCTCCTAAAAGACACCTTGGACCCAAGAGAGCTCCTTGCTCTAGTCCACAGAGCCTGTCTGTGGCAAAGCCAGGACCCGTGCAGCGCCGGCCTTCACAAGCCACATGGCCTCTCACAAGCCAGGAAACTACAAACTGGGGGAGCAGCTGATCCAAGACTGGCCAGACCATTGTGGAAAATTCAAACAAACATCGCCCTTTTTTCTACTCATAAATCTAAATATCTTGTCATCATCTAATGACACAATGAGTGTTATATACAGAATTGTCAGCTCATAGTTGACAGCTAGTTATCTTTAGAGTGGGGGAGGCCTAGGGGAAATTGAGGAAGAAAAAGAGCCTTGAAGAAAAATAGCAGCAGTTCCTGGCCCTTCCCCTATAGCCACCACTAGCCTTTGTTTTTCCGGGGTCTTCCTCTCTCTAGCTGGGTGTCCTCAGAAAAGATGGGCCCACTGTCCCCTCTGCCCTCAGGTTCACTGTGTTCACTGGTAACGTCAGCTAGGACTACCACTAACTAGCCGGGAGATGGCTATTTTCGGAGGGCGCTGATCCTCAGCTCCTTCCCAGCTTCCTAATACAAAGCACGTCACACCGCTGCAGGGCTGCGCTGGGCGAGAGGAGTCTTCAATAGCACTTCTTTCTCAGCTAGTATTGGCAACGAACAACTAGTTATTTGCTTTTTGTTTCTCGTTTCACCTCGTGGAGCCTTCTCCCTCCCCAAAGTGGCTGCAAGAGAGTCTCTGAGGAGATGCGCGTTGGCCTCCAATAGCTGAGTGCTTCTTTTGTTTCTGAAATGAGTTCCTATTGGTGTAACAGCTAGAATATCTGAGTTGATGGGCCTGCTGCCTCCTAACCTGGGCATTTGGATTTAAAAAAAGAGTTTACTTTCACATATTGATGACCAAAAATATGCCCAGTGGTCACTCATTTTGTCTGGATGAGGGTTTTTCCCCCTTAAAAGGGGACTTCACTGCACAAAGTTGTATCTAAAGTGGAAACGAAGCGTCCGGCTCCATCTGTGATCTGAGCCCTCCCTCAGGGCTGGCACTCTCCCACACGGGGTAATGCTTCTCAGGAGCAGGAATCGGTAGGGGTTGGGGTTGGGAGTACTTGGTGAGCAGAGCTGGGAGGGCACAAGTGGCTGCGTTTGGGGGGATGGGGTGGAGAACATCTCTGGGTGACAGGTGTATTGTGCGCGTGTGTGCGCAGGCGCAGGGGGATCTGAATTCTGACTGTGGGCGTGTGTGATTTGTGTGGGCTGAGGGATCTGGGCCGGTGAACGGAATCTGTGTATGAGGGGGAGAGGCTGGGTGTGTGACATGACTCATATCTCTCAGGGTGTGGGAGGGTTTATTTGTGGGGGGGTAACTTTTGGTCCAAGATGTCCTGTATACACGGTACTCAGGAGGAAATATTTACCTGTGCAGCAAAGCACAGGGGTCCAGCCAGTGGAGAAGAGGCAGCGCGTCTCAGGGGGACTGGAGGCGGGCAGTGTGTGGGGGTCTGTGTGTGCATTTGCCTACAGCTTGGGGCTGCTTGCTCCCAGAAGAGAATCGTGTGGAGGAAGAGGAAGGAGCAGGGAGACAGTTTTGCACAAGGGAGTTTAAAGAGAGGTGTTCCACACAAAAACACAGGTCTGCAATCGTTGTCCTGAGCGTGAATCCTGGTGCCGCTCAGTGCTCATCAGCCAAGTCTGCTTCTCTGAGCCTCCGCTTCCCAATGTGGGAAATGGGAGGAGAGAGAAAACCAGCGCTGGAGAGGTACAGGAATTGAGTGCTGTAATTCATGCCAACACCTGCCGCATGCCTGGCCCACAGTAAGTGTTTAATATTACTTAATATTTATTACCATTTTCATTATCATCATTATCATGTCTGGCTATTGGTTCTAATAATGATCATTATAAGTGACATTTATTGCTTGTGAACTGTAATAATAAAATAGTGATAAACAATAACAAATGTTTACTATATTCCTGGCATAGCCATGGGTGTACACCACCTCAGTTAATCCCCACCTACTCCACAGATATTATCAGCAGCCCTTTGTACAGATGAAGAAACAGAAGCTCAGAGAAGTTAAGTAACTTGCCCATGGTCACAGAGCGGAGCAAAGGCACAGCCAGGATTCAAGCCCAACAGCTGTCAACTCCACAGCATGTGCTCCTGCCACCCCACGCCCCCACCTCACCATCTCCGTGGGGTCACCCGACAAGACTGTGTAAGCCACTCAGCTCACTTCAATGAGCCGCGCCTGCCTTGTGCTCAGGAGGGGATGAACCTGGAGGCGGAGGAGTTGGCAGAAGCATCCCCAGTTGAAATGGATTCCATACCAATCCCAGCTACATGTAGAACACATCTGCCGTCTATATGTTATTCATGGAAATCGCTGTTTCCCCAAATCAGCACCCGGAGCTGGGCTGAAGTTTGGAAGCTTTGCTGTTGTCTGCCCGACATTCCACCCCTTGTGCAAAGGGAAAGTTGCATTGGAGTCAAGACCATTACCTCATTGAGGGTCTGCTTGCCCTCTCTGAAGCGTGACCTCTCACCGCCCACCAGCCGACTTGGGGGAAGGCATCGACACTCACTGCTCTGTTCTGGCGGATGATGACACCCCACTCTGGCTCTGCTCACTTGACAGACTGCTTGCGGGCACGCATTCTCAACAGTCACCTCCTTCCTAATTAGAAGAGGGGACCATGTTCCAGAAAAGTGGCCCCAGACATCTGGACCTGGTTATCCTAGGCCAGAAGGGTCACTTTGGCTTTCCATCATGTCACGTCGCCGACCAAAAGGGAGCAGCCAGCCCTGGGGCCCTGCATCTGTGTGTCTGCCTCAGTTGGCATACAGGCAGTATGATGTGGGAGAAAGGGAGCTTGGCCCCAGACAGATCAGGGCTCAAACTCTCGACTCTGCCATCAAAGGATGGGGGCCCTGCCTGTCACACAGGCTCCTGGGCCTCACTGGCCTCACCTGTAAAATGGACATGATCCCCTCCTTTCCATCGTGTGAGACTCAAACATGACAATGCAGAGGGAAAGTGCTTTAGGGATCGGAACACTGCATAGCCAGTTGGATGGCGGATAAAGACCCAAGGACATTGATGCAATAAAAGAAGCATTTCTTACAACATGTCAGACCCTAAACTCATGGCCAGCCACAAAATCAGATATTCTCTTCCCTGGAGTAACCGCAATGTAATCACCTTCCCTCTAAAATGGAAGCTCCATGAAGACAAAGATTTTTGCCTGCTCTGATCACTGCTCTCTTCCTAGAGCCCAGGGCACCTGCTCATCGTAGACAATCAGTAGATATCTGGTGAATGAAGGACAGAATTCTGTCCAGGGAAGGCGGGCAGACTGGGGTGCTAGACCTCACTGTTAGATATTCTGGGGAGTTTCCAGAGAAAGGGGCCTGGCTCCTCTCCTCCCCATGCTCCTATGTGACGCCGGCCTGCACAAGACCATGAAGCTGCTCTCCTGGCTCGGACACCACTGGGAGCACCTCTGGAGGGACAGACCTGCAGAGCAGCCTGGACAGAGCCCTGGGGAGGCAACCACCCCTGGACTCCCAAACAGCCCAGGCAGGAGTACCAGGCTGCTCAGCCGCCCACCTCAGCCACCTACATCTGCTGCCCGGGCCTTGCCTTGCCGGCACCCGCGCGCGCGCACACGCCCACGGCCTAGAACCCAGGGAGGGCCGTCTGCTCTGCCGCCCCGGCGCCCCAGGGTCAGGGAAGCTCTCCAACCCGCCCCATGAAAACAACAACAGCACAGAAGAGGCCGCCTGGGATGGGGCTGGGCACGGCTTTGACAGGCAGGAACATTATATAATTAACTGCCCCCCACGCCTCCTCCCCTTTGAGTAATAATGAGCCCTGCCTTTCAGTTGCATAAGCCAAAATAATAATTACTCTCTAGCCCTCCATCACTCCTGGACGTGGCCGAGGAGCAGGTGTTTAGCACTTGCTTCACGCGACTTGGAAGCAGCGAGCAGGCAGGGAGAAGATCACACATACGCTCATGATTTTTATGCCCAGCAGAAGCACACAAGTCACTGCTGTGCCTCAGTCCTTTCCCAGGCATCCATGCCTGAAAAATTACCAAGCCGCCAAGAGGGAGGCATGGAGCCACTTCCGAGGATGAGCTCCTAGATGGGGGAGGGGGCATGTGGAGGGCAGGTTTGCTTGGGGTCTGGCTTCCAGGAACAGTAAATGCTCTATGGCTGTCAGACGCACTGAGGAGTGGACACTGGAGTGTCTGGGACAGGGGGCAGCCGCAAAACCGGCCAAGGCTTCCTGCACAGAAACCATCTTACAGCAGCAACGGGCGGGCGGGCAGCTCGCCGGCTTCCGGCAGCAGATCAGCCCTGACTGTGGTGGCATCTTAGAATGAAGGCACAGAGCATTCCCTAAACTAACGGTGAAAATGATTCAGCCGCTGAAAGGCGAGATTCCTGGGCTCTCGCTAAACAGATGGGCCTCCCTCCCTCCCTCCCCCCCTCCCCCAGCAGCCTGCTCCAGCAGAGCTGGCTGCGCATCCAACCACCCAGAAGTTCACTGCCTTGCTGTGTTGGTGTGGGGTCACGGCCCCCGCCTCTAGCTCTTCCAGTTGCTCCCTTCCCTTGGCTTGGGTTGATCAGGACTAAGGGAGGCCCTTAGGCATCGCATGAAATCAAGAAGCAAAGCTGGGGCCTGACTCCAGGAGGCCGGCACCAAGGGAGCTCTGCCAACAAGGGGAGGGGGCCCTCTGCCAGGCCCCCTGGCCCTTGGCGCACCCCAGAGGAGGCCCTGGGCCCAGTCTGGCCTTTCCAGTAGGTCTCTGACCTGCTCTCGGATGATGCACTGACACTCTGCTCAGCTCCGCGGCTCCCAGGCCTGACTCTGCTCCTGGAAAGCCCCCAATACCTTTCAGCTGGCACAGGGGCGCTGTCCCCCACCAGGCAGTGGGGCAACCTGTAGCCAGGGCTGCTGTGGCCTCCAGGGAGCCCCAGGAAAAGCCCCAGGTGCCCCCAGCCCCGCTGGAGGGAGAATCTCAACTTCCCCAGAGATAAACAGAAGAGGCAAGAGAAGAAGGTGCCCCTCGGCCCAGCCCCCGTCCCGGCCGCCCGCACGGGCGCACCTACCGCCATCCGAGTAGGTCTCCGTGCCGTAGCCGTCCTGCAGCCCGTTGCTCCAGGTCCCTTCGTACTTGGCTCCGTTGCCCGTGCACTCCCGCACCCCGTAGCGCCCCTTAAATCCGTGCGTCCACTCGCCCTTGTACACCCACTTCCCCTTGCTCTCCAGGCCGATGCCGTGGCGCTTGCCCTGCGCCCAGGTGCCCTGGTACGTGTTGCCACTGGGCCAGGTGTAGACGCCCAGCACCTCGAAGCCGTGGCTCCACGAGCCGCTGTATTCGCCTTGGCCCTTGGGGCCGGTGCAGACGCCATGGCCGTGCGCCTTGCCGTCCTCCCAGCCTCCACAGTAGGACCCTCCATCGTCAAAATTAAACCTACCCCCACTGGACATGCATGTAACTCGGTTTGCAAATCCCGCAAACGGTGAAAAAAAAAAATAAGGCGATCAACAAACCGGATTCCTGGTTGGCTGGCTGGCTGGTTTTGTTTTGCTTTTTTTTTTAAGGAAGAATGGAGAAAGCAAAAAACAGCGAGCAGATCCCGAGCGGCGGCGGCCGCGGCGCCGGCTTCGGTGGAATTTAAGTCAATTGGGGGCGATTATTCATTTTCGAGCTGCGCCGCGGAGCCTGACCAGCGTCTCGCGCTCCCGCTGGAGACAGGACCGGAGGGTAGGAGGGGGGAGGGGAGGGGTGGGGAGGGGACGGGGAGGGGGAGGGAGGGGGAGGGAGGGGGCAGGAGCAGGAGCGTGTGGTGCCAGCGGCTCCACCTCAGCGGCAAGTGCCCCTCGGAGGCGAGCCCGCCCGGGGCTGGCCGCGCAGGCCGGACGGGCGGGCGACTCAGGCCCGGGGCACAGCCCCTCACCTGCGGCTGCCGCGCTGCGGGCGCCCGAGGGCGGCGGCGGGGCCCGCGGGCGGCGGCGGCACGGGCGGTGGCGCGGGCGGCTGCACCATATTGGAGGCCGCGGGCCGGGCCGGGCCGGGGCGGCGGCGGCGGCAGCAGCAATGCGGCGGGTCGGGAGGAGGAGGCGGCGGCGGCGGCGGCGGCGGCGGCGGCGGCGGCGGCGGCGGCGGCGGCGGCGGCGTGCGCTCTGGGCCCGGCTCGCGCGCTCGGGCCGACGCGGCGCGCGCCCGCACCCCGCCCGCCCGCGCCCCCGCCCCGCCTCCCGCACCCCGCCCGCCCGCGCGCCCCGGCCCCGGCCCCCCGCCCCGAGCGCGCGGGCGGCCTGGAGAGGGGCGCTGCCCGGCCTGGCGGAGGGCGCGGGGCGCGGGCGGGGCCCCCGGGCGCCCCGCCCTCCCGCACCCCACGGCCGGCGCTCCCGCCCGCCCGACTGCCCCCCTTGCCGGGGCCGGTCTGGAAATAGGGGTCCAGCTAGGGAGCCACAGCCCCACCTTTCCCAGCACTTAGATTTAAAGGGACAGGAATTGCGTAATGGGAAGGCGCCCAGCACCCAGAGCGCTCTCTGTCCCCTCCCGGGAGCCGCGAGGTGAAGCCCGCCAGAGCAGGCCCAGGGCGGTCTGGGGGCGCCCCGAAAGTTTCCGCTCCCCCACCCCGCGCCTCGCCCCTCGCGCCTGGCTCCTATACGCGACGCCTCCCCCTGACTTGACTGAAGAGGCTCTAGGCAGACCACAGGTGGTTTTCCCTATGACAAATAATCCGTCTTTTTTCCTTACAGGCAGTTTGGGTCCACATGTGGGAGGAAGGGGGGAGCTCGCCTCAGAAAACAGGACTTTGGCGAACGCCCCCTCCCCATAAATTAAGAGAAAGTCTGGCCATATGCACGCATCTTGGAGTAAAGACACCCAAATTCCGTCCCTTCCCTGCGCCCTGGCCAACAGGTAGCCCCCCACTCCGGCAGCGGTCGCACTTTGGGGGAGCAAAGTGGGATCGCCATTCGCGTTGCTAAGTCTCTCTCCACACGTACTCCCACCCCCTACCCCCACACCCAAGAGATGGTGTCTGATTCCTGGATCCGAGTATCCTGGGACCGATTTAAAATGCATTTCCTGGACTATAAATCCGCAGGCAGAAGCCCGTGTTCCCAGCCCTCCCAGGGAACGTGTGCGGCAAATGGCAGCAGCCAGGGATGCGGAGCACCGGTCTGAGCTAATAGGAGTGCGGGCAGGGTAGCCGCGTGGAGCCAGGATTTGCAAGCCAGGCCACGGAGCCTGAGATTTAGGACGCAGGAAAAGGTGCAGTTTGAAGCATCTAATGTGCTGGGGGCCCTGCTTGCAACTTCTCCCGCCTGCGTGGTTCCCACCTTTGGCTAAACAGACTCTCACTGAAAAACTAGCCCCTCCTCGGACTCCAGGAGTTCAAGTCAACTTTCTGTCTTGCCCTGGGCACCAAAAGCCCCCTTTCTAAAGCGCCACCAGCCTGGAGGGCAGTCCTCTTACCCACCCCCCTGCGCAGGGACATTTAGGGCCTCTCCAGTTTTGCTTTGTGATTTGCAGTTACACTGTTCAATGCCCCTTCTGGTTGGTGTCCCGCTGTGCTATCTGGAAGGTTTCTCTGAATGCCTAGGGGTGGGCGGTTGGGTCAAGCACACCTTGGACTTAATAGAAGCTGCTACATGGCTCTCCAGAACACCTGGAGTGATCTCTTTCTCAGCCTGCAGGGCCCTCGCCCTTCTGGTTCTCCACTTTCTGGCCAACACTTTGTGTTTTCAGACTTCCTATTATGTTTCCATTTATTTATTTTGTCAATCTAAATGGGTATGAAATAGCATCTCAGGGCTGTTTGATATAAATGGAAAATTACATATTGTGAATGTGTAGGCAAAAGACTGCAGACTTTCCTCACCAGGTTCAGGTTCAAATCCTGCCTCCAGGGCCGGCCAGCTGTATGGCTTTGGGCAGTCACTTAATATGTCTGAGCTCAGTTTTTCTCATCTGTAAAATGGGCATAATCATAGATCCCATAAGGTTGCTGTGAGAATTCAAGGAGCTGGGCACCCAGCACATGGTAAGCACTCAAGAAGTGGGAAGTGGTGCTGTTATTAAGAGGCTAGCCCCCAGGGAAGGTCATGGATTCTACATGGGACACCCAGCCTTCTGCCTGCTCCCCCAACACTGTTGACATAAAATTGCCATTTCTCTTGTACACTCTGCACTTTCTTTCTTCCATTTTAGTTCCAGCCCGTTTTCTGCTGATTCAGCAGCTCTTCCTCATAAGAGCAGTGGATTGCACCTGAGATCTTGTTGGAAAATAGTGATTGGTTCCAAACAATTACTGGTCAGTACCTTCTACCTCTGGGTAACGCATCCCTTTACCCCTGGCACTTCCAATACAGTACCTCCCCGGCCCCGCAACTGACCCTCCCTCCTCAGCCGTGTACCGTCAGGTTAGCTCCAGCAGTGACAGACTGTCTTCTCTGAAATGCAGATATCAGAGGCATTCATTTTGTGCAATTTGAAAATGGTTCTCCCGTAAAGTAGGGCTGGCGGTATTGATTTCATTTTGGAGGAAACTCTCCAAGGCTATAAACACAGTACCACCCAGCAATTTCAAAACAAAAACCAGGGAGAAAAAACAAGAAGCTCTACCACCACGCGGAATTTCATGGCTCTTTGCACCCATCTGAGGTGAGCCCCTCATGTTAATGATCTCATGGGCACTCCTCAGGTGACCTGGTCTTACACATTCTCCTTTCCTTTTGTAAAGACCAATGTGGAGCCGCCTCAGCGAGGTGCCTGGCCAAAGGGAAAAATAATGACAGAGCAGGATTCCAGCCCAGGCTTTCGGGCTCTCCAGCAGGTAACTTTCTGGCCTCGGGGCAATGCGCTGACTTTCCCTTGCCTGCTCCCTCTTCCTTCACCAGGAAGTTTTCCAGATTCAGATCCAGAAAGGATTCCCAGTTTCCCTGTATAAGAAATGCCCCCCTTTCATTTCCATGGAAGCCTGTTGGTTTCCTTCCAAGAACCAAGCTGTGGTCTGCAGTTACCTGTTGTCTTCTTGTCTGTGCCTGTGTTTACCCCGACACCTGTGAGATGCCTGCACCAAGACCTCCCATTCCGCAGCTCTCCCAAGACGTGGGCTGATGCTCCCACTGCTGAGAGCTGGGCCGGCTGGTGACTTCAAAGGTTAGAGTTTCTGCCTCTTGGAACCTAGTCACCATGCTGTAAGGAAGCCCAAGCAGCCTGTGGAGAGGCGCACAAGGAGAGAGACGGGGACTCCAGCCCACTGCCCCAGCTGGACTTCCGGCCAACAGCCAGCACCAATCGACAGCCAGCCGTATCAGTGCACCATCTTGAAGCGGATCCCCCGGCTCCCGTTGGCACCTCCAGCTAATGTCACGTGGAGCAAGACCCAGCCCTTGGAGCTTTCCCTGCAGAGCCTTCTCATCATTTTAATGTCTTTTTTTTCTTGAGGTATAATTAACATACAACATTATATTAGTTTCAGGTGTACAACAGTTTCAGGTGTACAACATAAATGATCTGATATTTGTATGTAGTGTGAAATGATCACCACAATAGGTCTAGTTAACATCTGTCACCGTCATATAGATACAGAATTTTTTTCTCGTGATGAGAACTTTTAAGATTTACTCTCAGCAACTTTGAAATATACAATACG